>NW_027270895.1:4752500-5352500 GCF_040938485.1 Diadema antillarum
GATTTGTTCAAAACTTGATGTGTGAGTGTGCGTGTGTGTGTTTTAAATAATATTTCATTTGAATTTCAACGGAAAACGACAACTATCTCTCAAAGTTAAAGAGATCAACATTGGTATGACTGTTGACCGTATATACTGGCGCGACTTAAAAAAAGAGAGGACAAGGACAGTGAATTTTAAAATGGACACAAATAGACAATCAAAAGCACAAGAACATTCATATCATATATTGACATACATAAAATCTCAGTAAGAGCATCAAGCTGATTTGTATTAAAGTAGAAGAAAGACCCAGAAGAAAAGTACCCAAAGATTTTTGTTGTTGTTGTTGAAAATTTGGGTAAAAAGAATAAACGGATGAAATAATTCGAAGCAATAAATACAACCAGTTAAGGTTATCTCTTCGTTGAAGACATTGGGCATGGCAAGGTATGTAAACGAGTTTGAGTTTCTTATGCTCCATTTATCTTCTGAATATTCACTCATCAACTGTTTGACTCCTCTTTGTCCATGTAATGTCGTTGTCGCCATTTGAGGATAGCCCCTCCCCTCCCCCGCCCGAATATGCAAAATAACCATATCTAACAAACAAGTCACCTATCATATGGTTGACGAACTATAACTGAAATGAAATGCGCACAATATATGAGAGAATTTGCATTCTTTGGCTAAACAAAATAATATAAAACATTTGTATGCCCCATGTTTTGAAAACCAAATTGCATGTCTCAAATTAGTAGACCTACATCTGTATGCGTAAGTGTTGACTATTACATGCACATGTTGCTTCGTTTTCGTTGCTTTATAAAGGCACAATATCAGCCATTCATACGCGTGAGTTTATGTACAATGGTATGAGGCACAGAACCAACTAAAACTATTGTGAGTCTATAGGAACATTCAGTCACAGTTGATGTAGGTGAAACTGCAGAAGGACTGACGATGTAATTTAGAGGATGTTATAAGAAATGTCATTCAGAGTCTGTAGTCTTTTGCTTAAAGACGTCTTCTTTTCCAATCTTGAAAGCCATTTTATCCAGTTTTTTGTCAAGATGTCCTATGTCATATTCATGCCATTTTATAGTGACATTGTTGGCAGCACGATAGGCGAGTGACTTGAGCTGAGAATAATTTCCTCGGCTAGAAGATGAGAACAGTACCCGGCCATGTGAGCGAGTTGTCGGAAAAGTGTCGTGACTGCTGCAGCCAGTGCGCGTCCGTGGGAGTCTGCCCCGATAAACCCACTGCCTCGGATTATAAAAAATAATAACGATAATACAAAAATGCTTCAAATGGTGTATTCGGAAGGGAGACAATAGCATTATTGTTTCACCGCCATCTTCCTAATGAGAAATGGAGCAAAACTAGAGGAAGGACGAGCGAAGAAGTATGATAGAGAACGAGAGGTGGAAAAACAGACAGAGCTATAGAGGAGTGAAGAAAGGAGAAATTGTTTGAATTGTTATATTCATGTATTGTGTGTGTGTGTGTGTGTGTGTGTATGTGTGTGTGTGTGTGTGTGTGTGTGTGTCATTTCAGGGTGTGTGCACATTTCAGAGAGGAAGAGAAAGAGAGGGAGAGAGAGAGAGTGAGGGAGAGAGAGGGGGGGGGGAAGCTGGCTAGGGAGAAAAAGATTGTTATCGTGCATGAAGTATGAATGGCGAAATAATGCGCGATGTGAGACGGGCAAAATATTATGTAGTATAAGAAAAAGGTGGGGATTGAAAAATGGGATAACTCTTCTTTCTTTTTTTTTTCAGAACCAGGACAGCAAGATGGAGAGTTGATGTAGGGTCCATGGTTGATGCAAAGCGAGAGAGAAGAAAGGAGAGATTGAGATCAGTGTGAATTAGTGCATAAGAAAGCAGTGTGTGTCTGTGTGTGCGCGCGCGTGTGTATGAATAATGTAAGAATTTTGTGTATCAAAAATGATAGATCAATTCTCACAATAGAGACAAGATTTGGAGTTGGTTGAAACTTCACTAAAAAAGAAAGATTTGACGAAAAGACGAAATAGAGATATTATAACAGGAAAACAGATGGAAGAAAGGGGGAGGGATAACGCACGTTAAGTGTCATACTGGGACAATTTGATATGGAATCGAAGGATAGCACACAAATCGGCAGATTTCTCTCAAGTTGGGACTACATTCTCGTGTATACCATCTCAGTTTATTTCTCTCCCCTAAAATGGTAGAGAGCCTGACGTATGGCCGACGACAACTCTTTGCCCCCCATCAACCCTTTTCCCGCCTGAAAGCAAGACTGAAGTCAGTCACCAGAGCGGATCGTCACCGATCGCTCGAAGGAGCGCTCGGCCCAATCAAGGAGGTATCGCACGTACACCTCCTTGTCTTAATCAGGGCGCCCTAATACCGCGCAGTGCTGGTATCCGTCATTGACGATTGAGATCCATTCATAAACCCTCTGGGTGCCACACTGCATCACCTGCTCATAGGTTTGTGTATGAAATCAGTGCGCGTTTTATTCATTGGCACACAAAGTGTTAACAATCATCCAGCTGATCTTTGGCTGATTGGGATAGCACAAATCTCATGACGTCAGCGACGAACTCTTTTTCCTCTCGGAAATTTGCTCCGGGAGCACCAGCCAGTATCCGCCCCGCCTTTACGGCATACAACGGCAGATGACAGGTAGGAGAACGAATAATGAGAGAAACAAACAAAGAAACAAACCAACATCGTTTACCTACGCTGCCTTTATTATGACAGCAGCATAAATCTGAAATACGACGCATTTTGGTCACATATCCATCCATTAAAGACGATTAGGGGACGGTGGCTACCGCATGAGCTATTGGTATTTGAATGTGCGACAACATGTGATGTAAAAAAGAATATGAATGATGAAAGATGTCATTTTCGCAGACGACATCCCGATATCTTGACGTAAGCTGGATCGTAGATGGAACCACGTCAAACCACCTCATTCATACTCCAATTCAAAGGCAAGCATGACTAAGCTCTAACCGTTGGTGCGCACCAGGCTAACGGCACTGGGACATGTTGTTAAGCGAGCGAGCGGGAAAAAGAATATGCTGCAACGTACTGACATTCACTTTTTTATTATTCTCCCGTGCCTTTCTAAGCTGTCATCTCACCTGTGACAGGTTCTCCGCTCTCTGAGAGATATTGCTTATGAACGGTGTCAAAATTGAGCGGATTACTTATACCGCACTAACCATGCCAGTTGGAATATCGTCGTGAGCACGAGGGACCCGCGTACAATTTTGCTTGCATTGAGCGCGCAAAGTGGTCGGCCGAAAGATTTCTGCTCCCTAAGTGCTCGATATGTCTCCCTGAAATTTGTTCAGTAATTTCATCAGGACCGACGGGGGGAGAAAAACTAGGGAAGCTGCCGTTTGGCCAGGAGAGGTGTATCGTTTGCTTTATCGCGGCATTATCGAATTCATATTGACGGCCCGTGCCGGGACGCAGGAAAGCGCCTATCCCATTTGCTAAAGGTGTTTGCATGTTCGCTGCCAGACGTATCCGTACGCAGTTGCACCCTGAGCGACCGCTAATGAAATACTTCAACACTACTTGCGTGTCAGCAGTGCCTTGTGAAAATCCAAATCTAGCCTTCATAATTATCATGTGCCTCTGTAATCGTGTGTGGAAATTTCTCAGCCTCACCCAGAGCAATGCTTTTTTTTTTTCTCTCTCTCTCTCCACGAGCGTAATTGTATGGAAAGACAGCTAGGCGAGCTCGATGAGTAGCGAGACATCAGGCGGGACACAATCACCAGCGCGGCTCTATAATCAGGTGTACCACGCTGTGCACGAGCCCATTTTTTGAGCCGAACGTGAGTGACGCTGCTCGTTGCCATAGCAACGAGGTGCCGCTGACTCTAAACGGGACCCAGTTTAATAGCGCGATTACTCCTCAACCGCGAGAGATTCCAAGTTCACTTCATTTGCCTTGCCTGCCTCCTCCTCTCTCCTGCTTCTTCTTCCTCCTCCTCCTCCCCCTGCTCGAGCCTTCGGTCCGGCAGAATTATGGAGAGTTGCGCGAGAAAGAGGGTGAAGCTTACGATCATGAATACGGCCTCTGACACCAGCAATAATGGCGAACAGAACCCTCAGATCATCGGGGAGAAGCAGAGCTCCGGAGAGAGACTCGAGGGCGAGGGGGAGATCGAAGGGACCATCCCGCCTGCCCAGTACTGCAGGTGGGTGGAGAAAACCTACGGCGACAGCGGGAAAACCAAAACTGTGACCCGGAAGAAGTACAATCGCATCGTGGCTGTGTTAAAGGGCGAGGAACTTCCGTCGGCGGAAAACGGCCGATTTCGGTTTTGGATTAAAGGGAAGAATTTCAAACTTGCTCCGGCCGAGAGGGGGCAGCCAGACTTCGAAAAGGAGGTGCTCTACGTTCCGGTCAAGTCAACGGTAAGTTCAGTGTGTTGAAAATGGTGAAACGTAATCTCAGCTCAGATAGCAAAGTGCTATCGTTCATGTCCAGCTACTGACTATACCATTCTCACCACAGCTCATATCTTTCCCTCGTGGCAAGAAGGCCTTTAATTGATACCCGTTAGTCAAGTTCTGTGTCCGCCAGACAGTATTGCTTATGCCAACTGTAGGGAGCATCATCTTTACATTGTATGTCTTCGTTATCTATCTACAAGGCAATGGCAGTGTTTTATTAGAGGAATCGCTCAGGTCCCGTATAGACATAATATGCTGGTGATTATTGTCCGCAATCACGATTCGCGTCCTGAATGTACTTCAGCGTCATGATTATTATGATAATTCATAATCAGCATGAATACGTCACAATAGGGCAGCACACATCATTGCTTTTAAACGAGTCATCAAGAACAACGACAACAAAACCCCTAAAACAAAGAGGAGATTATTCAATAAAAACTGGAGGGTCCTCGTCGGTTACTTCTAAACTTTAAGGCAGTGTGTCCTAAACAGAAATGACGTTGGCTATTCTCCTGCAGAATGCTATCTACACTGTCATGTTACCTTCATTGCGTTGTCTGCCTATCCGCGTGAAATTTTGAGAGCTTGAAGAAAAAGAAAAGAACGTAGAGTAGGTCTTGTCCATCCCCATTCAATACGCGTTTCTTTAGCAATTGTTAAGAGCACCTCATTTTTACTCGCACGCAGAATTTTAATTGTAATCGTGGCTCAACCTGAGGTTTAATCGAAAATCTGCATCACAGAATATGGGCGTGGAGGACAGTCCGGAGAATACTCAGACGGGTATCTATGGGAAATGTGCGTAAAGCAAGTTCAGTCCGACCTCAATGGGTTAAGGTGAAATTATCATGTTCGACGTGATGGCACAGTCATTGATAATTATCTTTGTTTTAGCTCTTTTCCTATAATACGCGACAATAAAAATCACACCAAACTTTGCACATAGCCCATTTCGTTTCTGAGTGCAATGGGTTGATTATAGTTGGTCATTGCTCTTGCCCAATATTGGTGAGTTTGACCAGGTAGGTCACTGACAATATTCATCCCACCATTGTCGATATTCAGTTCTGATGATCCAGTGTTGGTTAAAGTTATCACTCTTCCAGTATTGATCGATGCTATAAGAGCAATTCCCGAGTTCCCGATACACGACAAGCACGGACACTTGTAGTTTCACTTGATTGGGGATTCCAATAACTCCCGAAACAAAAAGAAAAAAATATCCTATTCAAAGAATCTCAGGAGGCATCAAGCATTCTTTGTGATTATGATGTGATCATAAAGCTACTGTAACAGTGTAGTTCCATTGTGTGACATTTGAAATGTATGGTCTTTGTCTCACGTAAAGCTAAGAATGCGGGTGTGGCAGCACTAGGTCATCCTTTCAGGACCCCTGTTCACACCCTAATCAGAAAAAAACAACAGTATCATCAAACACAATGCAGCTAAGACTTGCGCGCAACAGGTGATCGACAAATTTACAGTCTGTTGTAATGCGTTCAAGAGAAAAAAAAAAAAAAAACTCCGCTAACACACACACACTCACACAAAAAAAAAAAACACACACACACAAACGAACTTTTAAAAGCAACCGAAATAAAACGCGCATGAAAACGATTAATTTTGCACGCATCGCATTTTTGGTTGTCTTCATTTTTCTATGGGGTAATGAGATACATACCTGTACGTTTAAGGAAAATAAAGCCCTGTACATGTATAGTAAGCGTTGCTCCAAAAAACCTGTCATTTTATTATTTATGGAAGCAAAGCAAGATGGATATGAAATTACTTAAATGAATGTCAAAGGGCAAGGTTCAGTCGAGATGATCTGACCTGAAGGGCGTCCTGCTACTAACTTTCAGTTTTTTTTTTCTCGCAAAACTTATTTTTCTTGCCTGTGTAATTAGTATACCATAATTAGAAATGATCGATGTTTGTATGCCATTAGTTGAAATCAAT
Source organism: Diadema antillarum (assembly GCF_040938485.1). Lineage (NCBI taxonomy): Eukaryota > Metazoa > Echinodermata > Echinoidea > Diadematoida > Diadematidae > Diadema > Diadema antillarum. Next base: position 4,758,914 of record NW_027270895.1, read on the forward strand.
AAAACATGTAAATAAAAAAACAACAACTTATAGAATTATGATGTCATGGACGTAAATACATAGAGACAGTTGCACTTTTCGAATGATTGGTATAGTAGTAACAAGGGTGATGACGAGGAAGACAAAACAATGATAATACCAGTTGTATTTGAAATCATTCTTTGTTGTGTCATTATTATCAAAATCATTGTAATTATTGTTATTACTTTCATTATCATCATCATCATCATCAGAAGCAGCAGCAGCATATTTCGCTATTCTTCTTCTTCTTATCATTATTATTACTATTATTATTATTATTTCTACTACTAGTACTACTACTACTACTACTACTACTACTACTACTACTAACTACTAGTAGTAGTAGTAATATCAGTTTACTGATCAATATTACTATATTACTACACATCATAACATTTGTGTAGGTTTCTTTACCCAAGGAGACCTCGATACTCCATTTCACTTTCACTTTCAGTTTATTTTTTTTTTCAGTCACAGCAATTTGGGTCAACCAAGCTGTTCTTATGGAAATCCGTGAAGAATATAAAAGAAAAGCAAGCTTACAATAATAATAGTAATTTAGTGACATAACTCAAGTTACAGAAGAAAAGAAAACTACAACAAATACAAATATCTAAACTAACATTAAAGGTCCAGTTTACCTTTGGGAGCAGTGATTTTAAAAATTTGCAAAATATCACATTTGATGCTTATGTGTAGATTTGTTGTATCACAAAACATCCTACCATATGAAATTATCGCAAGAAAGCCTTAAATATGAGGATACATCACTATTTTTCTTAATAAACCACAACTGTAGATGGTTTAGTCTGGAAACATTTTTTATTATAACCATTGTTCACATTTTGTTTATTTAACAATATTCAACATCGATTATACGAATTCAAATTTTTATAGTGGTTGTGTCTATTCCTAACTCACATTTTGGAACTATTTTAAAGCACTAATGATGGTGTTTTGTTTCATCCACCAATGGCAAATTGTGTCTTTAAACTAGATCGGTTCGGTTAAAGTAACATGGAAATATTATTAAGAGGTGGTTTTAAAATGGACAAGGAAAGCTTAAAATCATTTCAAAGCATGAGTTCGAACCAGACGACATGATTGGTCAATCATTGCCAAGTACGCATTTTTATTGACAAGACTGACATGGCTGGTGAAACAGTCTAGTTCAAGGATTTCTGAGCTGGGCAGAATTCGAATTCAAGACCTGCTCCTTCAAGGCACTCAGCTTTATAAACCACTGTGGTAGTTACAGAAAACAAGGAAAACTGACTTATTTTCAAGAGAAGGTTGCAAGACTTTAACCCCGTTGCTAATAGGAATACCTGGGAAAAGCCCTAAACAAAGCAAGTCCTTGCCGTACCACGTGAGTATTTCACAGCGTGGCATGAGACCTGCATAGGCAATTGACGGCCTTTGTCACAAAGTGGACTTTTCGCTGCCCTGGCAGACTTGCAGATTGTCAAAGAATTTCTAATGATATCAGCAAAATGTAATAATGACAATATATAATTTAGACAATAAGAAGAAGAAGGAGAAAGAAGAGAAGATGAAAAAGAAGTGTAGCAATGCAGCAGCAATTTCTGGTCGAGATATTATGATATTAACAAGGACAATTGCCCTTGTAAAGAGCTGTTTGGAAAGGGATTTCTTTTTCCAGTTGTTGCGCACTTTCGGTCATAAAAAATATGGATCGTTTTCTTTCTTTAATGCGTACGAGTACGGTCGTGCAAAGGAGTCAAATCGCAGTATAATAACTTTTTGAAGACCACCGCACTTGAAAGACAGAACAAAGAAAATAATACTAACAACAAAGGGAAGAAGAAGGGCGGAGGCAGAAGAAGAGAAGAAGAAATTTAAACATGCCCTACTTCTACTTTCGCTTCCCTGCAAGTTGGTGTCGAGCCACTGCCGACACGAATAGCAATGTGTGGGCCTATTATTATTATTATTATTATTTATTCGGCTTTCAATCACAAATACATTTTTCGAAATCAGAAAATTGTACATTGGAGTGGCAAGGGGGCACCAGGTTGGGTAGCCCGGGTCTGGAAAGAGCCAACTAAATGACTTAGGCCCTCAGGCCATCCTCCCCAACCCACCTGGTGCACTCAAAACACTCAGTTTACAATATAGAAATACAAATTTCATTAACAGGCATACATAAAAAACAAAAACAAAACAACTGTTTCTTTGCAAGTGTCAATTTGAGATATGTGAACCTACCAGTCTTTCTTATTCCATTCAGATATCAGAGGTCATTTTCTAAATAAAAAAACTAGGAAAAAAATGATACATTGCATATAATATGTCAGCTCTTAAATGACTACCGACATCAAAACCTATACTGCGTGTAAAAATGCATACAGTTAATGAACAATGTATGAATTTGAAATTTCCATGTAAACTATATAGGCACAAAGTTTAACTGGGTGGAATTGAATTCCTTGAGGGTGACAGTCACGAGATATTCTGTTCAGGTGGCGCAGTGTCGCTGTGTACAATCACTACGCCCAAGAAGACCTGTAGGTAGGTACACGCTATTGGTTTAATTGCGTGTTTGTGTGTACCTACAGGTACGCTCCGTTTGCGTCCTACAGAACGTATTCCTAATCCTAGGTATCCCAATATTTTTTGAAGAACACAATGAACATTCACATCTATTTTCAGTATCCTCTGATTGATGTCATAATATATTGTTACACCACACTGAAGCGCTCTCTATATAAGAGTGAAAATGTGTTTTATTTATTTTTTTCTCTCTCCTGATATTTTGTTGTTGCCTACATACATTTTGAGTAAGGTTCACTGCCTTTGATATACGCTGTACGGCGTTTTGCAAATGTCAGACGTGTATGATATACATTGCGATTAACAGGTGTAAACACACTTACAAGTGCATTGTTAGGATCAGCGTTTTCCCCCAATACACCGTTTATCATATTCTGCAGTTTCTTATAGGGAAAAGCACTGATCCAAATAATTCACAAGTGTGTTAAGAGTTCTTATCTCCATACCGCCACTGATTTTCTTTGTTTTGTTTTTTGTGCATATATATATATATATATATATATATATATAGAGAGAGAGAGAGAGGGGGGGGGGGAGGGAGAAAGAGAGAAGGGGGATAATAAAATATTTAGGAATATGGAAGACCATAACATTTATTTAAACCATACTTTCCAGCCACACAAAGTAGTTTAATCAGTATGCGGGATGCACCATTGTGATTGCGTTTTAGTGAATGAAATTCACATTCACCAGCGTATAATAATCATTTCTGGGGTGTCTTAGACCAAGTGATCTGTTTGTTAAATGGATACATGAACTTATGGTTCTAAAGCAACTAGTTTTATTTAAAGTAAAGATGTGACCCGTGCTTTCTCGAGAATTCCCTCAACACAATTCAAGTGCATTTGACCCAGTTCTTAAAATTGTCAAACCACTCTGAAACAATAGAAACAATACACACAACGACCAGCAAGAACTCATCGGTTTTGTGTGTGTGTGTTCGAGTGTGTGTTCATGTTTTCATGTTCTTTTTTAATGTCTTAATTTAAACATCTTTAAGCAGTCACCACTGTGAAGAGGCTTTACCTAAGGTCATATCCACAACAAAAGTGTGTAAATGTATTGCTGCTTATCAGAATCTACAGGTGTTCGTATACAACGAATTTGCACATAAATTATTTTCAAAAAATAAATTATGCTTTTCATACTAGAATCACAGCTTTTTCAGTAATCAATAGTCAATAAAGCTATGGTGAGACCAACCATAATTATGTCTATACCCCCACTCTTAGCACAATTTTTGTGAAGACATATTTCAGTTCCAACTCTTCACTGTATCGATATTTGTCTGTTTTAAATCATGAGATAAATTTCCGATATTCATCGCTTTATCTTTTGAAGCTGTGAGAAAAAATAAGTGGAATAGTTCGAGGAATCTTATACTGTTCCAGCCTGGTCTCGTTGATATAATCTGATTGCATTTAAAGTCAAACTACAGCACATACAATAGACACTACCAACTTTGGACATGTTGGACAATATTTTAAAAGGGTATGGAGGGATGAGGCATTTGGAAATTGAAGTCATTGGAGGAATGGAGGACTGCCGGTTTTGTCAGCGTGTGAAAACTCTGCACTAGAATTGACATTGGCACGATAGGTATACGAGGCACTGATTCTACGACAAACACGAAACAAATTGGTGACGTGTATTGCTTGCAACGCGAACAAATATCCTATGGTCTCCATTGGAAAGACAGAAACACTGACAAACTGTGCGTGTGGCAATCTATTTTTTTTTTTTTTTATGGTAGTAGATACTAAACACTACCGTTTGGATAAAAAAAATCATACGAATATGCTTTCCTGCCCATTCAGTCTTCTCTACACAACTGTTCGTATTGGTGAGTCAAAATAAATAAGGAATCCATGCAAGTTATTTCACTGCGGGTCTAAGTAGAGGGGGAAAAAAGAAATGTGTTTGCGTCCATTCCTGCGATGGGACAATGTGTGCATTATCACTCGTGGCCTAAGTCTTTATTGCCAAACCCTAGTTTTTTTTCCACCCTATGATTGATTTTCCTTCGCACAAAGATGGCGATAGATACTTGCAACGAGTCGTGCAAGGGTATTTTCGCCCGTGGAGGCGCCACAGTTGAAATGGGACCTCCCTCTGTTTTTTCCCCCGCCTTTGTCTCGGTCCTTTGCAGGGCAGGGTGGGTCCCGGCGTGGCTAGAGCTGGCTGCTTGCTCGTGCAGGCTCCAAATAGACCGGGGCAGTGTTTACCCACTGAGCCCCGTGCGGCTCGGCTCCCGTCACCCCTCGTCTGAAATTGAGACGGGTCTCGGGTTGTGCCATTACAAACGAAGCTTACAAACATTTGGGTAAGCGATACATCGCGGTGAAACTTGCACGGCGTATCAGGTATCCTCGCCCCGCCGTCGGTCGAGCGGCCGGGCGGCCGAGTCGTTTTTTCCCCCGCCGGAACTCGGGCGTTCAGCCCGTCCAAGAGGAAGAGGAAAAATGCAACCTCTTCTCCTATAGCTTTACCCAGGCTTCCCCCTATTCATGTCCGTTAATATGCAGCAGGAGGCTTCTGAAAAGCAGAGCGGCCAGATTACCAACTGCAATTGTTCGCTTGATTTGTGTATTGTCGATGTGGCTGTTGTACTGGGAGGGAGAAACATGTAAGAGTGACTTTTCACCCCTGTTTCCAGAGGTCTGAACGAAATACTGTTGCTGGGATGGATAACAGTGTCAACGCGCACGCGTGACCATTCCTCGAGCTCCATCAAACAAAACGCCGCGTCACCTCACTATTCAAAAATACACGTTATGAGTCACTACGCTCGCCCCACATTTGCACCGAACTGTCACTTTAATTCAATTCAGTTTAATTGAAATCAAGTCAATTCAGCTTTTCTTTGTTTTTTTTTTTCCTCGCAGCCGAACACAGTAGAATAATTATAAATCTGATCAATGATGATACAATCAGCAGAAAGTAATAATGTTCCTGTCATAGGGTACCTATGAACAGATAAACAAACAAACAAACAAACACATGTAATCTACTGTTGTTTCCACAAACATACATACCTTCGCTATCATCATCACCATCATCATCATCACCATCATCTTAATTTGTATATGCCACCCCTTTGGCATGGCAACAAAGGAGGGTGTGGCGGGCATAAAGATGTGAAGATGGATGTTGGGACCCTGAGGAGGGATGACCAAGGTGGAGAATTGGAATGTAGAGAGGTTACTCTAGGGGATGGGAAGAGGATGAGTGCTGTTGAGAGTGGTATAAAATGACCAGGGTGGTTTCTTTTGGCTCGTCGTAAGGTGAGGTGAATAGAATGTAAGCAGGCAGATAGTGAACGGAGGTTGCGGAGAAATGGATAAGAGGGGCACCGAAGAAAGACGAAAACATGTGACTTAACAACTTGGGAAGGAGAATTGGCAATCCTAAAGGAAGAAGTGAAGCACTTTGCTACCCCAGCAATCATGATTGGGACAGACTGGAAAAAAGAAGAAGTGGTAGAAAAGAAGAAGAAGAAGAAGAAGAAGAAGAAGAAGAAGGAGGAGGAGGAGGAAGAGGAGGAGGAGGAAAGGGGGAGAAAGAAGACGGAGAAAAGGAATTCAAACAGATTTAAAAAGGACTGGAGAGCGAAGAGGAGTAAGAAGAATTTGAGGAATAGGAAGAGGAAGGAAAAAGAGGAAGAAGAAGATGATGATGAAGAAGAGGAAGGGGAAAAAGACGAAGAAAAAGGCGAATACCATGAAAACCATCATATCCAATATCTTTCAGCCTGCGACGTTGCAAGGGATGGGAGTCACCTTTTCATTCAATTTCTGTAGCTCTTCCGTTGGCCTTCACCTGTACGTCCAACTGTATCAGATGGACGAGGAGAGCTAGCGGTGTCGAAAGTTTAACCCTGTCCTTACCGCGCATAGTATGATCTCCACTGTCCTGCAGTGGTGTTGATGGTCCTAAAAGGGTTCAGCAGGCAGTGACAGGGTTAACAGTCACTGCGGTTGACACCAGTCACGCCAGTCACGCCAGTCACGCTAGAGGTGGCCCGGGGAGAGTGGGCGGGGTCAGTAATGCTCGATGTGTTGCTGGAGCTTCATAGTAGCACCATTACATGGTGTGTCCAATTGCTTTTTGAAATTCCATGGTGTGATGTCCGAAACGGCATCCCATCTCCTGCCACTACAATCAACGTCATCTATCCACCTATCTATCTATCTATCTATCCACCGATCTATTTATCTATTACACTGGTCCCAACTTTAGACACACTCGATTATCATTGGGAAGGACTAGCTGATTCGATGTTCTTCTTGAGCGATTGTACAAAATAGAATATGTATGTTAGAAGATCGAGGGGGTCGGATGGGAGTGCATGTCCACAATATCTGACAATACAATTGTATGTCATCTGAAACTGTGTAATCATAATTATCAATCAATCTACCTACCGATCAGTGTGCCCATCTATCTATCTATCTGTCAATCTATCTATCTATCTATCTATCTATCTATCTATCTATCTATCTATCTATCTATTACACTGGTCTCAACATTCGACACACTCAATTATCATTAGGAAGGACTACCAATAAGATGTTCGTCTTGAGCGATGGTACAAAATAAAATGTGTGTGTGTGTGGGGGGGGGGGATGGAGGTGTTTGGTCGGATGGGAGCGCACATTCATACTATCTGACAATACGTCAACTGAAACTGTTCAAACACTTTAACATTAGATGTGTAGCACATCCCTTAAGCACGGGGCGTAGCTGCTCTCGACTGTCTGTTGTATACTGGCGCCAAGAAGCAACAAGCGTTTCGCGCGTGTTTAGTCTTGAAGTCGTATATGGGGTAGCTTTCGGCTTGATAACCCCAGTTTGGGAATACACGGAGCCCGGGTGAAGCCATAACAGGATATGTGCACGAGTGTAGGAATAATGATGCGACCAATGATATTCTGACTGCCTTGTGGTGGTGTCCTTTTGCGCTACTAAAACGGCTCAAAATCTGTTTGTCTCTTTTCAATACTGCCGTCTTTTCTGTTGCATTTAACAGTCGCAAATGTATGATGATAGCACAGTAAACGTAGGACAAGGGGAAAATTCATTGAGCCTGCAGAGAAGGTTAGTGAGGTGGTTCGTGCGATTCGACGCTCTCCGCGTTGGCGTTTTGTGGGCGTGCACGGCGCTGCGGCCTTTGACACGCGTTAATTCTTAATGGGACCTCGGTGTAGATGAATAATTTGCGAGACAATATTCTAATGCAAAACGGTCGACACTGGGTCGGGGACCCGCTGTCGTCGTTTCCCGAAACAGTTCCTCCACCAAACGCGCCATTGTCTGAGAAAATTCCAGTCCCCCCCCCCCCCCCCCACCCCTTCCGACTCCAGTATCCTTGACGACAACTGTAACGTGGTCAAGGAAAGCTTCCTTCCATGGCCCCGTCCTTTCTCGCAGAGTTGATTTGTGTATACTGTACGAAAAAAAAAATTATATTTAGCATCTCATCATATCTCACCGACTAATGCTTCATATAGTACTTATGAATCTTATTCAATTTGATTACTTCATTTCCATCTAACTAAAGGCGATATATGATACAATGACGTATAAAGAAGTAGGCCTACAAGCTATAAAGTATAGTGCAAAATGTATGAACGAATGAATGCATAATAATCTAAGACAAACAATGTATAATTAGCAGAAATGAAATTAAGAAGTAGATAAAAGGATGAAAAAGAGCAATCCACCAAAAAAAAAAAAAAAAAACTGAGCATGTAGACGTGGATCACTAACCAATATGCAATATCAATTAATGTCAATAAATGAAGAGTTTGTTCGCAAAAACCGATAAGTGCATATTTGCCAAATGGAGATATTTGCGATTAAAGGTCAAGAAAAATAGAGAGAATAATAAGAAAAAATTTGCTTCTTTTGACCATAACTTTAAAAATTTATCTTTATATGTAGTGACCAATATATCATTTAAAAGGTATTATTTTGTACTTTATCACAGAAACCGTACTTCAAAATCTTCAAAAATGGACTTATCGGTTTTTGCGAACAAACTCTTCAAATGATAAGAAAGAAAGATAAGTCATGTAGGTAAACCATATTATACATAATACGGACATACTGTGTATCTATTCTGTAACGTAATTCTAGGGTAACAAAATATAAGTCACCACCCGTCCTGCCACTACTGCAGCTACTTCTACATCTACTACCACGACCAGTCTTAATACATCTGACACGTTGTCTGATGATGCGGCTACTGCTTGTTTCCAATTTAGCTGCTGCAGCTACTACTACTACTACCACTACTACTGCTACAACTTGTACTATCACTACTACCACTAATACTACCTCTACTACTGCTGCTGCTGCTGCTGCTGCCGCTGTTACTACTACTGCTACTGCTATTATATAGGCCCCATCCCACTGCAAAGAGTTGAATGCGGTTTCTCGTCGTGAAAAAAAACGGACCATTTGACGCCCATGCACCTGTCTCGTTGTTTCTGTCCTCTTCTTCTTCCTCCTCCTCCTCCTCCTGTTCCTCATCTTGTTTTTTCTGCTCCTTGTGGTTGTCGCGACAGAACCACATGTCTCCATCCTTGTCGGTTCCCATCCCCCCCCCCCCCCCCCCCTCTTTTCCCTCATCCCGTTTTCGGTTTATCGGGCAGATGGGAGATGGGGGAGCGGAAGGGGTGTAGGATAATCCGGAGGAACCCATGTTGGAGTCTGACAGTGTATCGGATGGAGATGGAAAGAGATGCAGAAAATGACTAGATGGATGGATGGATGGATAGATGGAGGGATAGATAGAAATAAAGAGTTAAGTAGAGTGAGAAGAGAGATATGGATATGATAGATAAATAAAGATAGATAGATAGATAGATAGATAGATAGATAGATAGGTAGATAAATAGATATATAGATAGATAGATAAATGTATAAATAGATAGATAAATAGATAGAAAGGTAGATAGATAGATAGATAGATAGATAGATAGATAGATAGAGAAAGCAGATTGATAAATGGATAGATTGATGGATGGATACCTGGAGAGAAAGAGAGAGAATTAGATAGAGATAAAATAGTAGAAGAAAACAGGAACGAAAATTCCAAGCACAAAATAATACAGAGGAGGAAGTCAATGGAGTTAATAAAACAAACAAACTATCAATGGTACTTTTTTTCTCATTCAAATACTACATGAGTATCTACGGCAATAGAACTACACATACTAAGACGCTGCTGGAAATTCGGGATGCAAGTACAATATCATGCATACATGTATATAGTCATACACGTTTACTTACATGTTTATATATTTACATATCTATATATATGTCTTTGTATTTGTACATCCATATATTAATATAGAGAGATGTATGGGACCACTACTTTTCGTATACACATATGCTTGCAGGTATCACTTGGTAAACCAATATCTATAGCAGGATAAATGAATGACTATAGCTGTGTAGGGTTGCAATGGGGAAATTTTCAGTCCATCCCACTTTCTTGTTGCATGACGGTGTTACCACAACACGGTATATCCCGAACCAGTACTGCTACATGGCCCTTTTTTGCTGTATCGCTTTCTTTTCTTTCTATATTTTTTTTCTTGGTCGTTTCTAACGTCTCTTTCCCTCTCTCCGACTCTTTGTTAGGGCATTGATAGAATTATCCACGCCGTCCCGGCTTCAGTAAAGAGCCGGAGCAAATCAAGAGGGGTTTCCATAGCAACTGGTGATTTCCGTCAGTGCATCGCAGACCGTGGTTATTCAAAGTGAAACAAAATTGTGAGAGCGCGCTAATAGCTGGGATATGACAAGATGGCGAAGAGAAGAGGGAGACAGCGAGTATAGAGCCTTAAAAAGAAGGAGAGATCGAGAAAGAGAGAGCAAGAGAGAGAAAGAGAAGAATATATAAAGAAGGGAAAAACTTGCTTAATGATGAATATCAGGCAGTAAAACGGGAAAGGGACATACTGACGGTTGAAATCAAATAGAATGGCGAAGCCCAGAATATCACAAGGGAGATGGTTTGAATGCATTTCATTTTGTGGCAAAAAAAAAAAATACCACCCTACAAAGGGAAATATAGCTAGACGGAGATGGCTTCGATTGTATGGACATGGGATGGTATAAGGACGGAGGTAGCCACACCAAGCCCGTACCATTCAGTGAAAGGTAGAGATCTGCTTTTACAATAATATGGGAACTCGGGTCACGCGCTTCTTTCTTTCTTTCTTTTCACGTGTATGAAATAGTCATAAGATTTTTTTTTTCTTCAAATATCTGATTTTATTTAGCTCTCATTCATTACCTTACGTTTCGGCTGAATGTTCAAATCAACAAAATAAATACAAAAAATAATAATCTCCTATCTGGGAGCTACGCTTGAACATTCCACTTGAATGTTCAAATGTACAAATGTACCAATTTTCAAATATTTTATACAAAATATATTATTTCCTGTATAGTACATAAATTAATTTAAAAGAAATCTTTTATGAAAAAAATAACCAAACTTCCCCATTTTGTAAATGACACATTTAAAAGCTTTTCCTTTAGAACTATAAGTTCTTTGGTATGCCCTTTGCTAGCCCCCCTCCTTCTTTTCTTTTCTCCTCCCTTAACCTCCCTTTTCACTATCTTATATCAATCTAATCCTATCCGTATTCCCTAACCCAGCCAAATCCCCTACCCAAACGCACCCCATCCACTTCTATATTACCTGTTTTTCTGTTACGATTTGTTCCCCTTGTTAAAACGCAAACATAGTTATATTGAAACTGAAAATTTCACTGCGTTCTGGAAAAGACAGATGAGAAAAAGGAACACAAGGAAAAGAGAGACAGAAAGAAGAGAGAAAGAGATAGAGAGACAGACACACGCACAAACGCAGAAGTTCTACGTTTTTTGAAAGTGGATAGAATACTCCCATCAACATGCATAATCTTCTATCATAGTCATCAGGATTCTGTATAGCTTTCTCTGAAAGCACATATAGCCCACCTAGACATATCAAAGTAGAATTGACACACGTTAAAGGGATGGTACAGTGTTGGTGGAGATGAAAATTGGGCTTTTAACTTTTTGCGAGATACCAAGAAAACACTTATATGATATAGTACAGAACATACCATTTTAAGAGGAATTCAAAGTTTATTTGATGAAAATCGGGTTTGGAATGACTGAAACATCCAAAAACAAGGTAAAACAAAGCGGTCGTAATAAAGTGTGGGTCCCACACTTTATTAGAATCGCTCTTTTTTGGATATCTTAGTCATTTCAAAACCAATTTTCATCAAATAAACGTTGAATTCCTCATAGAATTACATGCTCTTTCATGTTTTATAAGGGGTTTCTCATTATCTCACCAGAAATGTTAGAAACCTGAAATTAGGTCTCAACCAAAACTATACAATCCCGTTAAACCCCTGTGTGCCATGCAATAATTTCCTGTCTACTGACTATTATGTGTCTGCGAAATTTGTGCACATTCAACTCAATAACAGTGAACGGGTTAAACAAAAATGAAGAAGCATCAGGCCAAATCAAGAAGAGACAAAGATATTCCGAAATGATTCCTCGCTATTTCTATCAGCCGAGTCTTGACTGGGACAGGTCATTATGTAACATCTCATCTTGCTAATTGAAAAAAAAAAACATACACACACCAAGAGAAGGAGAAATGATAAAGACAAATCCCTCGTTCGGGATGTGGAATGCGTATTGAACTCGAAGGAGCGCGATGATAGAATAGAGTATGGTATAAGGGGGTGATTAGGCATAAGTCGTGTGATTATCGCAGCGTGCTCTTGAGGGAAAAGACGGGGGAGACTCGCCACCTCCGATGCCTCCAAGGGATGGCGCGGCTACCTGCCCCACCGGGGTGGAAGGGCCTGCGAGGCATCGTCCTGCGTCTTTAAACCCCGAGACCGACCACTCATCCGCCTTGCGCGTGGATGCTCACTCTTCCTCCTTCTGCCCTCTCTATCCGATCTCACAGCTAGCTCAGAGAAGAGGTTTAAATGAATCATCGACATCATCCTTGTATACGCGATGGAAATCATGAAGAATATTAGCCTATCATCATTGTTATCATACAATTTAAGGGGGAGATGGTAGCTGCATCCATGCAGCGTAAACCCTGATCGTATTACTAATCTACGTGATTTACGTGAAGCTTTATCTTTGCTGAGATACTCTGGAAAAGTGGACAAGACTCTTGAAGTTATATATTGTGTTTATGACTTTATTTCATAATTTTGACCAAAAATATTATGTGTTCAGATTTCGATGAAAGACATGTTTATTTATTTATTTATTTATTTGTTTATTTATTTATTTATTTATTTATTTATTTATTCATTTATTTATTTATTTATTTATTTATTTATTTATTCATCTTTCTATCTATCTATCTATCTATCTATCTTTCTATCTATCTATCTATCTATCTATCTATCTATCTATTTTTAGGATCGTTGACGCATCAGTATGATGTTATTAGTATAAAGTTATAAGTGTTATCATTAGAGGTATTTACATGCATGTCGTGTATGTCCTAATACTATTGACCATCAACCTTCAGTTTATCTCCGACAACCCAATCCATCACTTGGACCATCATCGATGTGTATGTAGTCTATTATCAGGTACAGCATGGAGCTACGAATAGCTGCAAAGTTTAAGTGTGTGTATGTGACATGCGCGCGGGTTTTTAAGTATTATGTGTGATTTTTTTTTTTTTTTTTTTTTTTTTTTACGTTCAGATCTTACGGCTAGATTTCTCAAACGTCAATTCGCAACGATCAACTGATGAAGCTTTCGCGACCTAGAATTAAGGACGCACATATTGTATCAACATCTCATACGCTCAGACACATACATACCACTATGCACAAGCACATAAATACACACACATGCTCACACACCAACACATACACACACAGAAACACACATACATACACGTACATACATAGAAACATCCTAATCGATAGTCAATATCATCATTGCTTGCGAATATCACGCTTCGGTGATTATTCGTTCGTGTTTTTGTGCCCCGCCCTAATTTGATACCCGTCTAGTCGGCAAAGCACGTTGGGCAGATTCCCAATATTTTTATCATCGATCAGTCGCGTCTGTCGTCTTTCAAGAGGACAAAATCTTCTCCCCCTCCCAGATTTGGAGGATGGGGATAATCTCTTCGTAGTATAGGGGAATTCTCTCAATAGATATCTGCTTTAATATGGTTTGAGCTTCAAACACTGACAACTGAGCTGTTGTTGTTTAGTTTGTTTTGAATTTTTCGACACACTTCCTCTGAGAAAATTGATTGAAAATTGATCTTGACTTTTATTGCCGAACTGTATCAACACGGCCAGGAACTAGAAAAGAACGCTTCATATCAGTTATAGGAAGAATACTTGTTTGATTAGTTCTTCAATAGCGTGCAGTACTGAACAAAAACAGACATTGGAAATGGCATTTGTTCAAAGCTCAATTGTGTTCATTGCATTTATTCATTTTTTTTTTTACTTCCAACAAAGTACAAAAATTTACAAAACATTTCATGTTGGAAATAACAGTAAACATATCCTAAATATATCGAAATGTAGTATTATCACAATATAACAGGTTTTAAAGCAAAGATGCAGAAGCTGAAAAGCAGGGCTTATTATGCATTTCCCTCCAATCAAGTATTGATAAGGTACTGAAAAAATATATATATGAAAGTGACATACATAATATACATTGTTAATCCTACTTGAAGCAAGTAATGAGCAAAAGGAAAATCAAATCCTTTTCCACCGCTTACCTTTTTCGAAAAATACATTTTCCCCAAATGGAATTCAGCCCACACTTCTTCCGCGTTGTTGATATCATCAAAGTTTTATCCGCTTATAAGAATGTGAAATAGGAAACGTTACGTTAATTACTAGTCTGTCAAAATATTACTCACACTGGAATGACACCTAGCCGACTGTTAGAAAAAAAAAATACCGGACCATATACTTTCTTTATAAATCCGAGCATGAGCAAACAAATCCAAGGTGAGCATTTAGATGATGTTATTGATTCTCGTACCTATCAACAGGACATAGTATATGTATATCTATATATAGATACATCTATTTATGTACAAAATAAATGGAATGAAAACTCATCGATGTATTACCATGCGGTTCAGCGCACGAGCACAGTTTTTAAAAATACTCTTGCGACGGAAGATATATTAATCAATAAGGGAAAGAGAAAGGAAATCCCATTTAAAAGTATTCATGGTTTTCCCAACATAGTGACCAGTGTTCAAAACTTAAAGGTATTGTTTGCCATTGGGAGCAGTGATTTGAAAAATGTTCGAGTTATCACATGTGATGCATATGTGTAGGTCAGTTGTGTAACAAAACATCCTACCGTACAAAAAATAAAACGCAATTAAGGCTAAAATATAGGGAGATATCACTATTTTTTCGCTAAACCATAACTGTAAACGGTTAAGTCTACAAACAATGTTTGTTTACATTTTGTACATTTAACAATAGCTAATATTGACTATAATGATTAGTATTTTAACATTGATTATTTCTATCTCTACCTCACATTTTAGACCTATTTTGAAGCACTCAAGCTGGGTTTTTGTTTCATCAGAAAATGGCAAATAATATATCGATGAACTCGTGATTTTCACTTTTGATGAGACTGTCATGTTCTGTCCAAACGTTAGTATCACTCTGGCGGGCCTCGTGAAAGAGGGAGATGAAATATTCGATAAAAACACAAAAACCATGCAGCCCCCTCTACTTCTTTGCATTATAGCTCCTTATTCAGGCAAACACAGCTCATTACTTCTGCGTAAGATCGTTGGATCATTTTGACTCCTCTTGAAAAATTACGAGATCATCTCATGGAGGGCTTGTGTATCACCCCCTCCTCCCCCATCCCTTTTAATCCGGGCATTTTTTTCCTATTTTCTTTTAAAGAATCTCCTACCAAGAAGACACCCGCCATCATCATGGTGTATTTTCATGCCATATGGCATATCAAGGCTCCACAAGTGTTGGAACCATAAAAAGGAGCCCTGCCTTTATGATATTATAAAATATATAACAGACACAGAAACTGAGGGAGAAGGAGAGACAGAGGGAGGGATGGAGAGTGAGGAAAGGGGGGGGGGGGTGAGAGAAGAGGGAGAGAGAACATGTGATACGAGAGGCCCATTATATTCCATTCTTGCAGCCTACTCATTCACTTTGATCATTTTGATGGGACGGGTTTGACGGGGCCGCCTCTTCCAGACGTGATATCCCGCCTACAGCGGGCTGCTATCTTGTCTAATCAGTCACGGATTTGTTCATAATTAATTACATATTGGGAATAATGGACGCTTGCGTACTCGAACTCTCTCCTCTCCCATCTTACCCTGGGTTGATTTTTTTTTCTTCCTTATTTCATTTTTTTTTCTTTTTTGGTTATCTCGATGAGTGGATCGAAAAATATATTCCCGTCGTGTCCCGAAGCATACGGTTGGTGTCATGCACGTCCGAGATGCATATCTTGGTTGTTGTTTGGCTGTGTGGATATGCATACTAGCTTATGCCTGGGTCTCATTTACTTTAAGGTGGGCTTGGGGTACCAATTGCTCTTAACGTCCTTGCTTTCACCGTTCTCCTCCTCCTCTCCCTCCTCCTTTTTTCCTCCTCCTCCTCCTCCTCCTCCTCCTCCTTCTCCTATTCTCCTTCCCCTTTGTCCTTTATCATCATTTGTTCTTCTACGGCTCCGTCCTCGTTTTCATGTTCTCTTATTTTTGGTTTCTTCGCCTCTTCCTCCCCCTCCCCCACTCTCTCTTCTTCATCTTGTCATCATCGCATCCTCTTCCTGCTCCTTGTTTTCTTCTTTTCCTTAATCATTATGTTTGCCTTCTTCTATTTCTTCCTATTCTTCCCAGATTAACCATTCTCATCCCACAACGATTTGGTAGACGTTTTCCTTCCATAAGCATAGTCCTTAGCGTATGATTGGTCAAGTGTTTTAACACTAAGCTTTAAAAAAGGATAGAATGGATTGTTTGTGTAATGATAGTAAGAGGCACGTCTTCTACTCTGCCAAAGTTCAGTGGGGCGTGGGAAGTTCGTTTAGTTGATTGTTTAGCATTACGTTGTCTCAAAATCAAGATGACAGATCCAAAAGCAAGGGGATGTTCTGGATTGGATTTGGATACCAAGCTCTGAATAGAAATGCGCATCCTTCCGAGATATAGCTGCGTCAAGACGTTTTGAACATTCCGGTGATTTCAGTGTACTTGAAATGTATTTTGTTCATATCATAGAAAATGATCATATTACTCTTAATACGTTGGCGCTCACTTTCTTCAGCCAAAGTTTGACAGAACCGTGATTTGGCTCAGCTGGAAGCTTGTCTGACTCCCGATCCAGAAGGACCCGGGTTCAATTCCCGAGTCGAACTGAAAGATGTTGTAAGTAAGCATACCATTCCCTCTTATATAGGAGGCAAAACCTGTCCCTCAGATAGGACATAAAATTGAGGTCCCATGTGCGAGTAAGTCACAACTCATGCACGTAAAGATCAAACTTCATTCATTCTTCGCAAAAAGCATGGTACATAACCTGGTGAAGTGGTCCGGTCTCACATCCAACTGGACCCCATGGAAGACAAGCTAGTGTAGCTGAATATAGGCTATCCAGCCATCTTCTCAGGTGGGAAAATGAAACAAACAGAGTAGAGCTCCTATTCTACGACCAGTTTCATGTTCTCACAATTCACAGCATCAGTAACCATGGTAACATCCTCCTTCTTTTCATCATAATTTCATTCCTTGTCCTTTCTTTTTGTAGATGTTATGTCAAACAGCAAAATGTCAGCTTATTGGGATTTGACATATTATGATGATAATTGTATCGCAAAATAACACGTTAAATAAAATGCGTGATAAAAGCGTATGTTGTACATAAGAACTCAGTCCTCAGTAGGTATTTACTTTTTATGAATGTGTAAAACTACTAAGAATACGTATAATGTGTACCAAGGATTACGTTGCTTCAGAGTCAATATGGAATTGTCAAAGAAACACGCCTGAAAGAGAAAGGAATAAAAAGATATCGATGCCTTCCCCATCATCATCGTCAACTCCACAATCATCATCATCATCACCACCACCATCATTATCATCTTCACCACCAACGTCATCATCACCATCATCATCATCATCATCACCATCATCACCTTTATCATCATCGACATTATCAATAACTCCTAGTCATTGTCATCATCACCATCATCATCATCATCATCATTATCATAATTAACATCATCACCATCATCATCACCGTCACCGTCTTCATCATCACCACCACCACCACCACCATCATCATCACCATCCTTGCCATCCTCCTCATCATCACTATCATCAGCTGTTTTCGTTATTATTCTGTCCTCTGGAAGTCATCAGTAAACTCATCTATGTTATCGATTTTGTTATCACTAAAATCATCACCATCGACATCTGCTTATTAGGGTCAATCACTATCATAATCATCATAATATTATCCCTTCCTCTATCACCATCATTATCCCAATAAAGAATGCTGTTATCACCAAAGCAATCGGCATCATCGTCATCATCATCTTCATCAACAACATCATCATCATCATCATCACCATCATTACCATCATCATCATCATCATCGGATCATCGTCATCAGCATTGCCATTATCAATCATCATCATGAGCGTCATTGTTGTCATCTTCATCATCATCATTAGCATAGTTGTCATCATTGTCATCAACATCATCATCATCGTCGTCGTCGTCATTATCGTCATCACCATTGACACCATCATCATTGTTATCATCGTCGTCATCGTTTGCATCATCATCATCGCCATCATTGGGATTGTCATCATTGTCATCATCATCATCATCATCATCATATTCACCATCATTATCATTATCATCACTGTCATCATCATAATCATCATACAAAGCATCGTTGTCATCGTTGTCATCATCATCATCGTCATCGTCGTCATCATCATCAACATCGTCATCGTTATGTTTTATCACTTTAGCCATTGCTATAAAAAAACATAGCATCTGTGATTCAAATGTTTTGTATTTTAACGTTTCGTGCTTGTTCCATGTGTATTAGAGTCAGTGACACCTCCAACCCACCTTAGTGTAATAAAAGCTTATGTCCCGGCGTCTAACATGTGTTTTGTTGGGTTTTTTTTTTCCTCGCACAAAATCGCTCAGTATTGAGCTCTATGACTGCTGTGTATATTCATGATTAAACATAGCAATATTTCTACCTGGACGTAATGATAACGCTTGGGATGATAAGAAAAAAAATCTGCTAATAGATGTACGATAATGAGTACCATTATACGCAGGTCATCATGTGTGTGTGATTTTTTTCTTTTGTCCTCGGAATGTAACCATGGGACGGGTCACCTAAAAACAACAACAATATCGTACAAGGATTCGTAAGGGCTCTCGGCAACGGGGGAGATCTACGTGAATAAATTAGAGATCTGTAGCATTATCTCTCGTCTTTGTGAATTCGGATATGTTAATCCCAGGCTACATGCTGCGTGCACAGACCCAAACGAGCGAGGCTTTCCCCATCTGAGAGCTTGCGTTAGTTTGACTCGCATATATATTCAAGGACCCACATAAGCTCGGTCAGTCAGAATGGTTCCTCCTTAGCGACCACTCCCAAATGCAGTTGGGCAATACATTCATGGTCGTCAGCGGGTTAAATCGAAAGAACCATTATCGCTCAAGTGCGGAACAATATCTCGCCTTGTGTTCTTCTCTTTTTTTACCCCTTTCTTTTCCTTTTCGCTTTTTATTGCTACCATTGCCGAGCTTCGCGTGTAATACCATCAGAATTTTTGTCCGGCGTGGAGGCCGAAGTACGTGACTCCAGCGAGAAAATCGCCCATTATGAATGCCTTCGGTATTTTTCAAACACGCCTCAGTCTTACCGCTTCAGTGTACAGGGTCGCCGAAAGAAAAGAGAGAAAAAAAAAATCATCTCCCCGTCCTTCCCAGACGAGGAATATTCTTACAAAGAGTTTGGCCAGCTATGTTTTACTGGGCTTTCCTGCTTTCGTTTCTTAATTCATTTCTTCTTCTTTTTTATTTTTTCATCTTCTGATGTTGGATTGTACGATTTTTGCGATCATAAATATGTACTGCTGTGAATGACATTGTGCATTTTCAAAGCCTTATCACTTTTAACAGAAAATGGCAATCATGGTTTTGGATGATCATAGGCCTCTGTTTGTCTTTCGAAAGTAGGCGCCACTCTGGTTTATACCTCTATCGTACGATGAGCTCACTCTTCTTCTTTTTTTTTTTCCCGCCACTCCTATCGGAGAGGGAGAGAAGAGGGAGGAAAGACAGCGACAAAGATAGATGAATATGTAGAAAAAGAGGGATGAATAGATAGATAGACAGATAGATAGATAGATAGATAGATAGATAGGTAGATAGATAGATAGATAAATAGGTAGATAAATAGGTAGCTAGATAGATAGATCGATAGAAAGATAAATAGGTAGGTAGGTAGATAGATAGATAGAACGATAAATAGGTAGAGAGATAGATAGATAGATAGATAGGTAGGTAGGTAGATAGATAAATAGATAGATAGGTAGATAAATAGGTAGATAGAGAGATCGATAGAAAAAAAGATAAATAGGTAGGTAGGTAGATAGATAGATAGTTAGAAAGATAAACAGGTAGATAGATAGATAGATATAGACAGACAGATACACATTGTAGATAGATACGTAGATAAAAGGTAAAATGGATAGATATTTTGGTAGATATGGAGAGAGATAGAGACGGAGAGAGAGAGGGAGAGAGAGAGAGAGAGAGAGACTGGGGGAGGGAAACGTTTTGACATAATTATATGCTGCATGACCACGAGTCATTCACCATGACTAGTTAACGACTAGGTGTCCGATGGCTTAGTTCGTTTCAGACCAGCACGAACTGATTGACCGGAAACGCTGGCAGCCAGCAACTCATATCCGATACTTCTCACCCAACTCGCGGGTTCTCAGTCATTTCGTCGATCATCTTCACACGGTCAAGTTTCCTCGAGTAAGAGAAGAATAACCTTTATGACTGGATGGCAAATTTGGTTGTTCTTCTATCGTGATTATTCGTGAGGATTCGATTACATAGAGGTACCCTTTTCTCGTCTCATTTCCTAGTAGTATTTTAGGCCTAATAATTGGATGAACACTTCTTTTCCGTTGGTAAATAGTTTGTCAGAACAAGGCTTTCCTTTCAGACCGAGCGAATCCATCCAATCATTGTTTTTGTCATCTGGGACCCTTTGCATACACGTCGCCTACTTGCACAATCCACAATGTTCTTCAAGATGCACCAACAACGATTGTAAAAGTCTCCTTCCCAGCTTTCATAACACCAGCTTCATACATCAGCAGAAACGACCACAGCCTCAAGCTTACGACGGCCGCAGCCATCTTATTCTTGAGCCATCCGTATCTGGACCTGTCTCACTACCTCAAGCAGTAACTGCACAGATTCTTGCTGCTTTCCAGGATACTGCCCTTCCCGTTAAAAAAAGAAAGAAGAAGAATGAAGACTCTTGTTGGTGACAGGATGCCGAAATTCAAAAACGCATCTTTAACTTGCACTTGTTATCATAATATTTTGATCGTGCATTTTGGAATTACACACTCTCCATCACAATTCATATACTGTAGCGGCACCAACCGATACCAGTTTGGCTGTGTTGCAGATGTTATATGGATATTTTTCCTTTTCGTCCAGACTCCAAGTTATACATGTATCTGGAGTTCCTCTACTGCGGGGATGGCAGCCGTGTGGAAGTGTTTTGGCGTTTCCTGTGCGATGCAAAGTGCTCAGGTTACTGCGGTCGGGACAAATCTAATGGAAGGGCGCCCTCATCGTGGACAGAACAATGAAACCTTATTGCAATCAATGGGATGTTTGTTGGTAGCAGCCATGAGAAATTGTGCCTACATGCTTTTCAACGTTTGGTGTTTAATCATTCGTGAGATCTTGGGAGCTTTTCCTTAACCCACCCTCCTCCCCCAACATAGAAGATCTTTCAAGAGAAATCGAAGTAGGGATTGGTCTTCTATCGATTTATGAAATCTAATAATAGTTTATTATTTCCCCTCCCACTCACACAGGCGAAGTCTTCATTATCATGACCGGACACAAACACCTTTTGTTATCGTGAAAAGCACGGAAGAAGTGTATCTCTCGCATGTCCTTTTCTTCAATATGTGTTATGCAAGCTGCATTCACGTTACCAGTCATTTCGAAGAATATGCCAATTCAGTCATTAGTAATCTCCTATACCTTCCAGTTTGACCGGGAGAGTATGAGATATTAAGCGTAAGGAGAAAAACAAAAACAAGACACAGATGAAAAGTACCGTTCTCCAATTATAAATCCTCCCACACCCACCCACTCAAGCCCACCTAGAGTCCAGCCCGTGAAAGAAATGACTCAAATTATCATCCCGATTTTACAAACGCGCCCAAGGAAAGGAGAAGGAGAAGGAGAAGAAATTAAGAGGTAGACTCAACAGGCCCGCAGTGAAGATTAATGGTGTGATATAATGCGGGACAATGAGACACGGGAATTCAATTCGTCTTGTCTCCCTTGCCTCCGCGGAGCCACGGCCCCTCGCAGCCCGAGGCGATCTTGTTGGCACGTAACCATGGCAACGGGAGGCATGAATCTCCGTGGTTACATAATCGCACCCTTGCCTGAGCCGTTGGTCAATCGGCCGTCCAAAGTGAGGTGACTTGAAAAAAAAAAATCATAACATAATTCAAGATATGAATGGCGTCTAGATCCCATCGCTAAATTGCGACAGTTATCAAAAGTCCTAGTAAAAAAAGAAATACATCAAAAAGCTTTTGCTATTCGATGATATTAATTCCAATTCAAATTATCAATTTTCGTCAAAAATGCGTATAACTTTTCCCAACAGAAAATGGGGGTAAACAAGACTATCCGAAAATAATGAAAAGAGCATGCAGCAGTATCGGAACCTTATCGTAGTGATTGTGCTGTATAATGAAATATTGAAGTGATAAAAATGAAGTAAAATGCAAATATGCAATACGCGAAAATGGGGAGACCCAGTGAAAAGACAGTGCTTGTAGTTGTAGAATGTGAGTATCTCTGGTGAAGAAGATCATTAGAAAGCATTTCCATCGAAACATTTGGAGGTAAGTTTAACTCCTGTAAAGATCTTTCAATTTCATTTAGATCCTTTCTTTCCAGGTAGCTTCTACAAAACTTGGAGCAACATGTCGTAATTTTTCGCTGTGACGTTATCACAGATCACATAGGAATTAACAGACTAGCAATAATGAGTGCAGAGAAATACAAAAGCAGAATAAAATTATGAAAAAATGCAGGATACGCACAAACGCACTAAGTTAATGTCGACTTCTGTTAAATCATCTTGAACAGAAACGGAAACGAAACGGAAATCATTTTAGATATGACACAATCATAAATATAAACTGTTGCAGTTTTAGGGCAAGGAAGACACGAGGAGATTACCGTTTTGTTGTTATTCTTTTCTTTTTTGCAAGCAGAATCTCCTCCCCATAAAGGATTTAAATTTATCTTTACTTCAATCAGTCACGTGACGTCATGTTCCGGAGCTCTTCTAGCGGTCCATTTGGCGGTAGAAGAAGAAGAAATCTTCAGGCTGCGACATATTGTTACCCTCTCTCCACACCCTCAAACCACTTTAACTGCACATGGTTGGTGATTGTGTCCTTCGCGAGCGCATTACGCATGAAGAAATAAAAACCCGTGTCACCGCATGGTTGTAGACAGGTAAACGGTGGGATGGAACACATAAACGGCACTGTCGTACTAGTTTTAGATAATGTCATACAGAAAGCCTAAATAAGCCAGTACTGTATATTTCATTCGATACGTCCCACGTATGCACCGACCGAAAGAAATGGAATTTAATTGGTCAGTCAATAAGTATCTTGTTTGTATCGATCATTGAAATTGATTTGTCTTCGTTGTTGCATAAACTGTAAAGTTTTGATATGGATGAATTATATTCAACTGCCTGTGGAAGTTGTGGTGTTACGAACAATAAGTATTAAAGCAATATACAACGCATTTTGCAACGCCCAGTGCCGTAAAATCAACAGGGTAAGACTGGGCTGTTACTGCAGCCACCCTGAAAGTCCGAATACGAAAGCAAGTTCTCTTAATCTGTACCGCTACAAAGGTCGTGGTGATAAGAGGTAATAATTTGACCGCAGTTTATACTTTACAGTGACATTTTCTTAAGTTGATGTTGGGAGGCGAATGGTGACAAATGGTGAATGCGATCAAAGTGTAGCAAATACGTGATGACTCCATCCTAAAATTGCCTTTCGAGCTGTGCCTGCGAAGCTCCATAAGATATAAATATACCACGCAGGAGAAGGTAAAATGATTTCCCCCATCCTGTGGGTAATCTTATGAGGCTTCAGGAACTGAAGGTACAAAATGATAGGGCTATCCCTGCTGAAAAGAATAGATTGTCTCACAGTGTGAGAACGCACTGTCAAACAATAGTGTGAACACAGTGTGAAATCTCTTCACATTGTTAAATTCAAGCGTTTTAAAGAGTGTGAATCATCAATTAACAGTGTGAAATCTCTTCACATTGTTAAATTCAGGCATTTTAAACAGTGTGAATCATCAATTTACAGTGTGAAACAGAACATTACTAAGTGAACACTGTAAAAAAAAACACACACGCACAAAGCAGCGTGAAATCATCTTTACACGACACTGTATTAAATTCGAGCGTTTTCACATAGCAGACTATGAGGATACTCTGTGAACACACTGTGGGACACTGTATTCTTTCCAGCTGGGATAGTTATACTTGGAAACACACAGCTGACATGGTACTGTACTATACCTCTCCTCAAAACAGAGCAAAACAAAACAAAACAAAACGAAACAAAACAAAACAAAACAAAACAAAACAAAACAAAACAAAACAAAACAAAACAAAACAAAACAAAACAAAACAAAACAAAACAAAACAAAACCCTTACCTCCACAACAAGTTAATTAATTTGCAATTTATATTTTGAAGAATCCAATATTACGTCAGTTGTGACGGCAGCCATGCTGAAGCCATGATTATCAAGACCCATGCTATGTTTTAATACTGCAACATTTTGATTCAGTGTCTACGTGCAGACACGACGTACGTTTAGCCGTCCGGTCCGTGACGGCGTCGGCCCCTCGTACAGACGAAAGCAGCTTCCTGCGCGGCTTTTTGTCTTAATCCTAATTCATTGTCTCCGATTTGGGTTTCTCCTCCTCTCTCTCCCTACCCCCGGTCCCCCCCCCCCCCCCAACATCTCCCTCCCCGTCATGTTTGTGATCATCTCATAAAATCGTCAAATGTTTATTTCCCTCTTTGGTTTGTAGGATTTTCGTGCCTGTGTGTGCTTGCGTTAACTATAGTGTGTGTTTGTGGGTGAATATTTCTCGCCAGTGAATAAAGTATTGTATGCTTAGCCATTCCTGAGGACGACGCGACGCGACAAAACTTATCATCCCCTTTGCACAATCATTTCATCTCGTGTATTATAATTACAGCTTTACGTAAGACTACACTTTGACATTTGAGAATTGTCGCCTCTCTGGACATCCGATCTACTCTATGAGAAGGATAACGAATAACTATAATACAACTATTAATGTTGTACTTGTTCCTGCGCTTACATGTAAGAATTTCTGAACCATAACATTTTTTTTACTGTTGAGATTCTAAAAAAAAAAACAATGTGTGCGAATCTCTGGACATGCGCTGTTTTATCAGACACGATGATGCCGTTCCTTTGTGTTTATTCATATATTCATTCATTTATCTATTATCTATCTATATTTCTTATTGTTAGTGATTAATTTATGCATTTCTTTTTACATAATAATTTGCTTGTCAATTTATTCTGAAGAGAATGTATATCAATTTTCGTATTTCCTTTGCACTGTCCAATTTCCTTCATGTTTTTATATGCTAACAATGCGCGGACGGGCTTTTTCTCTCCCGTAAACTTTTTTTCTTCATTGAATACTTGGTCCAATGATACTATTCATGATGGCACGTAGTCGCCCTGTTTTATACACATGCACACACATAGGTAGTTAAACATATGCCTTCCAGCATCTATGGCACCCTTGAAAAGCAATCAAATCATCATTAGAAGGGAATTACAAGTAAATCTGAAAGGAAAGAGTAAAGTATGAGAAGCACAAAGGTGAAAATTCGGCCAAAAGCTGATTAAAGGGAAGGAAGTTACAAAAGTGTGAAGATTTGCATTTTTTTAGCAGAACATTTCTTGAGCAGTTGATATGAATATGTAAATGAGCGAGCTGATGATGTCATCACTTCACATTGTCCATTGACCGTGTACCAATAATGATGGAAATTCAATTTTGCTGCTATTAAAGTGTAAAGCACAATGTCATTCCTGGTTGAATGATTTGAAATTAACGATCAGTCAGATTTATCAGGATTTGAGACTGAGGCATCATTGCGTTCGAACAAAAAACTGAAAATTTTACGATTTTATGACAACTTTTATAACAAATTGTGAGGGGATGATATTATCTTCAATTCACTATTTGCACATTGATATTGACTGTTCACGACTGTTTCGTGAAAATTCACAATTTCTTAACTTCTTTAATTTTCATTCACTTTTGATCAAATTTCATTGATGTGCCTTGAATATTTTACTCTTTCTTTTCAGACTGAAATCTTTAAATTAGACTGGAATTACCATTTCAGGGTAGCTGTTAACTCGCTCCTCACCATTGTAATCCACATTGTGTTTTCTGTTAAGGTGTTGCGTGCAAGGTGTTCCGTGTACTCATGACGAAAGGGTTACATTTTTCACACTAGCTTTAGATTATCCTCATTGGCTGAAAATAGAGAAGCGCGACCTGCCAACCCAGCAACCAATCTTCACCAATCTTTACCAACCTTCAAGAAACGAAAAAAAAAAAACCCACAACAAAAACAGAATAGAAGAGAGAAAACAAAATCTCTCCATGTCAAATTCTTTCATCGCGTTCGTCCCCTTTTCATCGGTGAATTTTGTGTGCTCTCTCCGTCACTTTCTTCTCCTCTCTGCACTCCAGCACCCATTTCTGTATCAAAGTCCCCACTTTTCACTATAGCGAACAATGGAAGAATTTCGTGATGTTGGAGAATACCCCGCCTTGACTTTAATTGTGTACCAATTAGAAGAAATGATTCAACAGGGCCCAATCAGTGGCTACGCCGTATATTTCTCACATATTTTGTAGTCGGAATAATTTTCCAAGCTTCACTTAGCATGAGACGCCCAGTCCAGCCTATTCTTGGGAGAGAGAGAGAAAAAAAAAAGAGTAAGAAGGAAATTAAAACAAGAAAAAAAAAAATCGGCATCGATGGGAATATAGCGGTTGCCAGGGCAACGAACTACTTTTTCCCCCTCCTCTATTGGTATCCCGCCATCTCGCACGCGATGGAACCGACCGGCATTGTTACAATCTCAGCGCCTATGCAAATCTGGTTTCGCTACAGGACAACCGAGAGGCTGCTAGTCTCTGCTACAAGGCCTTATTATTGCTTTTAACCATCCGAAAGCAGCTCTTAAGGAGGCCATACAAAGTAATTAGGTTCTTGTTCATTGACGGCAGAATATACGACAACTCTTGTCCAATGGTTTCAGGAGTCTGGCATTTAAGACTATTTTGAAAGTACATTCAAAGTTATTAACACTATTACCATAAAAATCAACTTAAAGATACGTGACAACCCAATATACTCGAAATCATGGTAATATTTATGACAATAATTATGTGAATGATATGCGAATTTGTCATGACGTTCTTGGATAATATTTCAGTATGGTGATGTCACCGGTGAAAACTGCAAGCTTGATTCATTATGTCAAGTATTTGGAATCATCATCCATTGGGTTCCGTGTTTTTTGTTTTGTTTTATTTTGTTTCACTTAGCTGCTGAAAAACGATGCTCCTGTGAACTTCGCAACGATAATAGCTTGTTGTTGTTTTTGTTGTTGTTGTTGTTTTGAGCCATGTTCGAATAGTCTACCACTTATTTTTTTTTTTTAAAGTCACAATCTATGAAGTATGGTACAGGCTAAACATCGATAAACAGGTGAAATATTTTCAAAGAGATTAAATGTCGTTCATAATGTTTGTGATTTTACGATATATATAATAAACATAAACATGAATATAAATATATTTGCATGCATACATACATACACATAAACATAAACATAAACATAAACATAAACATAATATTATACATAAACATATACAAAACACATACATATACACAAATATACCCAAACATATGCATAAAGAAGTTTTATACAACTCTAAAGGTATAGAACAGGTCATTTTTACTTTGGAAGCTGAATAATGAGACTAGTGGAAGGGGAGTTTTCGCAGTAATACTGACTCTCGTCGCTCGGCGATCACTAACGATTTGAATTCAGATAAAAAAAAAATAATGCACAAATTTATGGGTTAGAAAACATTAGAAAAAATCATTAAGAAGAACAGAAAGATAAAAAAGGGAGGCCTTGCGATGCATTTGTTCTCTTTATCCGTGAGTACCTTGGGCAATGTATCGGAGCATGGTTGACTAGGTTTGATTTATTCAATCAATTTATTACGCTTTATTTCATCGCCTGGCACCATATCAATGCCGCAAACTTGTTTAACTCGAGAAAGATCTATACCGATAGACGAAGACAAGGGAAAACGTGAACTGGTGAGAACCGTCTAAAGATAAGCGAGGCGCAAAAGGGGATACTTCTTTCGTTGTGGGTTTCGTAGGGTTTTGTTGTTGCTGTTTTTTTTATGGTGCGCCTAATTTAGCTCAAGTATGACTAGGTAGTGCTGTGAGAAACGTAGGAATCCTAGAAGGGAATTATCCCTCAAGATCAATGATACCCAAGCGGCGGGAACATCTTTGAATATTTCACGCAACAGAATATACATGTATTATAATAACAATGACAGAAAATAGTAATGAAAGTAACAACAGCAACAACAATAATGATGGCAGCAGGATTGATGATGATGATAATGATGATGATGATGATGATGATGACGATGATAATCATCATCATAATTGTCAGCATAGTCATGATCATCACCAAAAAACAAATAGCAATTTACAGGATGATGATAACAATATGATGATAACAGTAATGCTATTGATAGTGTATTGATAAAACCATTACGATTAGATTGTCATTATCGCTTGAATAATTTATTCGTAAATGAATGTGGTTATGGTGCGGAATTGTAGTAGCAATGGAAGCTTGTTGATAAAAATGAAGAGTTTGGTCGCAAAAAAAAGAGTTAAGTGCCATTTTTGACAATTTTTACGTGAGTCCCTCATCAGGTACGGCAATTAAAACCTTTAAAATTTACCGCATTCAGTCACTTGTTACATAACAAAATATTCTTGTAGTTATGGTTAGAATATCTCACATTTCCCTGTAACTTTCGTCGTGTTTTTTTTTTCAAAGCAGTTTTAATTGCAAATATCTCAAATTAATAAAAATGGAGTAAACTCATTTTGAGATCAAACACTTCAAATGATTAAGATGGAGACGACTAGTGATCGATGGTCATGAAAATGATAATAATGATTTAGAAGAGGTGGTGGACCTATTAGTAATCATAGTTTTCAACGTCGATGCCACCTCACCCCTCCCCCCTTCCTTTTTTTAAGAGGGTCTGGTAGAAAAGAGTTCTCCGACGGGTTATAATTTGGATTTAAAAACAAGATTCTATAAAAAGTTGTGTTCGAATCCAAAGGATCATGTGAAAATCCACTCTTTGTATATGGTCGTGTTCATGAACGCCTGACGACCCGAATCACGAAGTGCGGTATCGATGTCGCGCTGTTGAACCACTGAGGGCGCACATCATGTTACAACTCGGGTTTTGTCTTTGACACAAACCGATTCATGAGGCGGCCTTGTCTTCAGTGTATTAATTTCTTCTGGTTGTTTATCTATTTTGGCGAGCTTTGTTCACTCGGGGTAGCAAACTTTACACAGGGTGTCGTACACAACGTGACTAAAAGGGAATCTTCAAGGGACTAACACTAATATGCTGTGCCAAGAATGTAACTGTTCTTTATCTCTCTCATTATATACAGTGAGATATGGACAACCACAGGACCATAATAGATACCACACAAAGGTCTATGGATTGATGTTTTCCCTATATCATGTTTATTTTGTCTTTCCTCCTCTGATAAAGTAGTTATAATTGTATCACATTTCAAGTAGATCTACCTCTAAGGCGAGAACAACAATTACAGTCAAACCTGTCTATAGCGGCCACCCAAGGGAGACGGAAAAAATGGCGGTTATAAACAGGTGGACGTTATAGACAGGTTCTTGAACACGGCTTTTCTCTCGGGAGTAATTTCTTTTAGTGGCCGCATGCGGCATGTTGCCACTATAGACAGGTGGCCGCTAAAGAAAGCTTGACTGCACTCCTATTAATGAGTATGCTCTTTTCCTTCTTCGCCTGTTCCTTCTTATGATGATTATCGTGATGATGATGATAATGACGACGACGACGATAATGATGACGACGACGATTATGATGATGATGATGATAACGATGGTTATAGTTATTGATACGAAGAGTTTGCTTACAAAAAGAGATAACTCCATTCTGTGAATATGAGATGTTTGCTTTAAAAAAAATCTAATAAAGTGATTTGAAAATGAGATACTTTTGTTCATAACTTTAGGAATATTCTTTGTTATGTAACAAATGAGATATCACTGGAGAGATTTTATTTTGTTGGATCTGATGATGGACTTACTTTAATTGTTTAACAATGGCGCATAATCGTCTGTGCCATCATAGTTTTTTTTTTGTATTATCGTCATTATAGTTATTGTTATCATTACAGCGATAATATTGTTATATTTTTTGTCATCATTATTACCATATTCAACATTGTAACGATAGTTATCATTATTGCTATCATAATATGATTATCACAATTAGCATAATATTTGTTGGTTATTGTGGTTGGCATGCAGGAATCGGATGGGACGATAGTGGACCGCGGCTACAAGCGCGTGGCCGTGGTGGAAGACTTCTACACCATCATCCACAGCGTGCACGTCGGGACGGACAGTAAAAACGGCAAGCATGCCGGGCAGAAGCGGACCTATAGAGCGGTGAGTAAAGACCCTCTACAATGTACCCCTCCTGGAAATTTGCTAATTGGGGGGGGGGGGGGGGGGGGGGGGTGACTTGTAACTTGGCTTTGAAATTCCATATCGTGTCATTAAGTGTCCAGGGTGCGTCTTACAAGAAAAAAGAAATGAAAATGTTCGACATAAAAATTTAGTGGCCACTTCCTTCCTCATTACTATGAACGGTAAAAAAAAAAAAAAATCAAAGGAAAAAATCAAAGGGAACAATCTGGACATATTTTTTCCTCGAAATAATTTCTTATGCCAAAACTGACCGAAGGCTTTTAAGGGAAATGCATTTTCTTCATCAGCTTCATTTCACAATTCTATACAAAAATACCTAAACCAAATTTCTTTGGTTATTTTTTATTGATTTAATCAAACTTTTGGTCTTGAATGGAAGGGAATCACCATAACAACATATTTGTTCATGTCCCTGGGTACTTCCAGTTAAGTTTGTGAACTTACAGTAATTCTGTGTACCCACTACTTTTGCAACACGCAGGTTGCAGAGAGCTACGCCTTTCTCCCGCGCGAGGCCGTTACCCGTTTCCTCATGAGCTGCAGCGAGTGTCAGAAGCGCATGCATCTGACCTTTGACATGTGCGCTGAGGGCGGTCAGGCGGGGCGGGCCCCAAAACCTTCGACCAATGGGAACACAGCGTGCGACGAGGCGGTGAAGGACATCGACTACAACCTACCAATCACAACCACGTATCTCAATCACCTCAGGAACATGCGCATCACACAGAATGAAAATGGCGAGGTAAGTCCAGGCACTCTTCTTCATGCTGCTGGTGCTGATTGAGCTGCTGGTGTAGTTGCCCTTGTCGTTGCTGTTGCTGTCGTCGTTGTTAGTTTCAAAACCAGAAGGGCACATGTGAATCTGCGCGTGGTGTTATTGTGATGTGGAATATTAGTACACAGATGCCAAAGAAAGAAAGAAAGAAAGAAGATCGATACACTATTGGATGCTCAGACACAGACATGGACAGAAAAAACGATAACACAGCGTCTGAACAATAATAGTAGGCCTACGCCAGGAAAGGTCAGTGTCGAAGTTCAATAGCAGGAGATAAAAATCAATTTTAACAGGTGAGTTTTATGATACTTCTAGCTAGGAATGTTCATGCGCTGGAATACTCACTCTTCTTTCATCTGGAATGCCGGTAAGAGTGACATCATGTCTTTTGTTTGTGCCCGTACCCTTATCAAAGACTGGATTAGTGAAATACCGCCATCACGTGGTCGGATTTGTCACAGTCTAAGTGGTTGGCGATGAAAAGAATCTGAAACGGTGACTCCTTGCATTATGTATGACACGCGTAATGTACTGCACTTTCCATGTAACGCTAATAGGCTCAAGTATCTGGAAATGATCAATCATACCGTTTGATATCAAGAATAACAATGATTAGCATCATCAGCTTGTTCTGGTTAAAGGGAACCTGAACCCAAAGAGCAATGTGGATTGAGTGAAAGCAGCAACATTAGTAGAACACGTCAGTGAAAGTTTGAGGAAAATCGGACGATCGATGCAAAAGTTATGAATTTTTGAATTTCGGTGTTGGAACCGCTGGATGAGGAGACTACTAGAGGTTATGGCGTCATGTGTGGACAACAATATAAAGAAAATATAAAGGGAATTCCACAAAAATTCATTTTTCATGTAAATCACACATTCCATCAACTTGATGCTGACATATGTTAAGGGTAACAAGAATTATTTCACCCTGCTTTCTGAAAGCGGTTAGTCAAGTGCTGTTTCATTATGCTATATAAAAGTTATTTTTTGTAGAATTTTCTTTACATTTTCTTTATATTATTGTTGTCCACACATACGTAATAACCTCTAGTAGTCTCCTCATCCAGCGGTTCCAACACCAAAACCTTGAAAATTCATAACTTTTGCATCGATTGTCCGATTTTCCTCAAACTTTCACTGACGTGTTCTACTAATGTTGCTGCTTTCTCTCAAGCCACATTGCTCTTTGGGTTTGGGTTTCCTTTAACAACGCATTGCTACTGCACGGTTATGTCCGGTTGTGTATTGACGATCCTGGCGAAGGAGTATAGCATGAGTCAATCAAGGAGCGATCATAAAATGCAGCCAAATGTTAAAGAGATGGTATAGTTTTGGTTTAGGGAGGGGATTCAGACTTCAACTATCTACGAGATAATCAGAAACCACTTATGTGAAGAAAAAAAAAACAACAACAGCACACAATTCCAAGAGAAATTAAAAGTTTATTGATGAAAATTGGTTTTTGAAATGGCGGAGATATCCAAAAAAACAGAGATGCCCTAATAAAAGGTGGGACCGAAAACTATACCATCCCTTTAAAATCATGGGGGGGGGGGGTGTAATGAATGATTTATATCTGACGCTAACGACTACATATCTATCCTCGGACAAAATTATAGAGGGGCATAATGTTATGTATATATAAAATCACATCTCATCAAAACTGTTTCCGTTGCATTCAGCCAACAGTTGAATGTCCCGTATGATGGGGATACAATCTACAGTGATGACTGCCCTTGGACACTTTACCTAAGAAGTTGTCGAGATTGGACACAGCAATTCAGAAATATTTATTCTCGAGATAGCCGTCCAGATATTTCAATTCAATTCAATTCAATTCAATTCATTCTATTTTCAATTCGTTTTTATTATTATTATCATTATTATTATTATTATCATTATTATTATTATTATTATTATTATTATTATTATTATCATTATTATTATTATCACTATTGTTATTATTATTATTATCATCATTATTACTATCATTATTATTACTAACATTATTATTATCATCGTCATCATCATCATCATCGTCATCATCATCATCATTAAGAGATACTAAAAGATAAGATTAGTATTAAGAGGTAGATCGAAATGATTCGACACTATCACCTAATTATATAATGAAGACATGAATTGATATCTCTCTCCTTCGTTCCCATTTGAACGGGACACATTCTGCCGCTTGGTGGAGGATTGTGGCTGGAACAAACAACATCCCTTTTATACCTCCTCCGCCTATGTATACATATCCCAGTGGTGATATTTCCCATCGTTCTTCAAAATTCCATGACATTTGCTTCTGCGGCAATATTGCTCCCATGAAGTATCTGCAATCTAAGCCAAACATAATTCAAGTTAATTCTACCCAAAAACATAACCCTATATCCCTAATCCT
This sequence comes from Diadema antillarum, assembly GCF_040938485.1. Taxonomy (NCBI): domain Eukaryota; kingdom Metazoa; phylum Echinodermata; class Echinoidea; order Diadematoida; family Diadematidae; genus Diadema; species Diadema antillarum. Next base: position 4,793,056 of record NW_027270895.1, read on the forward strand.
AATCCTCTCAACACACTAAACCTAAAACCCTATCACAACCCTGACCCTAACCCTAAGTCGTTGGGGGAAAATAAGACCGGAGCAATTGTCGCAAGAGCGTAATGCCACCGACCTCAAACCTATGCGTGTTTTCCGGGTGTTTGTTTGTTTGTTTTTTGTTTGTTAATTTCCATCTGAGAAGATGGCTGGATATCCTATATTCAGCCACGCTAAGCTGTTCTTCCATGAGGTCCAGTTGGATGTGAGGCTTGACCATTTCACCGGGTTAAACACCCTGCTCTTTGTGATGAATGAATGAAGCGGGATCTTTTACGTGCTTGAGTTGTGACTCTCTCACACACGGGAACTCCATTGTATGTCCTATCCGAGGGACAGAGTGTTTTGCTTCTTGCTAGAGGGGACGGTATGATTACACACAACATTGCTCAGTCCAGACTCGGGTTCGAACCCGGGTCCTTAGGATCATGAGGCAGACACACTACCGACTGAGCCAACTCACCGCCGTGATGTATTTTTAACCCCATCTTACCCAAAAGGCAGCACTGTCACGTGCGATCGCATTGGGAAGTTGAAAAATTTTCATCCTGAAAGAGTTAACGGTCGGCCAAATCAGGCACCGACTGTTTTAGGCCATCATTATAGCACAGAGAGCTGTACGTAGTCCCACCGACCTACCCCGGCGGGGCCCCTGGCTCGCGTTGTGTGCGTCCCTCATCAAAATTCAATCTCGTGGTAACTGTAACACAGTGATTCTTTTTCCGCACACTTTCTCTATGCACGCGTTTGTTGTTGTTGTTTTTGTTGTTGTTGATTTTTGGACACGAAGTAGCTCTGTCCTCTTTTGGCGTGTTTGGGGGGGGGGGGGGGGGGGGGCTCACCGGGTGCGCCCCCCTTTATTTTTCTTTTTTGGACAAAAAAGAAATGAAAGAAAAAAAAAATGAAAGGAGCGCTTGCGCCATCCCACTTAATTTTGTTTGTTTATTTGTTCATTTGTTGTTTTTCTGCTTGTCAGCAGATGAAACCAGGAAGTGGTACATGTGTGCAAGAAACGAAAGAAACTTGCACGAACCTTTTATTTTCACTTGTTAACTGATCAAACCCGGAAGTGGCAGAAATAATTTTCACCCCCACCCCCTTTTACGGAATTCCTGGATCCGCCACTGAAGTGTATGTCTTGCATACCAAGAGTCTTGTAAGCTAGCTTGAAATTAATGAGGAAGATGATTACGAAAAGAGTATTTCCGAGGACTATACTACTTTAGGCCTTACTTCGTATGGCTTCTGACTGCAGAACTTCCGGAGATCTTTTGCAATCGCATGATGCGTTTTTGCAGAATTTTGTCGTCAGTATTAGAGCATTTCATTCAAATCCGGTGTCTGGAAATATTTCAGTGTTTTATTTGCCACATTTGAACACAATATTTCATTAATTCATGCCTTAGGTCGTGCATACCTGTAGCTATTCTTATGTCACCCCCCCCCCCCCCTCTCTCTCTCTCCACATCCGAGCTGCCCTAGTTTGATCTTTGTTTTTTAATGTCATTCAACCCTGATAATTATTCATACTTTTTATATTCTCATATCTAGAATTTTAATCTTTGATAAAAACATGTACTTCTTGATCGCTAAGCTCTCTCTATAACTGTATGAAAAAGAACACCCCTCTTGACTCAATGGAGGCAACATTAAAAAAGAATCATGGTGTTGGCTAATATCTTAGGCTTACCTATTCATTTACCGTAACGATCCATATCAACCCATATTGCAACAGTGCCAAGCCTTACACGCTTTTAATCTGTACATTCCAAAATCGTGACTATGGAAATACGATACTTAAAAAAAAAAAAACAACAACCAAAAACGATACTTAAAATGATAACGTACAATACAAAACAAAACAAGATAAAGAAAACAAACAAAACTACCATGCACATTTTTTTTTCTTTTGCTCTTAAAATTAGAATAGTAAATTCAGACCATTTTAAAGAAAGCAAGTGCTCATACAGGTCAGTTTTGTAATGGATACAACTGAATTGCTTAGAATTCGATCCAATGAAATGTGAATAAATCTCATTCGATCGAAATTCATTCACTTTGGACAAATATTAATGGATAATTATTATAATTGTATGTCAGTGAGGGACACTGTTGCATAGTGAATAAGATTCTTGACTTTCAGTCGGCGGTCCCGAGTTCGAATCCTGTAGAGTGCCTACGTCAGTGGACAAGATATTTTTACCCACCACGGCTATCTCGACGCAGGTGTGTAATTGAGTTCCTGGCAACGCTACGCTAGCAATGGCTAGGGTAATGATGACAGCACGGCTCTCTGGTGGAGGTTTGACAACATTGAAGAGGCTACCCTGGATAACGGAGACCATAATTATCATTACACCATCTTCTTCTCTTTTTTTTTCATCTCTTTCAAAGGTTTCTATTCATCTCAACTGGAAATAGCAACATGCTTACCTTAAAAAATCTTAACTGACCACTGTCGACCGTCATGAATCTGTTAATTTCTTACACTTCTCGGGTCCTTGTGGTTCTCTTTGCAAGTCACTTTCTCCTCATTTATTTTCTCCATCCTCCCACTTTCTGCTCACCTTATATTACACCAGCGGACGTTGACTATTCCTTTGAGGGTTAATCAAAATGTATGAGTGAAGCGTGTCTTTACTTAGATAGTGCATGTACCACCAGTCTTCCTGGGATATTTTCGTAATGTATGGTATTCTGCCACCAGTATACGCATTTTATTATTCTGAAATTTAGCTTCAGAGCTTTCGAAAGGAAAACTCGCTTGGACTGTGGATGAACGAAGAAATTTCCAAGTTTTTAGTGCTTTTATCAATTCATCCTCTATTGTATATACCCATTCCATTCGTGTAAGTGTCGTCGATTAATTGCGTATTCCTTTCAATACATTATGTAGAGTATCATTAAGTAGTTGATGATGAACAGAAGTACTTTGGATTATATTGTCCACTCCCGTACTTGCCTTTTTTCTCGTTAAAACATTGAAGTCATTATTTATTCTTCTTATTTCGACGGTATTTCAACCCCTTCTTAAGCAAGAGCAATATGACTAAACTTTAATTATAGTCTCACGACTGATATCAAGCTCACTGTCTATGGCCTTTAGGTGTGTTCATCTGCTGTTCATTGCAAAGTAAAGTGGCCCCTCGTGTCAAAGTAACTTGATTTCATTATGATAACAACTATCATCATTGCCATCAGCAGCAACAAAAGGTAACGCCTTGAACGCAGGAGCGACAAGAAGGTTGGAGTGTGAAATCAATTTCATGGCATGCTCAGTATTGATTTTGTTCCACGGCTTATATTCTAGAAACATGATAAACACATTCAATAATGCTTGCATCATTGCAATGCATCATACAGCTACACATACATTTGTCAGTCCATGACATTTCTTGCTAATTTGACAACGATATACCATCATAATGGACGCGAGAGTCATCTGAACTATCGCTATAGTGTGTGTTGATTTTGGAAATGGTAGGCATCTTTCCACACAAAGACGTGAAAAGAGGTTTTTCTCAGGCTATTTGCTAATAGCCTTCCCTCCTCAATATCTGCGACGATTATGCAACATCACACACCCTCATCTCAAAATGGTTGCGCATACTCCCTCTCTTCCTCTCGAAGTAGCGGGCTGGGGGTTGTGGGCTGCGGGTGCAGTAGATGCACGGCAGCTCCTGGTGGCCATAGCAACGTTACCTGGCAGCGCCCGGTCGCCATGGCAACGAGTAGATGGCGTGCCACTTGCGGTTTGAGTCGGCTCCGTAGCGCGCTCCTTCTTCTCACCATTACACGCTATGCGGGGGCAAGTCCCATACAGCCAATACGCGGCGGTGATTCCACGGGGGCGTTTTGTGTGCCATCAAGGAGCTCTTCCGCACCCCCATCATCATTTCGCCACAACACATAACGCATGCCTCGCATATCTCACTCAGCCCGTGTGCCATTATGCCACTCAATGCATTGTTCAGTAAAATCCCAGCGTTTAATAGCCCGACTGCGTCATAGCACCGTCTGGACTGAAGAGGTACAGTCCGAAATGACTGCATGCCCGTCACGTTCGCGCGGGGTCGGCTATCGGAAAATGGTTGCTTTTAGTACCCAAGATTCTTTTATGTTAAAGCTAGCAGCCAAATGATGACACTTCTCTGTGCTATTTTATCCTTCAAAGTATATCCTTATATTAGAGGAGGAACACTTTTCCAGTTTTGTAATAGAGGCAAATACCATGGCATTGTAGCATTGTATGATTAATTCAAAGCTGCAGTAGAGCTGTTGAATTTGTAATGTATATAAATACGTATAAATACATGAAAACAAATATGTATATGTATGTGTGTGTGTGTGTGTGTGTGTGTGTGTGTGTGTGTGTGTGGATATACAACTGTATGTGTATGTGTTAAACCAGTTGCCAACGATAATCTTGTGCGTATACTGTAAAGAGCTTTAGAATGGGGATCCCCGGGGAACGGTTTAATCGTCCGACCTTCCTCACCCGCATTAGGAGGACATCTTTACAAAACTACTTGTAATTTATGCAAAGGTGAGGTCTGGCCAAGGAGAGACCTTTAAAAGCAGTGCAAATGATATCTTCATAATATGGTTCTGAGAGATATAAGACAAAAGAGGGAAAAAACAACAACATTTTGGTTATTACCAACTCTTACTTCGCTAAAACAGTTTGTGAGGAACGTTGCCAATAGTTGTTGTTATTATAATTCTTTAAGGCGCGTATCATTCAGTTCTGAATATTTACACCGTTGCCATTAGTGACCGGTTAGACAGTAGCCTTTTGCCAAGGCCCTCTCGCTGTATGGTGGCGAGCGAATTGGGGGCGAACGAAGCAAGCCCAGTCTAGCAGGGCCTTGTCTGAAGGCTATCAGTGTAGACACCGACACAGTGAACCCGAAGTACGACATGCAATGTCCACAGGGTTTCGCCATAGGGACAGCAACTAGAGGCAATGGCGCCCAAACTTGGTGCCAGTTGGCGCCACTTCGCGCCACATCGCAGTCAGTCCTGACGTGCGGGCCGCATTTCAAGGCTTTCTAGGAAGACTGCAAGCCTGGTATAGACAAGGAATCGATACCCAAGGATGTGTATACATGTATATTATATAAGAGTATAAACTCTCAGAAACTTTTTCCAGTAAAAACTGAAGGGAATTCCCCTTATTATCCGCCTAAATGAGTATCCTTTCTTCAAGATCATGTACACGGTTATACATACGTACAGACGCACATACACCCACCCACATACACACACACACACACACACACACACACACACACACACACACACACACATATACCTACACTGTACCTGTATGCTACATACATACATACATACATACATACATACAGTAGACACACACACACGCACACAGACGCACGCACACATACACGCACACGCACGCATATGCATAAATTATGATTATTGTTACGGTACTTACATGGCCTTCAGCTGGTTTTCATAGTTTCGGCCAACTCAACACAACTATTAAGAACGAAATACTTTCGAAATGTAATTTCTTTCTACCGCTACTAGACTGTGACAATAACTATAAGTGGATGCCACTTATTATGAGAACAGGAGAGAAATAGAAAGGAAAAGAGGGAAAGGGGGAGGGTTATGGGGGTGGAAACCAAACGCGACACCACCTTCTGCCAGGCAATGTTTTCAAGGGAACGGCTATAATTGTATACACTTTGTACTCGTCAATTCAAAAACAATTGATCCTCTGAAAACAAGCATTGCTCTTCGTGTGCTGGAGCACAGGATGCATTAAGCATTGACTTGGGAAGCCAGCAACGTGAAGATGGTGGACCAACATTGTTATGCAATCAACTTAGATAAAGGATTTTTGATATCCAATTCCGGTTATGTGTCCATGATGATGATGACTGCTAATATGATTTGATCTTGAAATCACAAATTCATTAACTGTGTGCAGTATTTTAAATCATTTCATCATCTATTTTTACACAGTCACCTCCAAACTGAAACACACTCACACACACACACACACACACACACACACACACACACACACACACACACACTCACTGTGACGATGACATTTTTGTCCGAAGGAGAGTTATGTTTATGTATAATAAATTTTGTGCTACTTGATATTCGAAATCGTATTGAATAACATGCCAGATTAAAAGTTAATGCATCTGTTTGAAAAGCAGAAATTTGCATCCGACAACTATAAGATGTCTACAAAGTTTAAACCTCTTTACCGGCTGCAGTGATCCCGCCAATGTTATCATTGTTTTGGCGATCCCTATGTTGTAGATGTCAGTACCTCCTATTTTAGCTGGCCCGAATAGACTCTTCCGCAGCCGGTTAATATCATAATCATAGTTTGTGACTGCCACAGCCAGATTTCCAGCTAATTTCATCTGATAAGAGATGCACACTTGTGTACAATAGGAATCTCGGTGACAAACGATCATGAAATTCTAGGTCGTCGTTACATACTATAATAATACGCTGCGTTTGCCGCTCCCTGCACCTCGTTCATTAGGAACCAATCGTATCCATCGTCTGGTGAGCATGATCAAATTTCGCCATCTCGAGTATTCCCATCGTTGATGGAACATAACCTCCGTGTGAAATGGCCAGGTGGACTCCGCTCTGTACAGACAAGGAAAAGTATAAACTACATTGAAAATTAGGGATCAAAAATGTTGCCTCGTTGAAAGGCTAGAACAGCAACCAAAATGCATCTGGAAATGTGTAAAAACGAAACTATGAAAAAGAATTATCTTTGAAAATAACAGATACTTGAATGCTTGAAAAGAACGATACTCTATGAGTGACTCGATTTGCCATTCTCAGTTTACCCTAATTACAAGAATTATCGAATGAAGCCTTTCAGAAACTGTTTGCTAACGCGGTGATAGCTGCTTATTGTACGTTACGGTCTTGATATACAAGTGACAGTATTTCATTTTCAAAACTTTCGTGTGAATGAAAGATTCTTTCATAGTAAACGCTCACAAAAAGCCCATATGCAGCCATCCAAGTTCAGCAAACTTTGTAACCTGTTGCACCCTTTGGCGAGAACAACGGCGGTGTTTCGTGCCGTGTTTTGGATCGAACATTACATTCTTGGCTCTTTCTCGTTGGTGCATCTTACATGATGTAAATACGGTCATAGCAGTTGAAACGTGATGGGCTTCATAGTACTATATAGGCATAGCCAACATCCTCGCGCTCCGGAACGCCATAATACTGGCAAGATCACTTGCACGGTCTTCTCTGGAGCACTGGGCCGTGACGATAAGGTTCCGGACGCTTGAAAAGAATGACGTCAACCTCCTCAAAAACAGCTCTTTTTAGTTCATGACAAAACAGGACAGTTGGTAAAGGATGATTTGTGTGCAGGAGAAAACAGGACGATTTTAGCATCCCCTCGTCTAAATCTATATATCATTATTTGACCGCGACTAGTTTCACTACTTAATGAAAGCACGCAAGTGTGACTTTAAGGTCCCACAACTTTCTTCCTCTTGGACTTGTGTTGCTTCCCTACGTGCCTATGGCATAACGGGCAGTAAGTAATATTATAAATAAGTAAATAACTTTCTTCCTCGGTGTCCAATTTTACGAATTGTTCTTCTTTTTTTTAAAGATTTGACAGTATCTACTCAGATTAAAGTTGAACTGGGAATAGAAATGCAAATCAGCAGAAATCAATGAAATATTTTGAGGTGATAACAAGAACTCCATTCTCATTTGCATATAGGGATGACGCTATTCCTATCTAACAACATTCGTGTGTATAATAGTTGCCAGTCTTCCCACTACTCATGGTGGTCAGCTTGACGTCATTGCTAGAATTTATTTTCGTGTGAAGAAGATGAGGGCCGTTGAGAAATTGGCTTGTGTCTTCATTCACAGCGCTTGGATGCACGTAGATTTAGCGACTGCAAAACCACAAGAAAATATTCCTTGATTATCATACATTGGAGAATTCTCTGCGGCTTTAGAAATGATGGGTTCGTGAAATTCTGGAAAGAAGTCAAACTGAAAACTGGTCCTCAATCAGCATCTTCATAAAAAAGTGTGGTTGAGTAAGCAAACATGTATATCAACATTGTCGATGTATTGCTCTATTCTGATTGGTTGAAAGTTGACTTATGCTCAGTTCCTTTGCTGAACTACATAATACAGTGTTCCAGGCGACAGGACACCTTTATTACACATTCCACTGTTGGTGCAAATTACCTAGTGGCCATGCTGCATCATGATCGCTCTGAATAAATGTTGGTCATGAACATACCATAACTGTAAAAGATTTAATTCTATCCATCATTCTTTTCTGATGTTTTTAAGCGCGCGCGCGTGTGTGCATTTTAGGAGCTGCAGACATAGCATAGTCTCGCCATTTTTTTAAATACGATCAGTGGAAAATTGTGAGGGTATGACATGGTAGCTTACTCATTTGCATATTCATATTCCCTGTACAATATCTGGGGTTTTTTGTTTTTGTTTTAGAAATGAGCAAAACTTCAAAATGTCATAACTTTTACCGTTTAACTCATAAGATTTTACCATTTTTTCAGACTAACTTATATTTATTTTGACTGGATTTTCCCTTTAAGTTATATCATTAGCAATATTTTGATATTGACACATATTTGCACGACCTTTTTCATTGATAGTAGATTAAGTGCATTTACATTAATTGCGGAGGTGTATTGTATCATGAATACAATTAATCAAAAGGAGCTAAAATACCTTCTTGGTACAATGTACTTAGAGCGATCTCTGTATTTACACGCGAGGGCCTTCACACACAATCCAGACACCCACAGACGCAGGTAAAAAGTTGCATGTTCAGGTATACGTAGGGAAAGTGAAAGAGACAACGGAGGGCGCGCTTGAGTGGGAGGGACATGTGTGGAGATAGTTCAAGTGCACTGAGGGCATGAAAGAATGCTATATAGAAGCCCCTTTCAAAACACACACACATACCACCATGTAAATACGCTTTCTTTGAATACAATACCTTACTGATGATACACTGAAGAGGACAAAACTACACTTAATATAGCACTCAAAAGTTGCCGGGTATAACAATGGACGCCTTGCCACCAGAGCGTGGGTGTGTGTTCATAACGATCGCGACTTTCAGGTCCAATGCATGCGTGATCGTGTTGCTCAAATCGCGGCCAAATCTTGGCTTTGAATAAAACAACAATAAACGAATAACCTTTTGGAAATTTACTATAGTTGTTTTGGGTCAATATATCTCAACCAGTTATTACTTATAGCCTCACATACAGTGAAAATGTTATAAAACAGCAAAACATCGTAGACAACACCTCAAGAGTAAGTAATGAAATGTGCATATAATAGACATTTCAGGACAAAGTCGTTAATTTCTGCGGGAAAATTAATCCAGAACTTGATGGATCAAATAGCAAATGGATCTACCCACGCTTTCTCGCTTACCTTGTCGAAAGTGGAACTTCGCTGTACCATCGTGTGTTGACTCCCCTGAAAGCTAATTGTGGACTTGGGGTCATTTCACAACACGCGAATATCAATATTATTATGTGCTGAACATAACGCACAAAAAATGAAAAATTAAATGTCTCGCATGCACTGTTCATGAACCTAATAGCTTCATACGCCAAAGTCTTTGCTCTTTCAACAGTTAACTTTCCCAATTCAATAACATTGTTTTTCTTAAATCAATATTAAGTCTAAGAGAGATTTGAATGCATCTAAAGTTGTGGTTTTCGGTAGAATTCACTGGTATACAACAAAAGAATTAAACACTGACTTGAATAAACGACAGCAACAATGCTATATAGCAGCTAAGCTAACGATAGAATGAGCGCATAAAAGAATAAACGTAATGCCGCTTGAATGTCTGTATATAAACAAAGCACGATGTCTTGTGCGCATGTCCAAATGGCAACAATGATTATTGATGTTCATAGTTCTATAGTCCTTATACCCTCATTTGTTACACTTTGAGAAAAGTTGGAGTAGAACGTGAGTACCTCTCTTGTGAGGAAATATTCTAAGTTATTTATATTATACCTCAGGGTAGTTCAAATATATGAATGCCGTATACTGCAGTTGCTCCTGATCCTTTTCTTGGCATAGAATGGAGGCGAGGAGAGGGCCCCTTTGTAATTAGAGGGGTAGCAGAGGGGTGCAATATCCGAAGATAGGGGATACAATAATCTTGCTGTCTCTCTTAAAAGAAACAGGGGTAAAGAAAAAGGAGGGAGAGAGGGAGAGAGAGAGAGAGGGTGAGTGGAAGAGGGGGAAAGAGGTACATGACAGGGGTAAATTACAGGGTCAATTTAGTTAATATTGACTTCCCTTTGCCACGGGAGAGAAGGGGCTCCGCTTGGGGATGAGGGGCCCTTTGGTGAAAGGGGCGCGGTGGGGAGCCCGCTTCGGGCACGCTTGCCAAAGGGGGTACACAGATGCCGCGTATATCGTGATTATCATTATTATTCAGACATTGTCAGAGACAAAGGAATTTGCTGGCACTCAGAGGGTGAGCCATCACATGGGGGGGGGGGGGGAGGGGGGGGGGGGCGAAGAAGGGGAAGCAATATGCTACTACGACAAAGAAGAGACAAAAACTGACTTGGAAATCATCGCCCAAACACTTCTTTATTATCACAGCATTCCTATTTTGGTTTGACATGGCGACAGCTTTTTGTGAAGGCCAGTTGAGAAGTTTCGTTCATATTGATAATATACGGGGATGGGTCTAACGAAAAAAAAAATTATTAGGCTTGACTATAGCGTATAACTATACTTAAGTACCCTTTCAAAACGAATCATATAAGAAAAATGGGAATAACATAACATCATACTCATTGTTCGGGAGATCCGTCTATGCAAACAATAGGACTTGCCCATCAGCTCAATAATAAGTTTCAAAGGATAATTCAGCAAACCACTTTCACATTTTTGTTTTGTTTTTATCGATTATTTGACTCTTGCATCCGCAATGGCAATTACACCGTATCAATTATTAACGATGTAATCAAAGTGTAGGTTTTGAGAGAGTTAAATCAGGTTGGATGAGTACCCTCCCCCCTGACACGATTTAAACTTCGACGAGAGTTGGACGGAGATGCCGTTGAAGGCGCTTGCCTCTACTGTGGTAGCCTTTGTCTTCTTTTACCCGCTCGGAATAATAATAGTTTGTTGAAGGCATGGGTACAAATCACTCATATGTGAGATTTTCTTTATCAAAGTCTGACAACTCATTGTTATATCAGTGACTGGACACGGAGCTAGCTTAAAACAGATGAATCATGACTAAAAGATTTGATACTTACGGTATATCTATAAAAATGTCGATCCATTTCATCTGATGTATTCATCGTCCTCAACTAATCTTTCTCTTACATGTTGAATTGTTGTATAGGAATCAAGCTTCTCGCGAAAATGGTCCTAACATGAAGATTTCTCTTACTAGACCTATCTTAAAGGGATCGTATAGTTTTGGTTGAGACCAAACTTCAGGTTCATAACATTGTTTGGTGAGAAAATGAGAAACCTGTTATAAAATATGAAAGAGCCTGTAATTCCAAGAGGAGTTCAATATCTAAGTGATGAAGATTGGATTAAAAATGCCTGAGATTTCCAAAACAGAGCAATCCTAATAAAAGGTTAGACCCACCTTTTATTACGATTGCTTTGTTTTACTTTGTTTTAGGGTGTCTCAGCCATTCCAAAACCGATTTTCATCAAATAAACTTTCAATTCCTCTTAGAATGGTATGCTCTGTACTATTTCATAAGTGTTTTCTTGGTATCTCGCAAAAAGTTTAAAGCCCAATCCTCATCTCCACCAATACTGTACCATCCCTTTAACCAGTTGAGGACGAGTCCCGAGTATACTTGGGCAAGTGTATATGGAAAATACGTGTTGTAGCAAAATCAGACCGTTCTCAACGGGTTAAGTGTTTTTTGTTTGCGCTCAAAGACTTTCTTTGTCACCTCCCCCCCCCCCCCCCCCCCCCCCTCTCTTTAGCTGCAGCGGGGATGAAGTGGTTGAAAAAGCAGATTAATTTGTTCGTATACACAGGCTTTGAAAGCGTGCTCTACCAGCTTAAAACGAAATTACATGGGTATAACCAGCACCACAACATCAGCGATGGATCTATATGGGTGTGATTACCGACCCCTCCCGTGCTCCCCGTGTAGCGTTATAAGATACAGAGCTTTGGTTGGTATAGTGGAAACAAAGAAAGGGCTTGCAATAGCTTCTCGATAGCATCGTTTTGATGCAGTGTATACAACATGTGGAGGAGTTAATGCTTAATTGCTGTTAGGTAGTCAGCTAAAGTGAGACAGGAAAATGTAATATCAGTAGATATATTTACACAGCAGCAGTAAGATTGGGCGGAGATAGAGAAATAGATAGATAGATAGATAGATAGATAGATAGATAGATAGATAGATAGACAGATAGATAGATAGTGGTGTGATAGATAGAGATAGATAGATTAATAGAAAGATAAGTTGATAGATAGTGGTCTGATAGATAGAGATAGAGTGATTGATAGAAAGATAGGTTGATTGATAGAAATATGAACAGAGAGACAAAATTGTTGGGGAAGGGACGGACATGAAGAAAGTTTGAGGAAAGTAATAAAAAAGGAGGGTAACAGCGATGTGAAATTAGTTTGCGGGGGAAATTCTTGGATGAAAAATTGAACGTATAGAAGAGAGGGGGTGGGGGTAGAAAAGCATTGTCCTCGACCGCACACGGAAAAGGTAAGGGTAGGTCAGAAAGAAAAACCTTGCCACCCCCACGCTAAAAACATTTCAGTTTCAGCTATCAAGTTTAATGTGTATCCATGCGCTTAACGACTACCTTCATGTTTGATTGTTGTCAGGTTTGATAGCGATAATAGACTATAGAGAGCTCGATCATACTACTAATGTCCCTCCCACCGAGCACAGAAAGAAAATCCTGTCTGGTCCATCATTATGAAAAGGAAAGACAATTTTCACCCTCAAACGTCGAACCTTCCTTCGCAAGGACATGATTGTAATCGCCTCATTTCATCTCTCATACAGCTTTCATCTCGTGAGCGAGTGAGGCACTTACTTTTAACTCAAGGTACTTCCAAAAAAGTAACATTATAGCCTTGTTTGGTATAAATTATACTCGCAGTGTAGTCGGGATGTTGAAAATCTCTTTCGGATCAAACGTTCACCCTGTAGGACAAGATGTAACCATACGCGTTACCCACTTTGTCCCCCTTGACGCGGATGTAGGTATGGGTACCTGCCATGGGGTAATAATGTCGACAGGGGCCCTCCGAGGCTCTGTAAGAGGACGGGTCACAGTGTCTAGTGACGATGTTGGTATAGACCGTAGTATTATTACTCTGTCACATTCTTCCCCCTTTTCGCTCATTTATCGATCTAATGAATTTAAGTTGAAGATACGTTGACTTACATCGGTGTGCCTAGTTGTATGCATTCTCTGTTTTTGACTGGAAGTAAAAGTAATGGAAATTAAGAGTTAAGCCTATCCTTCTCCACTTTGACAGAGGACCCTAACTCTTGTCCGGAAGGGTTTAGCCTGGTGGAGAACGTGTTCCTTTACATGATCAAGAGCCATGTGATTGCGCAGTTTTTACTACATCAAAATCAGCCCATTAAAGGTTTTCTCCCCTTATACCACTTTCCTACCACACTGAGTTTTGTTGGTGTTATTTTTCTAATGTAAGGTGTGTACGTAGTAACTAAGGACATGGTCCCAGGTACTTAAGGTAATATCGTTAATAGTCCCAGCGGCTATATTTAAGGTATAATCATCTTTATAAGCTAAAAAGCACTCCTCCACCCATTGGATCCCTTCATTATTATAACAAGACATTACCATGTACTTAACATGCGCACCTGTATTAAGGAGGAGAGGGGACGACAGTATGGGGTGCCCTCGCCGGCCAGGTTTCGAACCTATGGTCTGAGTCCTGAGTGCTCTGAGTCCTGAGTCTTATCCGCTATACCACAGCACCCCTAATGAGAACACTCGCATAAGCACACTGTTGTTACACGTATTTTTTTTAATTTTTTTTATTTTATTTTTTTTTTTGAGAGGGGGATACATTTTCCCAATTTGGTACTCATGAGTTTTTGTAAACTTCTATATTCGTCACCGTTGAATAAGCTTCTAATTGATATTGTGAAACCGTCAAATTAACATTTATTTCGATGAGCTGCGTTGTTTGTTGTGTATAAACTACCACGTGATTATTTTTCTTTTCTTTTCTACCTCTCATAAAGAAAATGAGAAACGCAAGCAAACAATAACAGCGCAGAGATTTTCAGCGCCCTCAATACATGTCTTTAATAAGAAATATGCTTTCATTTTGTTTTCTGCTTCCAAAGATAGTCCCTTCCCTGATTATACTCACGAAACTTACCTTTCTTTTCTTCTTCCTCTTTTTTTCCCCTTTCTTGGTCTTTGGACTCAGACTTCTTGTTCCGTCTCCATCTTCTTTTTCTTCTTCTTTCTTTTTTCCTCTTCTAGGAAAAGGACGTCCTCTCCAACCTCCTCCTTATTCGTTTCCTCTTCTCCTTCTTCAATCGACTTACTCCTCCTTGTACTCCTCCACCTTCCCTATACTCTCTCCTTTTGCTTCTGTTACTTCGTCTTCTCCTCCTATCCCTTAGACACCTCTTCCTCTTTTGTTATCTTCGTTTCCTCTTCTCCTTCTTCAATCAGCTTACTCCTCCTTGTACTCCTCTACCTTCTCTACTCTCTCTTTTTGCTTCTGTTACTTCGTCTTCTCCTCCTAATCCCTTAGCCACCTCTTCCTCTTTTGTTATCCTCATCTTCGTTTTCTTTTCCTTTTCTTCTTCACTTTCTTCTTCTGTCTGCTCGTTCTTCGTAATTTTCCTTTTCTTCTTCTTCTTCCACTTAACCTGCTTTTTTCTTTACCTCTTCTTCGAGAAGGACGTCCTCTCCTCTTCATCATCCTCCTCCTCATTATTGTTTCCTCTTCTCCTTCAGTGATCGTCCTCTCCTCCTATCCCTTAGCTACCTCTACCTCGTTCGTTATCTCGTTGTTTTTTTTCTTCTCTTTTCATCATCATCTTCTTCTTAATACTTTTCCTTCTTCATATTCTTTTTCTTCTTTTTACATCTTCTTTCTAATCCTCTTCTTGTTTTCCTTTCTTTCTTTCTTTCTTCGTCTTCTTCTTTTTTCTTCTTGCTGTTCTTGTTCTTCTCGTGATTCTTCTTCTTTTCTTCTTCTCGATCCCGTGCCCCTCCTTCTCTTTCCGATCCTATACCCTTGCTCCTGTATACCTCATTGTCTGTCCCATTGTCCCTCATATCGATTTCGCTGCTTGTACATAACGTTGGTTCTTTCACTTGTCTAACTCTCCATAATGACCTTGTTTTGTTTTCCTTTTCAACGTTGAAAATATGTATATATAATATGTCCTTCTTTCTTCTCGGAAAGGAATAATGGCTTCACCATTGGCCGCTAGTGATTCCCGTCCGGTTAAATATGTTCGGATATCCAGCATTTTCTTTTCGGTCGAGTTGTAAATGCATCCAACTCCATGCGTGAAAAAAAAAGAAGAAACAAAAACCAAACCAAAACAAACACGACGAAAGAAAGAAAGGTATATAACGAAAACTGGAGTCATGCACATTTGCAAGTCCCTGTCGTGAGGTGAAACCGATCGAATAGAGATCGCTTTTTCCGAGGCGTGCGCCCCTTTTTCCAGACGAACAAAAGATTTCCGCACTCCGTGCGCCCGCTTTTAGATAAATATTTGCCCGGTCCCGCTCTCGAGAATGCGCGTTATTATTCACGGAATGCTCCAATTACAAGTGTGCATTTCGCCGATTGGTCAAAGGTTAAAGCAGCCGGAGGGTGAGAATTTGTAAACATGTGTATCCACTTTTATCAATATGAACGGTGAGTCGGGGAGAAAAATACACCTACATGAAAGAGAATTGACTGGTTGCTACGATTTATTCATAAGGTAGTGAATTCAGTAAAAGTACGGTTCATATTTATGTATGATCTAAAATACTTAGCATTACTTTCATGTTGATGACTTTGAATTCTTAACCTACATTTTGGTACTATCTACGATATCAACTGTATAACGTTTGCGAATATATAAGTTGTGTCTAATGACCGTCTTCAGAAATTTACGTGGAAAACACAACAACATGTCAAGCATGTCCAAGATGTTATTAAAGGTCGCCAGCATTTCATAAAACCAGTGGCCTGCATGTCTGGCGAGTTTTAACTCCGACAACTTGGTCGCAAATACCTGTTGCCATGGCACCTTGATTTGAATTTGTGACGTGCAAATCCCACGTTCTCTACATGTGTGTGTGTGTGTGTGTGTGTGTGTGTGTGTGTGTGTGTGTGTTGTATTCAATTCAATTCATGGTTTATTCAATTATCTTCGCAGCTGATTAGCTGAAATGCGATGATTGTACACTGTAATATTATGACGTTTAATACGCGATAATCATTGCGTTATAAAAGTCGATTAAAGCACACAGAAGATATACAGTAATTACTTATACTTTATACATAAATATAGCATAAAATTCTGGTTAATTCATCTTAAAAGAATCACGTAATTATTAAACGCTTTAATTAAACACCTTTAGTTAATCAATAGTATTTTTATATTATAATAAAATGTAATATAAAATCACCATTAAGATTCAACATATTTGACTTGAAACATCTTAGTTGTGAATGAATGATAAACATAATACTACTGATGCTATGTGATTTATATCTAATTCATTTTGAAATTAAATGAAATGAAAAAAAAATTGATGTAAGAAATTCAGAATAAACTAAAATAAGAATTATGATACACACACATAGCTTATTATTGCTACTTCATTCATACAATGGCACAAAAATTTAGCGCACATGAGGAAATTGTATAAACACTGCGTAAATGTAACTGTAAATAATATTGATTTTCAACAATGAAATCATATAATTATACAATGGATGTCATTTTCTTATGACAAAAGTTAGTAATACCAATGTCCTAAAATCACTCCATATTACACAGTGGCATATAGTGAAAGTCGGGCGTCTCCTCCTCTACCCCTCCCCCACCCCCACCCCGCCCCATCCCACCCCACCCCACCCCACCCCACCCAAACCCCCTGCCCGCTTTCAGCCAGCACTATAGAAGGGCTGAGTGGCAGATAAAATAATTTGCAAATATCAATATCAGAGGTCAATTACAATGTTATCAGCGCTATCCAAAGAAATTAGTCCTTACGTACGCGTACCTTAGTGTGTCTGTCCCATTTTTATCTCCGAATTGATTTGATTTGATTTTTGCATTCCTTTTTTCATACGAGTAAATAAAACAAAAGTCAATTGAACATAGTAATTGACCTTCTTTTTAACCTTCTTTTTTTCTTCCTATTCTCGGATAACTACGTATTCTTCATCTCCTCCTCCTCCTCCTCCTCCTCCTCCTCCTCGTTTCCTCTTCTTCATTTGCTTTCTCTTGATGTAAGGAGAACGACGAGAATCAGAAATTAAGAATCAGTCTGTGTGACAGAGATATAAGAGATCCTTTATTAAAGATATGCCGTAATTCATTTTCAGCTTCACTACGATATTTTTTAATTGTATAGTCCGAATTCATTTACATTAAGGTATGATGATTAAAATTTTCGGATGATATCATTTCTGTAAGTTTTAGAGTATGGTCAGTAGAACATGGCCTATCTAATCGCGGTATAGGAAGCCATATATGGAGATGTAGAGAAATTCTGGAAAAAAAGATCTATTCAATTCATTTCAAATAATAATTTTATTCTTAATAGTATAATATGGAAAAGAGGAATCCACACATACAAAAAAAAAAAGCACAGCTTGTACATTTTGTGAATTACTCTAGAAGATAAGGGCATCTCAAGATCTGTCAGGGTCTCCATGTATGAAAATCTTGACATGACGTCAGACGAAACGGATATAAGAGAGGACTATAAACAAGGACAAGAACGAAAACAAGGACGGAACAGGCAGGAAAGACAAACTAAAGAAAAGACAGAAACAAAAGGAAGCATAAAACGTGTGGTGTACAATTTGTTTGTTTTTTCGAAAGGTCGCGAAGACATGGGTAAAAACTTGAGGTTCAATGAAAGTTTATTAACTAATAAAACCCAGCTTTATCGGTGTACACTTGTACTTATACATTCTTGTCTGCGTCAGTGACACAAATTTGGTTGACATCATTGATGATGTTTGTCATATTGATTTCTTTTTTAAACTTTAGTAGTGAACTTACAGCTTATTCTTGTCATTTACCACTGTTTTATTCCTCTGTAGGTCCTGAGACAACAATTAAAAGTTTTTTACTACAAATTTATCATTATAAAAAAAATCCAAAAATTTTTTAAATGATGGAATTTGATTGTATGAATCTCAATGTCTGCCCACGGGCAAGCACACCCACATTCCTTTTTGTTTTGTTTTGTTTTGTTTTGTAGGTTAATTCTATATCTGTGTTTGTTTGTTTGTTTGCTTTTTTCGATGAATGCAGATGTCTTCCGTCCACCAAAGAAAGAAATATCTACTTTCAAGTACGTTGCATATTTGGATTTAATCACCATGAATTGAATTGAAAGTTGCATCAACTGTGCATCGCAGTGATACCGTTTCTATTTCGAATGAAAGCTGCCGAATATAATTTTGTATGAGTAGTAAAAACATCCGGTAATTATTTTTCATGTGCACATGTGCGTGTGGGAGGGAGCGACATTATAGAATTTGACCTATAAAACTTTGCGATGTTTGCACTTTACCGGAGTTTGAAATTGTAATATTGATTCGTTTTATTGTGACCGAATTCTTATACATAATAAATATACCCTCTACATGCATGCCATCCCGAAAGATCATACATGTGTTACAAATTACAATCTTGAATGATATACCTAAACCTCCCCTTTTGACGGAAAGGAAAAAATAAATAGATTCTGCAAAACATGATGAAGATCAAAAGAATAGAGGATGATAGGCGCAGTTTTTTTTTCAAACCCACGCAAGAAAACGTCGAATTTTGCTATATTTGGCGAGGAAATGGAGGGAGGAAGTGTGTATATATATATAGTGGTTTCCTCCGACAAACGTTGTCCGAAGGTGTGGACAAACGAAAATAGACGGCTTAGTACCGAATGAGCTGGAAAATACAAGCCGATTATATGCTCGTCCTTGTCCATTTATATGTTACCATGGCAACACACACCATTACAATGGCGAAGCTGGAGATTCCGAAATGATCCGGAGGTATATGGGAGAAAAATATCCACATCGTTCCCACGACTCATTTATGAACACAACAACAACAACAACAACCAAATGCCCTAGGATTATACACTGCTGACATTTAACTGAAGAAATGTGACGTCCGATTATGCTGTGCATCCAGGGTCAACAGAAAAATGACCGGCGTAATTACGTGTTGTAATTTCTTTCCGTCTGAAAAAAAAAACCCTCACACATTGAATGTTAGCGTTTTCTTTGTTTGGCTCTGAGGGAAGAAAAATGTCTTTGAAACAATTTCCTGTTTCAGCCAGGTATATATGACATTTGGTATCAGAAGCAGCGCCACTTTTAATTGGTTCCGTGACATTTGCTCCTTATAGGCAATTGCTCCAATGAAATATCTGCACGATAAGCCGAACATATGAAGAGTTTGTTCGCAAAAACCGATAAGTCCATTTTCGAAGATTTTGAAGTACGGTCTCTGTCATAAAGTACAAAATAATACCTCTAAAATAATATATTGGTCACTCTAAAGATACATTTTTGAAGTTATGGTCAAAAGAAGCAAAAATGTTCTTATTATTCTTTTTATTTTTCTTGACCTTTAATCGCAAATATCTTCATTTGGCAAATATGGACTTATCGGTTTTTGCGAACAAACTCTTCATATATTATTCTACCCACAAACATAACCCTAACCGTAAATCTTAATCCTCACATCAAACTAAACCTCAGTAAAACCCTATCATATCCCTAACCCTTACCCTGTAAAAGTCCTTGGAGAAAATAAGGCCGGAGCAATTGTCGCAGGAGCAAATGTCGAGTCACCCCCTTAATTAGAACCAAACTACTTAAAGACACAGAGAGAGAGAGAGAGAGAGAGAGAGAGAGAAAGAGAGAGAGAGAGAGAGAGCCAAATAAGTCATAGAATGCTGATTTATGTCCTTTAGAACAGACCTATAAAAATCTTGTATAATTATGCATTATTAAGTCTTGATAAAAATACCATGAGGCATTTACAGCATTTCTTTTTTTTTTTCTTGCAAGCGTTGGTTATTTTTCGTTTGTGTGCCCATAGTATCGAACTAAGGCTCAAACCGTCCTCGTGTTGAATAATCAGAAAACGAAGGGTCCGAAAACCACCCCTCCCCTGATCAATGAAAGAGTGCATATCTGCACTGCAAAAAGTCCGGTGTTATATAGTGAACACCGAGCTGGTGTTAAATTTTCGGTGCTCATTTATGGTGTTAAATTAACACATCCTGGTGTCATTTCCAAATTTTAAACTGTTTTTTGAAGAGTTTCTTAGTAACTGCACTTCTTGTTGATTTTTAATTGAAACAAGACGATCAAGAATTTTACATTAAAATACTAGATTTTTGAAAAAATGTGAAAATAAATTTACACCAAAGTAACACCAGCTGGTGTGGTCTCTTATTGAAGCTGGACGGGTGTTAAACCATTGATATTAACACCAACAAATATCAAATCAACACCATGTGGTGTCATTTTTGAATTAACACCAGTACAGTGTCAAAATAACACCAGGTACAGTGTCAAATTAACACCACGAAGTGTCAGATGAACACTTTTCAACACCATCACAGTGCATTTTCAACACCTGTTGGTGTGGTCCTTTATTGAAGTTTGACCGGTGTTAGATTTAGCACCCGTGGTGTTAAATCTAACACCGATGTTTTTACAGTGTGGATAATCTGTCTTCCGGTTTCTCCGAGGCTGAGAATCGATTTACTTTTTCCCAGTGAATGGAAGATGCAATAGTCAAAAACTGGATTACGAATACTAAGTGTCAGACTTCAGCAATATATATTATTGAGGTCCATTTTTTTTCAGCTCTTATTGATGATCTTTTGTTATGGATGCTGTGCACCTTATACACGCTGATTCATTTTGACAAGGTCGGATCAAAATGAACGAATCGTGATGTTAGCCTGGTGTGGAAACATATTTGGAGCAATTTGAACTCGGCCAAAAAAAGAAGAAAAAAAAAAGTCTAATCAGATACTGTTAGATGCCCCGAGGTTAGACAGTATTTATTTAAGATAATTATGAAAAGATTATCATAAGTATACATTTTTATTCAAACAATCCTGGTTTATCCGTTGTACTCCGTGGATAACCAGATGACAGTAATGTTGTAGGCGGGTAACCACGCGGGCCATCAACAAGGTGGATAACCGCAAACCAACATCGACAATCTTACATAGGGACATTCGAGATTCATCCTTATAGTCCTGTCCAACAGTAATCGGTTTCTGTGTTATCCAGGAGGGACAGATATTGAAGTCATTAGTCCTGTGTTGCTTCATCTCGGTCAATATAATATTATATTATTGTCGTTATTCAACCACCACATCAGTTAAATCATGATCAAGTTCAAATTCAAGTACAGTTTAGTTTTCTCCACTCCAACCTAATCAATAACATAATACTCCCAATGTACGTAAAAGTAAAGAAATATCAACATAAGCAATCAATGAAAAGAGGTGCGCAGTATACTTTTGATGGTGATTGCAGAAATACTCATTTTGGTGATAAAAAATAATTGGAGGATAGAGATGGGGGGAGGGGGGCAACTAAAAAGCGAAGCTTGTGGATTGTGGGTCCCATCATTTACAATATACATTCGGCTCATTCATTCAACTCGCAGCTATGAAGATCTCTGATAACATCATTAGCTGGTTAGGCCCACAATGCTCAACACTGATCCCTCATTAATCTCGCTTTCTCAGTCCACCACAAACCGAACACCAAAGTACATAATACCCTCATCAACATTTTTGTGGAACGTTATAAGCCATAGATTTGCTTTTTCAAATCATAGGTGAGCCCTAAGATATCATGAGTGAAAATTATAAAACAACAGCAACTCCCCTCCAAAAACCTCAACATATAATTAAACAAAGAAACAAGCTTGCAGTGTCGAATATATACATGTAGGCCTACATGTATATGTAATTCATAACAAAAGTTTTATGTACTTATAGGATGGAATAACAATATGTCTTTTGTGTATGTACGCATCTATGCAATTTACTTATGTAAGTAAATTATCATATTTTTTTTTGATATTATCTACCTATAGCGAGTTCTTGGTAATTCCACACCCATTCATCTAATTTTTTTCATTTTTTACCTCTTTATTAAATAAAAATCATAACATTCTATTCATCCATCTATCTATCTATCTATACCGATTTACCTATTTGTCACTGTTCATTATTTCATGCACTTCTTCATTAATTCATGTACACTTTAGCACATACTAGTATTCTCAAAAAGGACCCGAACAGCAAACGCACGTAAACAAGATGACCGTTTATACAATTTAGGTGGTTACCAAGCCATTACTTGTAATCAATCTAATTGTGTCTATCTCATGCAAGGCAAATTTCATCATGCACGTTGTCACATTGATAATAATCAACATTTACACAGATCCACATATCGCTGACGAAGATTATGACGTCGTATTCGATATGCATACTTATTCTCGATGCATTAAACGTATTGAATAACATTGGATTCGGCGTGTGAAGTTGTTCAACGAATCGATCCGGCGTTGTTTAAGATAAAGATCAAGTTTCGTCATGATATATATATGGACTCTTTCTCTCAGTCAAAATTTGCTAAAATTATGAATCAAATTTCCCTTCTTTCGGATGTGTTACCCTCTTTAAGGATCGCGGAATAGGAAGGAGGGGGGGGGGGAGTGGGAGGATAGGGATGAGATTTCAGGAATGCCGAAGTAACCGTGGCGTCGCTCTTGTTACCCCTCCCCAAACTTTGGGGAAAACGGGACAATCCGTTCAAAAGTTATGAATTTTTACAGTATCTGCGCAGTCACTATACTGGAAGAGAAGACTACTACAGTGTATGATGTCACGTTCGTATCATAGAACGGTATAACGAAATAAAGAGAATTTCACTTTTTTTTTTGATCGCACATTTCTTCTGCTTGTTACTGACGTATATCGGGTGATATTATTCCCCCTGCCTTCTGAAAAGATGCAAGTCAAATGTTCATTTATTATGCGAGAAAAGTGAAAAATACGTCGACTTTTCTCTATATTTCCTTTATATCGTTCAACATAATAATGTGACATCAAAAACTGTAGTAGTCTTTTCATCCATTGATGGCAGCATTGAAACTTCAAAAATCCATAACTCTTTAATTTTCCTCAAGCTCTCATTGATGCGTTCTACTAATATTGCTGCATTCACTCAATCCACGTGTCTATGAAGGTGCACTTGTCCTTCAAGTCATCGTACAGATTTCCTCAATGGACACAAAACAAAGCAAAAATCCCCTCTAATGACCTTTGCACCGAAGCGATTACTCGCGGCAATTGGCTATTAGTCTCTCTCTATACGCGTGGTGTCATCTTTCATGGATTAACTCTTCCACTCCGCTGAAGTCACAATGACATTGTGTTTAAGCCAGGTGGCAGGAGTTAAACTGCAGAGTTGAAAAATTACATTGTTCGACGAAGTTTATTCAACAGGGAATACATAGTTTCTCGTAAAAGTCTTAAGGAGGGTGCTGATCAAGTTATGTTAATGCGTGGATCTTTTCACCATAGAGTATACAGTACTTGGCACAAAAAGACCTGGGCGACATTTTTTTTTTCTTTCATTCTATTTTCCCGGATTTTGCTACATAACATCACGCACTCAACGCAGTCCTGCCAGCGACTATGGCTAGACCAACTGCAAGCCAAGGTATAGAACTCCACGTTATTTACTTTCTGAGTTTCGGTTTCTACTTTCAGTGACAATGTATATGCAACAATGCGTTGTCTTTGGCTTTTCCCGCTGAGAATTAACACTGCTGATTGTGGGGTGTCTTCTCCTTTTACACTTTCGCTTCTTTTGTGCGAAATAGATTTGATTTTATCTTCCTCATGTGTGTTGAATAAACTTTAACAATATTAATAAGACTTTTGAAATATTCACGCCCATTGTGTGAATTGCGAAATGCCGTCTTGGCTCATTGATTGTACTGCGGGTGCCCCGCAAGTAAAATAATGATGCACAGGATTATACGTGAGAGCTATAAGTCATTCACGTCATGTATTGTCGTGATATATCTTTGCTATAGGAAGACCAGTCACTTTCTTTCCGCTTATAGGGATGGTATTCTTGTCTTTGTATCGGTCGGTCGTCTCCGCTTGTTAGCGGCCGTAGGGCGATTCGTCTATCTGAAACCCTCACCGGCGAGGATTAACGCTGCCCAGTTGTCCGTATGGGAAAATTCAGTATGAGGGCTGGGCGTGCGAGAAAAAGTCTTCGCCCTGACCCCCTCCGGGACCTCCCGTTCTCCGACCCGCTTTTTGTATGGCCTCGCCCGCTCAAGGACCCCCCATGGAGGGTGTACAATAAGGGCACGCGGCAGCCCGCGACTCGCTGAAGAGAATCCACGGTAGCCACGCGACCAGGCGCACCCATTTTGCGTGCAGGGGTGATAGCTTGTACCTGTCGAAGTACACGGTGTACGACAGTCACTCGGTGTTTGGCGTAATGTGTGCAGAAAGACCTCCCCTCACCAGCGGGGCCACGTAAATGAAGGTGTGTTGTGTTGTTGTTGCTGTTTCTTTTTATCACTCCTTTGCCATCCATTGCCGTAATCGCATCGCCAAAGGTACGAGCAGTGGAGGCCTATGGGCTGCAAGGCAGTACAATTGTAGATACTTACTATGGTGACCTTCTGCCTGGAAACGATACACGATTTGTCCTTTTGCCTCAAATGAATATTTCATTAATTTGCTTTTCCTGTGAATGAATCCATTTATCAAGCATCGATGTTTTATCTGCTTATGTTTTCTACGTAGGCCTATAGCTGCTATTTACGTATGTTTATCATAAAAATATATGTGAATTGATACACATTCTATAAATCCCGGCTTTCATGTCTTTCTATTTTCTTTTCCTCTTCTTTCCCTAGTCTGGTTCCTGAACTTCTCCCCTCCCCCTCCCCCTCCCCCTCATTTCTTTTTCTTCTTCTCCTCTTCCTTTTCCACTTCTTCTTCTTCTTCTTCTTCTTCTTCTTGTCTTCTTGTCCTTCTTCTCCTCCTTCTTTTTTTTATTTTCTTCTTCCTTTTTCGTCTTGTTGTCAGAACCATCGTTGTCAATGTTATCAGCTGTTCATTATTAAAATTCACCCTCATAATACTCGTAATTGCTTCAGATGCCATCAACGAAATAAAATGACAATTTTCTGCTGCAAGAATGTAGTGAAGCTGAAATCTATAGTGATATTGTTTTATTTTTTCCTGAGGAGTTAAAAAAAGAGATCCCATAGAGATCAGTAATTAATTGCCATGATTATTTTAGACATCGTTAAATCATCGAAGCAGTCATTTTATTTAGAAAAAAAATACTCTCTTGGCCACGTTACTGAGATATTGATCGAATATTTTAGCATTGTTTTGTCTCGTCATATACACACAAAAAAGAAAACAGTACCCATGTGCAGGACGGTTTTTATTTCTTTATTATATCATATCAGAAAGAAAACACATGTATATTAAGATTATGTGCAGGGTGAGAGAAGACTTGAATGGTCATTACTTTCTCAAATCTGAATGACTTATTTCACGTGGTTGTTACTCATCTAGCTGTTTCACGAAATAATCATAACATATATAGTTATGACCCTTTACAATATTTCATGTATCCCTACATAATAGATGCACGTTTGTTCAATTTTCACAATGTTATTAAGAGTTTAATAGTCGTAAGCAACTCTGGATATTACCATCAATCACTCCTAGATTGTACTCCGCCCCACATTCATCAAAATAATATGGAAATATAGACTTAATGAACAACTGATCAGGTGAATTATAAAAGTCTTGTGCTTTTATAGGTGGCCCATTTCCTCGTTATTTAAAAGGGTGATTAAAAGATAATGTTATTGCTAACCAATGTATCAGATAACCGACACTTTAAGGGGGAGGGGCATTTCTAGGTAAGGAAGTGATGAGGGAGGGTTTCACAGTCCTAAATGTTTTAACCACACGGCTGCAAGTGCACAATAATGACACGTGCATGGGGTGCATGGGACCTGAACGAGGATGCTAGTTCCTTGACTGCATATTCAAATCCGTTTCATATAAGTAACTTTCATGTGAGTTAAAAAAAGATCAAACAAGTAACGACATGATAGAAGTTTCTTTACTGTAATTCCTTGAAACTCGTGAAACCTTGTGATTCCATCCTCCCCATGATCACGTCTTCATTGCTTGGTTATTGCAACATAAAGATATCCTGGATATATATATATATATATATATATATATATATATAATATATATATATATTTTTTTTTTTTTTGAGGGATACATTTTATTCAATCTATTCTATCATTTCTATATCACGCCCCGTCCCTGCAAAAACAAACAAACAAACAAACAAAGTTTGTGTGTTTAAGTGAAGATCAATTTTGTGTGTAGGACATTTTTTTTTTGTTGTTGGAGACTTCTGCGGCAGTGATGTCACCACCTATATCTTGTTTGCATAGGTGGTTACTATTGACATCACTGTTTCATTAAAACATGTGGATCATTAACACTTTCATAACATTTTTCTTCTTTTTTTTTAAAGGTCAGGCTATGACGAAACCGCCACTATCTAGTTTTCTTGATTTATTTATCCTCTCCCCCTCTTTTTCTTTCTTTTTTTAAAAATCAAAGCCAGCTTCAACATGATGAGAAATCGAATGCTATTGCTTACCATTAGCCTACTATCATCATCTCCTGACATAATTGCGATTAACTTGAGTAAAAACAATCATGTAAAATAAAAAAAGAGTTGAGCATATTCTTTCAGACATTTTCTTCTCTTCAAGTGATTTATTCTGCTCTGCATTTGAAGGATTGTTACAATGAGAACTGCAATATAGAATCTATATTCATTTCAATGCAGGCATTAAGGAATTTGCTTTTTGTTTAAAATGGTCTCAGTTTCTCGTACATAATCGTGATTTCGTGATTGCAGATCCAAGATCGATTATGTTCCTTTTAAAGATATATGCATGGTTTCCTATCAATTCCCGTTGCGTCTCAATGACATGACTTTAACATTTAACATCCAGATAATCAGCCACCGGCAGGCCCAAAGTAAGAAGCAAAGATTGCTACATGTCCTGCTACAAAACACAAAAAGACAACAACACACCGCTATGTGATTGAAGCGCAAAGAAAGTATTGTACCTCTTTCCAAAGAGGAAGCAAAATCCAACCCCAATGAGTACCGCCCACTGCGCGTGCGCCTTTTAGAAGGGGCCTCACCGAAGCCCCCCGCTCAGTCGACTCCGCGAGCTTAGTGAGAGAGAGAGAGAGAAAGAAAAAAACTAAACCAAAAAAACAAAGGCTTTGTCTCTACGTAACATACACAGACACCGAAAGCTTGGCCCTGCGAACCCATACCATTCGTCAGTGTGCACCCGTGCGGCTCACGCCTGGCACACGACAGGCACGCGAATGCACTCCCCATATCAAACTACGCGGTGCGACTTGTGTGTACGAAACCCCCACCACTATTGATTAGTATTCTGCTTGCATGGGAATCAGAATCGGGAACAGCGCTGCACCCACGACGACACCTACACATACACACAAGCGGTTTGAGAAGGGGACACTAGCAACGACTCAAGGGGGGCTGCTTAAAGTTTCGAGTATCACGTTAGAATAAGCAGTCAAACTTCAACTCCGAATCGAAGAAAGTTGAGTCCAAATAGTTTTGGTGTCGGACGGTCTCCGACAAATTCTCGATTGCTACAAGCCCCCCATCTTAACGCCCTTTTCTAGACCCAACGTCTGGTTTGGGTTTCGGGGGTGTGTGGAGTGCACTGGAATACAGAAAGCGGGCGACCACATAAGACAGCGAGCGGTACAAGCACAGTACCCCGACACGGGTTCACGAGCGGGCCTACTGCGGGAGCAAGCTGGCTTCGACTACGATGTGGAAGCGGGGATTGCGAAGAAAGACGCCCCGGACCGAGGTAGGCTTTCCCTGTGTTCACTCTCGAATAAATTTTGTGACGTAGTGAATTTTAGATGCGTTCGATGTCTATCAAATCATTAGGAGCTCTCGCAGTCACGTAATGGCATGCCTGCTCGACTTCGTTTCAGGGATGTCTGCGCGAGTTGCACACTTTTCAAATTAAGATCGCCTCGTGTTTTCACTGTTGTGTTGCTGCAGCAAGCTAATGTTTGACTCACGATGCAATATTCAACCGTTTTACCATACCATGAAACTGCACAGCACGTTTTAGCGTATTATCAAGATAACGTCTTGGATCAATATAAGGTGTTTTCAACCCGCACTAGATCTAGATCGTTTCTGCACAGTCGCAACACTGTACCAATGCGATCGCTCGCTCAATATCACATTTGTGTCTGCATACATAGTAAGTACTCCATTCCCCAGCCAGATAACCGAGTGGTATAGTGGTACCTGCACGGGTTTCTTAACTCTTAGAAGTCACTGGTCTGTGCACCTATCATGATTTAGTCGTATATTTAAACAGCTCCCCGGTTTATCGGTACATGCATCTGCATTCAAATCCGGGAATGTTCTTCTCGTGGATTTCTCATTTTGGATCACATCAATGTTCGGCGTGTCTGCGATAGACTGTGTGGAGCAAAATGGGGGGTACGGTGGCCTACAACTTGCTAAAATAGCAAGAGGTACCATGAGGCAGGGCTGGGGTCTACGTGCACGGCAATGGGAACGAATTAGTCGGCTGCCATATGCCAATTGCGACGAAAATTCTTTCCCAGTTCACCCTCGTCTACCCTCTCCCTCCCTCCCTCTCTCTCGTTCTATCTGCCACACGAAAGTGTACATGGTGTGTGCATCTAGTTCTACAAAGCGAAATTGCCCGGCTGGTGCGAATAGGCCCACTGCATATTGATCGAACGCGAAGTGTATGTATATTGAGCCATTTTTTTTTTTTTTTTTTTCAGACAATTTTCTTCCGTGCGTGCAGGTCGAGTAGTGCCCCATCCAGCGGTGCTACTCCCTACATTCTTCCCCGTGCGTTGGACAGCGAGCCAGCTCTCGGAATATGGAAGGACACCCGTTAGTCTAAAAATGCAGCCCGTTGCAACGCCTTGTTGGTTTTGTTTGGTTTTGTTTATGCATGCGTGTGTTATGCTTATGTACATGTGCCTGTTTGTTTACTTGTCTACTGACATAATCAAGAGGAAAATTGTCACGAGGAATAAATATTCAAGGAAACAACAATAACGACAACAACAATGCAGTGGTGAGACCATACAGATCACCGCTGTTATTGATGTTGTTTTGTTTCAGGTATAGCTTTATATTATTTAAGTTGTTGGTTGTCAGTCATTGCGAAATTAAAAAAAAAGATCACGAGCTAAAGAAACCTCAGGGGTGTGTTGTCAAAATGTGAAGAGAGGCCAATGTATTTTTTCCTTCGAAAGTTAAAAATACTTCGAGAAAATGTTACATTTTCTCAAACTTTTAATAGACTAGGATACCATCGCTGACTCCCTAGTGTATTTCGTCACTTGTTTGATAGCTTTATGATAAGCTAAAATGTGCGAAATAAATCTAAAATGCATATTCCCATATATAAGGCATCTGTTCTATTTTCCTTTTCATGATCTTAATATCCTTCCCGATTGAAATGGAAAATAAGCAATTGGACAAGTCAAGCGTCTGTTAAACAATAATATTTTTGAACATTAATTGTCAGTCTCTAACTCTGTGATTTGAACTTCAAATTGTTACAAGCGAGGTCATTGACCCCACAAGCAAAGGCAACGTGTTTATTCACATACTTCATGAAATGAAATCAAATCGAAAACGTACAAAAATGACAAAACTGTAGATCATATCAAACGCTTCGTATTGAGAGTCATGCACAAAACACGGGTAGAACAATGCGTGTAACAAGTGCCAGTTCATTCACGGCTTGTCACAGCAAGAAAACGGCTGTGTCGGCAGACTATTTTTGCCACGAAGCGGGTATCTCCTATTGTTCTGCGCGCATCGCCCGAACTGACCTTCGGAGTAGGAATATCTCGTAGATAAATACAATTTCTCCAACGTCGTGTTGCTTTTTTTTTTCCCCTTCCGCTCTTCTTCCCCCTTTTCGCTGGCAGGCACAGTCACTAATTGCAGAGCCCGTAAGCTCAGGTGACCATGGGCGGAAGGAGAGGTCCTTTGTTGGCAAAGATTGGGAAATGAGACGTTTATGTATGCATGCATGAATGTATGTATGAATGTAAATCGGTAAGTCGGTACTATACTGGTGAACATTGTCGTGAGGCTAAACGCAGAGCAAGTTGCCTCATCTTGCACGTAGGGAAGAATTGTATGATTTTCGTTTCTTGGAGAAATGGTTCCGCTATCGGATAAGGACGTATAAAGTAGGCCTATTTACAAAAAAGAAAAGAAAAAAGAAACCGAGTAAAACTCATAGTAACACTCTAATGTATAAGCGCATGTAAACACAC
Source organism: Diadema antillarum (assembly GCF_040938485.1). Classification (NCBI taxonomy): domain Eukaryota; kingdom Metazoa; phylum Echinodermata; class Echinoidea; order Diadematoida; family Diadematidae; genus Diadema; species Diadema antillarum. The sequence continues at coordinate 4,823,905 of NW_027270895.1, forward strand.
TCATACACACGTGCATTCACCACTATCTTATCCCCCCCACCCCCCCCCCCCCCCCCCAAAAAAAAAAAAAGAAAACGAAAAAGGAACAATTGAGCAAAAATATCACGTTCGATCATCGACGCGCGCTGGATGAACTTGCGTGATATTTTTATGTGCTTTCAAATCGGAAATGCAGAGCAGAGCAAATCCAAAGCAAATCCATAAAAGTCCATGCGGATTGCCATTAAAAGGAAGAACGCTCGAACTGCCTGACGTGTTAAGAATGGATCAAAGGTAACATTGTACGAGGGGTGCATGGATTTAGAGTTGTATCCTGTATTTGCTGACACTGAGAATACACCAATGGTCACTTAAGGCAGGAGGACTGTTGCTGTTTCTTCAATTATTGGGTTGTCAAGTATTTTGCTCCGTATATTGTAATTTCAGTTATCGTTGGAAACTAGAATGAGAGAAAAATGCAGCGCTTTCCCGTGCAAAATTGAAGCAAAGCCATCAATCCATCCAAAGCATGTTGACTTCTTGTGTCCACGAAGTAAGCAATGAACCCCTTCTGTGTCGATGAGGCAAAATGTGCACAAATTTTGCACACAAACATGTAAAATGTATAGGCAATTTACTGCCAATAGTAGCTGCATGGCATGCAAAGGGTTAAGCGAGTTAAATCCGCGACTACAATTCTTTAAATCTATTAATTATACTGATGATGCTGGTAAGATGGAAAAACACAATATTTCTTCTAAGCGAATACTGTGGTTTTTTTTATTTTTTCAGTTGATGTCCTTGTACACTTGGCCAACTGTATTTAGCCCCATACAAACGTTTGCCAGTGCGAGAAACAATACGAATGAGATAAAATGCTAAGATTTTGAGTGGTTGGTTCTTCAGTCATAAACTTCAGTCCACTTAGCTAATCTCGTTTTGTCTGATGACGATGATGATTTCATCTTTCTTGTCATTCAGTCTGACCAAAGATTCATTCGGAGTGTATTATGCATAGTCACTTATTTTGGCAAAATATCATGACTTGATTTACCTTGATGCTATTCATCTTATATGTTCAGCAGTGGGCACATGATGAAAAGATTAAATGACAAAGATCAATGTTACATTACATGTATTATATCTTGTAAACTTTTCATAGAACACAAACATACAGTCATAACGCTGTATTCTATATTCATAATCTATGGGATAACCGGATGCAGTCAGCGATTTGATAAACTCTATTGTGTGTTTGTGTAGACCATTCTTTTGTGCTTACCTATAATAATATGGAAGAATCTTTTCGAAACATAATATTGACCATTGCTAGAACGATGACTTTTGTGTATAGATTATATATATATACTTTTTTTTTTTCAAGCAATGATGTATAGAGACTCTTCCTAGGTTTTCGTGATAAGCTGAAGGTACACTGATATTACACTCGAGTATATGATTGATGATAATACAAAATAATTCTGTTTAGGGAATACAATAGAACTACCTTTTTGATATCACATGAATATGATTGGGATTGACAATAATTCATAAAGGCGAACACAAGATAGCAACTAAAGAAAACAGTAACACCGACACCATTCGACTTACAATGCATCACGATTAATGTAGTCGTTGGTATCATAAGTTCAACACTTGATTCGATACGAGTCGCACTGTGTTTCGCCTATACGAGCAAGCGCTCAAGGGGAGCGCTGTATACGTATCAAGCCAACGAAACATTGCACTTTTTTCCCTTGTCAAACGGCAGGTCCTTATTTAAGTCATTCGTTATTATTTATGGAAAGAGGTGTAAGAGGGAGAGAGAGAGAGAGAGAGAGAGAGAGAGATGGGGGGGGGGGGCACACAGAGAGAAACCAAAGATGACAGACCGCACCGTGCAATGTATACAAGGGTCCAAGTAACGCAGTTAACATGATTTGCTTCATAAACCAATTACCTGTCGGAAGTTATTAATAAGATGAGACTGTTATCGATTTAGGCCCCCTTTCGCACCATCTTTCCGACGTCCCGTGTTGCAGTGGTATACATAGAAAGAGGCTCACGCCCAGCCTGTCGGCTGAACAGAACATATCACGTAGAGAATTACTACATTTATTTTATGATTTACATCTTCAACCATAGTATTTTGACGGTGCCTTCCTTTTCACTTTAGAGGGAAATCCACACGATTGGAAATTGTCGATGGGAGGGCTGTTTGGACTGGCGCATGCATGCAAGACAACGCCGGAGGAATTTACTTGACTTTGCGTACTTGTAGTTTATGTGTAAAGTGAGGCTTTTTTTGTCGTTGTTGTTAAATATCATCTTTTAGGATGACTAAACTGTATGTAGACACAACGGTATAAATCGAAACAAACCAACAAATCACTAGAAAACAAACAAACATACAAATATACGCAAACAAATATTGCATCCTCAAAGCGATGACTGCATACAAAAAGTCGCTTTGAGTGATTCAGTATCAGTGAATATACAGCTTCCATTGCTTAGTGATATCATGGAAAGGGTTTGACCTGAAATTGTTTAGAATGACAAATCATTCGAGCACACTTCATTGCAGGTATAATAGGAGCGTTCTTATTTGTTAATCGCCCGGGAATGGGTGTGTGTGTGTGTGTGTGTGTGTGGCGGGGGAGGGGGGTGTTGAGGTGGGGTGTGGTCTTGATAAGGTTCAACTAAAAAACACCCTAGATGGTCTCCCTTGTGATTGGTCACAAGTTTATTCCGAATGATGCCAACGTCTCAATTATGAGTGTATCACAGATTTTAGATGATTCCTTTTTTTTTCTCTCTCCCCAACGTTCATTTATGGGACGGCATTACAAAATGTAGAAGCAGCGAAGTGGTACGAAAGAAAAGAAAGAGAAAAATCAATAAAAACTATACATTACATCACTTGTCACCTCTAAAATCGTTGGCATTTCGTGAGCTTTAAAGTCCTTTGTAAGGGGAGTTAAGTCTTTTGACAAGGCTGGATTCTTTCAAAGTGGTTGGGCATTTTCATATATAGGCCTGTCTGTGCATGGACTTGAGAGGTTTTCGTGTATCCGGATGCTTGGCAGGGATCTATCAACTTATAGGTACACAGCAGATCAATTTCTCAGAGTTTGGATTTCATGGAAGTCACTGATGTATAAGTCAAGACGGACGACGCGGTTCATAATATCTATCATATGGCTTGAAAGGTGTTATGTGTATTAGAATATGCACTATGTGTGTATATGCATGTATTATGCGTGTGTATGTGTGTATATGTTTGTGTGTATGTAGTGTGCACTAGCTTGTTATGCATATTATGGTATATAGTATATCTCTCTTGTTATCTATTCCTTCAAGCTACCTACACCTGTCGATCTATCTGTCGTCTTTCTTATTGTTTGTGGGGTTTTATATTATTGGACGTGTATATACTGCTATATACACCGAATTTTACGGATATAGGCACATAGACCTGAGAGGCAAGACAATGGACTTGGTCCGATTGTTGGCTGTATATCAAGGCTTAAAACATGAGCACATCGCAGTTATTACCATTATTACTATATATGCCAAAAATGGCTGTCATTTTTCAGATTGCGTGCAAAAACCATGGACCGCAATCAAATGAGGTGTGTTATTGCGCAGTGCGGTGTCCAAACCCAAAATGAAAGTCATAAAGTAATGTACGACTGTCACACAATGATTAAGTCCCCGTATAAATGTGAAATTGTTTATCAAATATTTACGCAAGAGGTACCACGTCGCCGGCTGATTTTTCTCTGCTCTCCTCCCCAGGTCCAATTCTTACGTGCTTGTCTGCACTTTGGAATGACACTGCACCCCTTCCACTTTTATTAAAAAAAAGTCGAGCGGATAAGGCGGAAGAGGGATGAGAAAAAATAAGAAAGGGAACCAACGTATGTACCGCGAGGGTTACAAGCGTGTCTCGATTGATTTCATTTCATAACGGCAGTCATTTATTTTGTGAGCATTTGCGTTTGAAACTTTAATGATCAGCACTAAACAGGCGGGAATCAACCCTCCAGTGTACAGTGCGTGACCTCGGTTTGTGGTATAAACTGCGCAGTCTCGTTATCATACAGTCTCGTGATGCACTTTTAGAACACTGAAAAAAAAAAACGTCCAATCACAGGCTTTGTTTTCTACACCCCTTATTTATTTCGCTCTCACACCAATGATCAACACTGATGAAACGTTCCTTTTCGGCTTCACACAGATTAACGTTCTCCGAAAGACACGCGTTTGACATACATGTACCATCTAAAAAAAAAAAGTGACACGCAAAGTTGAATAAAAAAGGAAATCAAGAACTATTTCATGAATTTTCCCCGCTTTACTTTGGTAGCTTTGGCATGACAATGTGATGGGAAGGGGGCGGGGGGGGGGTGGGAGTGGGGACGGTCTCCTTTGCTTATAGATGTGGGAAGACAAAAGTTATTGCATATAACCATCGCTCATTTGCCCGACTACTCTAGTACTAGTAGCTTGCCGGTAGTCGAAAATCAGTCAGTACAGCAGGGGTAGATTCTTGTGTGCGGGTTTCTTTGTTGTTTTTTGACTGTGTTTTCTTTTTTAATCTCGCGAGCTCAAGTATTGCGCAATGACCAGTGAATAATTCGCTTCTTAGTCCCTCACTCTGCCAACTACTTGCGCCCCTATGTATAATGTGCGATTCGGACAGAGAAACGCCAAATCTCCATTGCACATTTAAACGCAATTCATCTTTTAAATGATGTGCCCAAATGGAATATCATGGAAGCGTGGGCATTACGAAGCCATCTAAGAGGTCAACATACAACCAGGATCACTCTCGCGATAACTGATATGAATATTCATGAGCGTGAAATTAGACACTCATTATAACGCAAATGAGAGCAAAAAAGGAGCAGACAGAGTGAATGATAGAGAGGGGAAAGGCAAAAGGACTCAAAAAGAGTATTCGAGATGCAAAGGTCAACGGCGTATAAAGGGATCAAGTGCTAGTATAGTCGAGATCCTAAACCATTATGAGGTCATAACAATGAGTTTGCACGAAATAATGAATCACGTGTAACATAAAACGTCATTCCCCTTCACACCCCGACAACAACAACAACCCAAACAAGAAAAAAAGAAAAAGAAAAATATATATGTAGAGAGAGAGAGGTTTTTTTTTCATTCTTCTTCTTAGCACCTTATTACCCGAGACTGTCAATCTGTTTTCACATTAATATTTCGATGTTGGCATCTGTCAAATGAAAAATTCATATCATATAGTGATGAAAATTCTGACCTTCTCGATCATTACCACAGAGTAAAGAGAGTCTGTTTTTTACCTAGAGGCCAATTTGTGATATCCTCATGTTTTTCTAGCTTATTATTATTATTGTTATTATTATTATTATTGTTGTTGTTGTTGTTGTTATTATTGTTATTATTAGTATTGTTACTATTATCATTATCATTATCATAATTGTTATTATTGTTATTGTTATTATTATTATTATTATTATTATTATTATTATTATTATTATTATTCTTTTTAGACCAGAGTTTGCGTATTTGTGAAAAATCTATCATTCCCACGAATGTCACGTTGGCATCTATGGCTACGGAAATCACGTATACAGATTCTTTCTCAGAAATGATCATTGAGAGCAAGGAGGAGTTAGATACGAGTAATACCGTACGCATTGCGTTTTATGGCAAATTATGCAAGTTATCATTAGCTCAGATTGGGGGGGGGGGGGGGAGATCAGTGATGAGAACTCCGTTAATAGTCTGTCAAACAGACCCCCAAATTGAACTTTCGAGATTGCCTATAAGCAAAGGGTGCCTCAGCAATCCAGAGAGGCAATGCAGGGGTGCGCCTCTCCCCCCCCCCCCCCTTTTTCTACCTTATACCCGCTTATATGCTTGGTTCGCCGCAGCTCCCGATACCATCTGGTACTCAAGGGGAAGATATAAATTGAAATGTGTGTGGGGGCCAGTGGTTAGTAAGAGAAGAGAAGAGAAGAGAAGAGAGAGGGGAAGAGAGAGAGAGAGAGAGTGGGGGAGAGGTAGAGGGTCTGGGGTTGAAATGATTTATGAGGCCGTGTAATATAGGCGCAGTTCTGAATATAGGCTTTGTATATAATGCATAAATAACATACGTCCGTATGATGTGTAGTTGAGGCTACATTATAGGGAAGATTGATGATTATCACTGAGGGGATGCGAGGGACAGTTTTTTTTTTTTTCTTAAAGTACGTGTGTGTGTGTGTGGGGTGTGTGGGGTGTGTGTCTGTGCCTGCATTTGCGTCTGTTTGGTAATGTATGTGCTATACAGTGTCTGTGTGTATGGCCGATGGAAGGGGGGGGGGGCGTGGTAACGTGAGTGGGGTATATGGGTAAGGAATACGTAGGCCTACTTGAAAAGTAGATCGATGATTGGCTGCCGCAGTAAATCAAACTCGCCCTTCTTTTTATTGTTTCTTTTTGTCAGCAGGTCACATTCAAAGTGTTGTTGATTTACATATACGATTATGATCGGTGCCTTGAATTCTGAGTACAGCGTTGGAAAACGACCGGCCGGAAATGCCGCAATATTTCGTTTCCTTGTAGGCCAATGAAACAAGAGATCATGTGATATAAGTGCAAGCTGAGTTTAGACAAGGAAATTGCCGTAGGACAGAGAGAAAAAAAAAACAAGCAGAAAACGAGCAAAATAAAGAGATAACGTGTTGTTTTTAGAAAGAGTAATAATCGTATTTTCGTAATTGCAAAATACTCATATTCATAGTGATATAGGCCTATATAACATGTGTAAAACTTAAGCGCCAATGTTATTCAGCAAGTTATACATGTTATACGATAATGTTGCAATATGGTGCTTGTCTGTGTTCAATCAACAGCGTCATTTATACGCGTAAGCGTAATAAAAAAAGTTTCTCATGTTACAAATTTCCGCGAAAACAAAAAATTCAAACGAGTACATGAACTTCCCATTGGCAAATCAAAATACAGTCAGTCTCTTGACTGTTCTCAATTTCGAAATGAAAATTCCCTCCAAATTGCTGTTTTGAATGAAAGCAGTTATCTAACCTTCTCGAGAGTGCAAATAGCTTTTTGATGTATTACTGAGGAATATGCGTATTCAAACGCTTACCAAAACATAGCCAATAACATAATTGTAATATATAGAAGTATATATATATGGTTTTTTTTTTTGCATAGATATCAATAAGAGGGCTTAGATGATGTCAATCACCACCTGTTCCTATTTGCTTATTAATCTTTTGACTGCAACAAATACAACAGTTTCATGAAGACGTTAGGCTCCCTTCTCATTTCATGTGGGATATTGATGAAACTTCAACCAAACCTACCTGTTTCCTTTTTCTGTTTTTTACTTCAATGTCAACTTCATAACGTAGAGTGGCGTGAAACAGGGAGTTGTATTATAAAACAATCCATTATATATATATATATATTTTGCACTTTGCAAAGCACACCGAGCAGATTCCCAACGTTCTCTCCTATACCTTTGATATATACATTTTTAGCCTTCACAGTGATTCTTCGGGCATTGTGACAATAATAGTGCCCTGATGAAGACAATAACAGTCAATCATCAGAGTATCCCCCCCCCCCCCTCATGCAGATCGTTATAAACTTCGGAAATGGGAGGGCATGAGCGTCACGATTGAATCTCATATAGCATGTCATGTATAATCATGATAATTTTCCAGACCCCCCCAAGAAAAACAAACAAATGAAAACAAAAACAAAAACGACTACAATGATTAAGTTCTTTAATATAAAAGCAGAGGGATAATCTCAAGATATTGATTAAAAATGAAATTTTTTACTTCAATGTCAACTTCATAACGTAGAGTGGCGTGAAACTGGGAGTTGTATCATAAAAAAATCCATTATATATATATATATATATATATATATATATATATATATACATATTGCACTTTGCAAAGCACACCGAGCAGATTCCCAACGATCTCTCCTATACCTTTGACATATACATTTTTAGCCTTCACAGTGATTCTTCGGGCATTGTGACAATAATAGTGCCCTGATGAAGACAATAACAGTCAATCATCAGAGTATCCCCCCCCCCCCCTATGCAGATCGTTATAAACTTCGGAAATGGGAGGGCATGAGCGTCACGATTGAATCTCATATAGCATGTCATGCATAATCATGATAATTTTCCAGACCCCCCCCCAAGAAAAACAAACAAACAAAACAAAAACAAAAACGACTACAATGATTAAGTTCTTTAATATAAAAGCAGAGGGATAATCTCAAGATATTGATTAAAAATGAAAAAAAAAATGCCAACATAATGCTCACTCGAATGTACACAATTTTGATGATGAAACATGTACTCATTAATTCTGTAGTCTTCTCATATATTACGCTTTGTTGATATATTACCACATTTGTTTTTATATCTTACTGTTTGCATCCAATGCATGTGTTGATAAAGGTTTATCCATCCAGACACTTTGACACCTTAAAGTTCTGACGCAAACTGTATTCAACAGATGAAATATTGGAATTTGAAGGGGGTTGTATGACGAATGACAGGTTCTACTTTCAATGCTATAACTCTACGCCGAAGATCAGCTCAGCGATATCTTATGGTACCAACAAAAGCATCCCCACCACCACCACCACCAACAACAACAACAGCAACAGCAGCAGCAACAACAAATACACATTAACTAACGTTGTGTCATCGTGTGCAGAAAATAATCTATTTAGATAGGGAAGAGGAAATAATCCATCAAAGTGCATTGCCTGAAATCATTGTAAAAAAAAAAATAATGAAAATTTGAACCGCAGTTCTTAGTTTCTCACATGCCATCAATAATGCAAATTTACACTTGCATGTATAAATAACTGGCGGATGAAAACAAATAAACAAACAAATTAACAAACAAACGTAAACGTAAACATGTGACAAGGTTAGTATCATGGGAATAGTGCAAATGTTTTTTTTTTTTTCGACGAAAAAAAAAATGTGTCAGTGGGTGGATGACCTAAATTTGTTTTCCGATTTGTCCTATACCAATGAATGATATATTAGTTATTAGGCCCTGTCGTCATCTGATTTCGTCGTGCATTTGCGCCTTCATTTCCTCGAAAACGATGTTGTTTAGTACATTGTATAAATCAACAGCCACTTTCTCCCCTCATAGCCTCTCTATAACCTCCGTTTCAGGCGCTTAAATGGCGCTATATCCCTGCAGTGCCCAGCGAGTGTTACAAATTATTCATTGTAACAGCAGTTGCGTAATAATAATGATAATGTCAAATCTAGTGCCTAATCTTCGGGAGAACCCCGTAATAACCACCATATATAAACAAACGCACGACACTCACGCGACGATCACTGTTTGCACATATTATACACAGAGATCCAGAGAATATGCCGTGCAATTAGCAAATTGCTGCCTGATGATGATAATATTGTCAAAAATATGCCCAATGACAATCTCCTTTGGGCAATGATTGTTATACACACGAACCCCCCCCCCCCCCCACCCCCTACCCCACCCCATCCCAGCAGGCCCTTCCACAAAATGGCTACATTTTGGGAAAACGTTAGAAGGGAAAGATATGGCGGGCCTCTTTGAGAGGGCTGCTGCAGTAGATTCAGTGCGATGATTTAATTGTAGCACGATGACAAACCTTGGATTTAGAATAAATAGCATCTCTTTAGTACAATGCAGGGTTTAGGATGATACATCAAAATTGTCGACAGAGTCTATACCGCTTGGTTTTCCCAATTCCAGCGTGTCTACGCGAGACACTCCAAAAGTATCAGACATTTATGATTGTTTAATCATGCACCTTTCGTAATCCCAATCAGCGTTTTGACTTGTGCGCTAAACGGGATTTCATGTAAAGCTTTATATGAAACAGCACGTTTTGCCAATCGGGTGAAGCTCTATGAAGCCCGAGCTCATGAGAGTTGTTGAAACTATTTTACATTTTTGTAATATTACATACAATATGCATTTATAAACTATACAATGCACCTATGTGTGTGTGTAAGCTTGTGTCGATGTGTGGAGAGAGAAAAAAAATAAGGAGAAGAAAAAGAATGCAAAGAAAGGACAACTCAACCCCCATAAAACAAGAAAGAAACTAGACAGGTTTAGTGGCACAATGTACTATTTTATATGAGGGTACCTGGAGCCAAAGTCTCGGGTTATCAAGCAGACAATTTGAGGAATCGCCTGTGATGAAGTTTGACCCACAAACTATCAATGAGAGTCGTGTTGCACGTCTTTCAATTTTAAGCGAATCGAAGAACAGCGATGCCTGCTCAATGTCTAGTATGTATTCCGCAAGGAGTAAAAGTTTGTTGGTGGGCAAACTGATACCGATAGTAAGAAACGGCTGGTAGGCAGACTACGCGGAGGCCACAGATGAAGGCAGGGTGTGCGGTGGTGGATTTTATGCGGGTAAGAGGCGGCCTCTCTCTTTTTTATTTCATAGAGGCAGCTAGGGGACAGTGTGTACACTACCCATCGCTCGTGGGGAGCACCTTCAGACCCCTAAAGAGGAGAATATTATAATGAGTTTCTGGTAGAGTTATATACATCATAGCGCACACACAGCCCGGCGGGTTAGTGGTATTGAAAAACAGAAACATAATCACAATCACTTAAAGACGATACTTTCGGCTTTCTGACAGAAGAAAAAGAACAATAAGGTTTGGAGAGAGTACGTAGATAATTGTCCGTTTCATACGGTTTTGCACCTTGGTCGTATAAGTTGTCATGGTGCAATAGTCACATTTACGTGTTTACATCATAATGTGCGTACAGCCATCAGGCGGGTTGGCTAGGGGATGTAAACATGATCGTAATCACCAAAACAATGCGTGCGTACGCTCAAGAGAGATTTTCGAAAACATATGACATGATGGGGGTGCGTTGAGGATTACCTGTTTCACAGAGTTGCGTGCCTCAGTCGCAAGTTGTTTTGAAATCGTGACGGCACATTATTTGATGAAAATGGCAGACATGACCAATCCCCCTCTCTCCGTTCACATTGGAGCATAGCCTCCTACATGCTTTACATACAAAATTGACCATGAAACCTTTGACTCCTAAGCCAAAAGCGGTGGAGAAAGTTCCAATCTTATGTTCCGTGCCGTGCCGTTTCAAGTAAAATTCAGAGCAAGATGTAGTATGTTATGTGAAGAATACAATGTATACTTTCTCATATAATTAAAGATAACTTTACAGTGTAACAAAGAATGATTCGATCTTAATTTGGGATGCATGTCTCTGCTCCTTTCAGACATTCAGCCGAAACCTGACAGTGGTGTGTGTGGGGGTTTAGACACCACCACATACACACCCCTTGATGGTTTCTGACACGGCCTTAGTCTGATGGCGCCAAAAATTTTGGCGTCTTGACACACTCATCTGCGCGCCACTGTATCTTCCAGACGGAATACAGACGTAACGTGTGCTGTGTGAGTCTGAGACGTCAGATCTTTTATAGACGAATGCGAGTGGAAAAGTAGATGGATGGGAACATATGGAGATGAGTTGATTGATTGACAGGTAGATAGATGGATGGATGGATGATAGATAGAGAGAAGGAGATCGAGCGACAGACAGAAGGAGAGAGAGAGAACGAGGGAGAAATTGGAAGAAAAAAAAGGGGGTGAGTGACGAGGTTTGCGTGCTCTTGACAAGTACATGTGTGTGTGCGCGTTGTGTGCGTTGTGTGTAGGAAGATGTGTGAGTGTGTGTCTTCACAAGAAAGGAAGGCATTTATAGTCTCCAGAGGATGACAAAAATGTAATGTTAACAACGACAACATCATAAGAAGATGAAATGAGCATATGTCTTGAGAATGATGGCCCAAACTGAAGGGATCATTATTTTCGTCTTCAGAAGATGTGAAAAGAGTTTTTGATTCAGGACTTTGGCTTGTCGTTTTCCTCATTCATTTATTTCCTTGGTATGTTTTGGACAGGGGTGTTTAGGGCAGACAAGGGATGCAATGAGATGTGCTTCTTACCTTCGAGCTTGTCTCGAGCAGCAAATCAGAACAATACGAAACAAAGCAAAAAAAAAAATCAATGGGAAGAGGACTGGTAGGATGGACAGTCATCGATACTATGCCCCGAGATTCGAGGAGGGGTGGTTTGGAGGGACTATTAAAGATGAAAAGAGGATTTGATTAAAAAAATTGTGTGTGTGTGTGCGGGGGGGGGGGGATGAGGTTGCTGTTGTAGCAGCAACAACAGCAACGACAAGACTTTGGAGGAGATTGCGGGAATCAAACGCAGCAACATACTACCGGAAATCTTGTACTGCCTCTCCCTGTTATTTCTCCTCCCCTCCCTCCCTCCCTCCTCTCTTTACTGTTTATGATCCAAGCCAGCGCACGCGAGCACCACCATATCAGGAAGGTTGAACGTATACCCGCCATACCTCCCTGATTACAGGATGCACACGGGGGGCAAGTGATTGCATAATAAAGTCGAGCAAGGCCCGAGGATGGCGGTGCATTTTATCGCTGAATGTAAATCGCTTGGCGATTTTATCTGGAAATTTGCCTTCATGATTACCATCCTAATATAGCTGACGAAACCACTGGCGGGTCTGCAGATCTGCATTGTCCCCTTCCCTCGACCATTATACCATAAGTTGATATACACATGCATTTGCCCTTGTGCATTATAAGAACAGTTCTATAATGTGTAATAATGATACATGTATCAACATTTCCGGTTTTTTTGTTTTTTTCGGAGAAATATACGACACCCCTCCCCTTCTCTCTCCCCCCCCCCCTCCCACGAAAACGGAAATATCCTTTTGGAGGGCAACCGATGGATTCCCATGCAACAACTATGGACTTGCATACCAACATATCGTGCGATTCCGAGATAACCATTTCGAGGTGACCTCGTATGACTATTTCAGTCTTACTATCATCATCATCATCATCATCATCGTCATCATCATTATCATTATTATCATTTACATCAGCTGTGTCATCATCATAATAATTACCGTCACCTAAAGGATGCAAACTGATCAAGGTGATCAACACTTCAAATGAGCATTACACCCCCCCCCCCATATCATTAATGGGCTAGTCTCACCTACCTCTACGAATATAATGTTTAGAAGATGAGTTAATTTTGATCGAAACGGTTGACACAAATCCACAGACTTTATACCCTGTTTAAAAGTGGTTTATGTGTACGTATACTATGTATGTGTGTGTTTGACCTACATGCACTGAGACGGTAACGCATAGTCAAGATGACATTCTGGTGAAGATAGGTATGCGTTATCTCCTGGAGCGTCAAGCTTCCTCAGAAAACATTTCATTTGTTGTCGTAGAAAACCGTCATAAATACTGAAGTGATATCATTGTGGTCATGGTGAGTATATGGAGAACCGTGTGCTGGAGGTCGGATTCTATCAGGTTCTTCATCTAGCACCCATTTGTCAAGGTAGAGAACACGCATCACCCCTCGCCCCCCTCCTCCTCCTCCAATCATCCCCTACTCCCTCTCCTCTCCCCCTCTCCCGCTCCTCTTCACTCATAATGAGGAGCGAGCCGCTGCACCCATCGAAGGCGGTGAGGTGAACCAGTGACGGTCGGCCAGGGTCTACCTGCTACAGGCGTGGTATACTAGCACAGGGGAGACAATGTACCTCTGTACGCCATGCCGCTCCCTCCGTAATACCACATCATTTGCCATCATGGTGTACTTACTCCGTCCCTCTCTCTGTCGTATAGAGATGTTGTACTGTATTGTATGCTCTCTCACATACCATAAAGATGTACTGACAAATCTTTTTTTTTTTCACTCTCTCATTGTGAAGAACCTTATTTTACCTTAACGCTGTCTCAGTCTGATAATTTCATGAGATTATGTTGTCTCATTTCCTTGTCTACTTGGGTACTGGACGTTTGGTGTTTTAACCCTTTTTTTCCGGATGGAATCCTTTGCCTTGAAGTATTTTCATCACCATGGCATCGAATAGGTACATAAAGTCCTCATTTTTCATCTTTAATCCTTTTACTTTCTTTCCTCTAGGAGCACGGGAAATGACATCTTAAAGTGATGTTGGACGATTTCGTCATGAACTTGAGTCTCTGTGCCCTAGATGATATGAATAAAGTCATTAAAAATTTGGCGCTCGTATGAGAAATATCGAAGTGCGCGTTGGCCACCTTCCTTACTCGATCGCGAGTCCTTTGATCGATCGGCTGTCTGGCCGATCGATACCGATATCATGCCCAATCAGCCAACGCGGAAGGCTGCCGCATGAACACAAGGAGGTAGAAAACAAAATGACCTGAGGTATACCGATCGCTGGTAGTCCGCATTTTCTGTTTACCTATTTTGGGGGTTACTTTTTGCTCTCTATCTGTGAATGTGTTCAGTCCCCTCCCCTGTTAACGAATTGATATTTAATGTATTCGTAAATGTAGAAAGAATATTTGAATATCTATCTATCTATCTATCTATCTATCTATCTCTCTATCTCGGGGCTCTTTTATTGTGCGAGTATGTGGGATTCTGTTATAATCAAGGTTCGTATAGGTGAAGATCAAGAGGAAAATGGACACACACATGAAATGTAGAGGTCCGTACCAGCAAAATTCTCTCCCTCTTAACTCGCTTTGATATTGTAAAGAGGGTTTTGATGAGCTTCTCCTGCGGATGTGGGCATGAAATTAAAAAAGGAGAGAGAGAGAGAGAGAGAGAGAGAGAGTGTGTGTGTGTGTGTGTGTGTGTGTGTGTTTGTGTGTAGAATTTTAAAAATAAGAAATAAAGCAAACAACAGCGACAAACGTTATGAAGAGACGACATCTGTTAGATTTGCCCCAGCCTGAATTTCGATAAAGCGTTCAGTTACTATAGATACATCATTCTCCATTCACCAACACACGTACACACACACAAGCTTGCACACACACACACACACACACACACACACACACACACACACACACACACACACACACACACACATGTTAGTGTTAAGAACCTAACTTGATGCCGCCACTTCTAGAAAGTGTGAGAAGAAGCAAATACATTAATCATTCATGTTATCCGCACGTGCGAAATGACGGTAAAGATTTTGCCGAACAGAAATGAGGCGTATATAGGTCCGCTAACTGTGTGCCTCGTGGCTGAGGACGGTGGAGTAGGTTGTTGTAAGGGGATGTAAGGGGAGGATAGTCATGACCTATTTTGGGCATCAGTGGTTTCAGAACATCGTGGTACAGAGTGGTATTGTCCCATCGAAACAAATTCCTACTCCACCTCGGAGGGGCTGAACACTCAACTACAACTTCCCACTCTTTCCTCTCTCGTGGTATCAAATAGGCCAGTAAATACAGCATAAGATGGTGAGGATTCGATACTTTTCAATGAGTGAGAGCACACTCCGATACCCTCTTCCGACTCATTATATGAATAATTGTTACTTTCCGTTGTCTTAATGTGTGCCTGTATCCACATCTGTGCTATTTTGAGACTCGCTCAGTGTTGTAAATGGAGGAGTATGTATAATACCAACAGTGCCGGTCCTCTATTATTTGGGAGCATTTTATATTATGTGGCCAGCGCTTCGATAGAAATTCTGCGAAGCCTTGTAATATAGCTTTTAATCTTGCAGATATCAAATCACTATATAACAAACAGGTAGTTCCCAAGAGGAGATGAAACAAAACGAATGACAGTGCGACAAGAAGGATGGAAAAGGACGGAACAGAAAAATGATGCAATAAAAACAAACAAATGAGGAGAAATAGAATACAAACGAACAGATGAAAGGACGGAAGAACTGGAAGGAGAGAACGAATGAGAGAAAGAAATGCACTAAGACACGTTATGCGAGGGGAAAAAGTTGCAGGTATATATTAAATAGTATAAATGCACACGGACGAAGCTCCAAAACTTCTGAATATGCATTACACCATAAGGTAAACCCATGTGCAAGGACTTGTCTTTGTCATGAACCTGAGTCGTGATATCGCAGGGTCTTTGCCGGGGTAGATTTGACGATTGTCAATGACAAAAACGCGTAAGTTGTATGTTCGTTTGTTTGTTGGTTTGTTTTTTTGTTTCTTAAGAGGGGGAGGAGGAGGACGGAGGATAGAAGAAGAAGAAAGAAGAAGAAGAAGAGGATGAGGAGGTCCTGGAGGAGTATAGTAAGGGACAAAAGGAAGGAAAAGAAAAAAGAATGATAATGATGACTTATGTATTCAACTTCGTATATAGTCTGTTTCTTATCTTCTTCTTCTTCTTCTTCTTCTTCTTCTTCTTCTTCTCTTTTTCTCCTTCTTCTTCTTCTTCTTCTCCTTCTTCTTCTTCTTTTTTGCCTTTACCTTGTTCCCAGCATCGAGATGTTCTGTTCACCTCTATCTCCAAGATAATAGATTCCCTAAAGCTATTAAAACTTGGAATTGCGCTTACATGGATTTGTTGTTGCCATGTCGGGCAAGCCTCAGAAGAGCTCTCTAGTTGTTTGCTACACCATTTGGTCACATAGTCATGCATAGAGTTCCATCGTGGTTGCAAACCCCATTCCCGAACGGTGTCGTATAGTAACCGTGATGGGTATAAAGACAAATACGAAATCTATACATCATGATACTGACGTTGAATACCGGATAGCGTCTGTAATTCCAGCTTATAGGCCTTGTTTGTGCTGTCACACCCTCGCAGTCTGGCATATTGCTCTGTTGAGTTATAGGCTACCCAACGAAACGAAAAAGAGAAGAACGAAAAACTTCAAGTACTGCGGGTATGTGTATACGTGCAATTCTGCACCCTGTAAAACATCATCCCTAAACGCGATAGCTTTATCTGATTATCCGGACTCTGTGGTTTTCCAAAAAACGGTAAATGAGCAGTTGTGAAGAAAAAATATGAGCTAAATACAGTACATCATACAGCGATTTAGTTGTGTCCAGACCATGGAAGTGTACGCGGGTCTCTCTGGTCCAACAGTGCTTCGCCCAACTGTTTCTTCCGCAATCTTGCCTATCACCCTGTATCAACCACTGATACGGCGTAGCCTTTCACACCGTTCTCTATTTAGTTCACCTTTGAGCCGCCTTTGTGCCTCCCTATACTCACGTGGCTAATTCTCGGAGCTCCCTTTCCGCGCACTGAGTTCGGCAAAGTCGGTGCAAGTGGAAAGTTTACGAGTTGTTCCAGTTTGTCCCCAACAAATCGAGTCAAGTCGAAAACTTTAACCTTGGCTAACTGTCTTTTACTATCTCTCATTTTGATCAATCTTCCCCTGTTCTGTATCTTTGAGTTTACCCTTTGATTTTGTCAAGTTTAGGCTCTGCGTGTAGTTTCATGTACAACAGATTCGAATGCGTGTTAACATGGCAGATCCGAATAAACGTAATGCATTTTTGTCAGTATTCAAGTTTCATAAACACGAAAATGCTTTAGTGTTGCACTAGACCCTTTGGATTTGTATTTTCTCTATGGCAATGTCGTCAAGTACAAAGAACTAACCTGTTACTAAATCAGTTGTGTCTTTAGTCGTTGACTATTCTCACCGGCGTATACGTAAGCCCTATAGACACTTTCTTCCTGACTTTCTCAAGGCTGAGAGCTCACCGCGTGAGCAGTCTGTAAAAGCCTTGAGTAAAGACTATATCCTCGCCTCGTTCGAGGTATTGGGAGTCGTGCGTTGCAGAGGGGGCTTTTCGTGTCCCACTCGTCGCAATAGTGCGTGCTTTCGGTTTTCACTCGAGAGGCGACCGTTTGGTGACACGCCCTTCGGTGGCGCAGTGTGTGGTATACGAGTATATTCTATCCGCCATATAGCGCTGTCCAATAAATCGGATAGACCAGGCGTGCCTCTCACATAGCCATCATAGGTATAATATAGTATCACATATAATCATGGGTCGTGAGAGTTTTACCTTACTTTCACACTAAGTCTGTTTGCCTCGTCTTGTCTAGTTTGTCTAGTCTAGTTAACCTTGTAATTGAGTCGATTTAGTGAATACTTGCATGGGGTAAAGTGGCTACAGTGTCAGAAAACAAAAACAAAAACATGTGACATCCTAAAAATACGGACATTATTGTACCGCAAATACTTACCATGTCTGTCTTTGAAAAGGATGCCCGCTTCTCTCTAAATACGTGTATTTCATATCATTTATTTTTGATATGTTTATAAATGTCAATGTACTGTAACAAACGCGGATGTTTTTCAACTATATGTTATATATTATGTCGGTCAGTCGGACGTAAATAGGAAGGCCACTGATACAAAGGTCCAAATGTAGCTCAGATGTGTGCAACTTTTGCGTGGATTTCCCTCGTCTCGTAAGATATTTATATAGAGTTAGCAATCCTGCCTGCTTCCTCAAATGAATGCTCAACGACGTGAGTGGACTTTTCTCTGTTTGTTGTTTGTTTGTGATTTGTTTTGTTAAGGCCGTGTGTATGTGTATGTGTGTGTGTTGGGGAGGGGGGGGGGGGGATGTACGCGGGGGCTAAGTGAAAGTTCTTTTCTGAAAGGTTTGGCAATGCTAATATCCTCAATAGCAGGAATAGTAAGGTTGTCTTGTATTGCTTAAAGGACAAGTTCACCTTCATAGACATGTGGATTGAATGAATGCAGCAATATTAATAGAACACATCAGCACGAATTTGAGGAAAATCGGTCAGTCCGTTTAAGAGTTATGAATTTTTGATGGATTGAATGAATGCAGCAATATTAATAGAACACATCAGCACGAACTTGAGGAAAATCGGTCAGTCCGTTTAAAAGTTATGAATTTTTGAAGTTTCTGCTCAGTCAATGCTGGATGAGGAGTACTACAGCGTGTGATGTCTCATGTGTACAACGATATAAAGAAAATATAAAGAAATTTCAACATATTTTCATTTTTCTCGCATAATAAAAAAACACGTGACTTCTCTCTTTCAGAAGGCAAGGGGAATAATGTTACCCTTAACATACGTCAGTGACGAGTCGAGGAAAAGTGCACTTTTTTCAAAAAAGTATTTTTTTTCCTGAAATTCTCTTTATATTTTCCTTATAGCGTTGTACGCATGTGACATCATGTAGTAGTCTTCTCATCCAGCAGTGACTGTGCAGATACTTTAAAAAAAAATCATAACTTTTGAACGGATTGTCCCATTTCCCCCAAACTTTCCCTGATGTGTTCTACTGCTGCATTTACTCAATCCACATGTATATGAATGTTGACTTGTCCTTTTATTTATTTTTTGGATAAAATAAAATGCATTCAATTTTAGAATTAAAGCACCAGACCATGAAAGAGTGGCGTTTCAAACTATGTGCGATACCACTCAATTAAATGACAATGGTATACCAGGTGCCCTTTTATCATTTTTTTTTTACTTGCCCGTTAGTGTATATACGGTTGTCTGGTACTTTTGCGTTGGGAAGTGATTCGAAACTTTTTGCTGTACTTGATACAATACGAGCTGGTGAAGATCACAGGATTGTAATTTTATTCTCATTTTGTCTCGATTTGATTCGCGTTGTTTTGTTTGCAGTTATGGGCTGCAGGGGATTTTGCCTTTTTTAGACTTACGTTTCAACTGTATAGCTCTTAGATTTCGTAACTTCGAACCCCAACCATGCGGGGCAAGCGAACGGTGTGGTATCCGTAGTGATATCCTGTAATATGAATAGAAGCGACTACATGTTCTTTTTTTTCCTACTCCACAATGAGTCTACAAAACGGGCGCGTGATTTTCGCTTTCGCTTCTTCGCCTGGGTCGTTGGAAGAAGGATTAATTTAGATGTGAAGTGTGTAAATTAGAGCGCTGACTCAACTTTGACCACATAGATGCACACGCACAACCCCCTCCCCCCCCCCCCCACACACACACAAACACACACTTACACGAGGAGCCGGAAGGAGCCGATGCCAAAGGACACAATTTGTGTGTCTTGGTGAGTGTGGACATCATGGAAGCGGGTGGAATGGAATAAAGTCTTTATTGGGGGGGGGGACGTATTATACAAAGCGATATTAAAAGAGTTGGATGGTTGCGGAAGAAAGATTCTGAGTTGACATTCTATTAGAAATTCGACTGCATGAAATGGTGCCAAGGTGACTTTTGTGGAAAAAAAAGAGGGGGGGGGGGGGGGGGAGAATTGGAGAGAGATAGCGGAAGAATATAAGAAAGGGAGGTATAAGAAGCAGACACTCACATGAGGGAGAAAAAAAGTAACAGAAAATAGATAGGGAGGTAGACAAGGAGAGATAGCTAGGGAGAAAAAGATATAGAGGACGGGTGTAGCAGCAGAGGAGAAAGAAGAGAGAGAAGAATAGTTCGAGAAATCGAGATATATAGAGAAAGAGAGGGGAAAAGAAATGGAGATGGAGGGAGAGAAGACGTTGCTCCGATGGAATACATCGTGTCATTGGTCCTGATTTTTCTCTAAAGGGATGGTATAGTTTTGGTTGAGATGGGGCTTCAGAGTTTGTTTGTTTTTTGTGAGATAATGAGAAACTACTTATGAAATATGAGAGAGCATAATTATGAAGAGCTTTTAACCAAAAGGCGCCGAATCCCTTGAAAAATGACGGATTTAGCGTTTTTGGAAACATGCTCTTCATATACAATTCTACAAAGAAATCAAAGCCTATTTGATGAAAATCGGTTTGAAATGGCTGAGATATCCGAAAACAAAGTAGTCCTGCCGAAAGCTGCGGCCCCAACTTTTATTAAAACCACTTTGTTTTTGGATATCTCGGCCATTTCATAACCGATTTTTATCAAATAAACCACTTGTAAAATATGAAAGAGCGTATATAGAGGAATTCAAAGTTTGTTCAATGAAAATCGGTTTTGAAAATGTCTGATTGTAACCCACCTTTTATTAGGACCACTTTTATTTCGGATATCTCAGCCATTTCTAAAGCAACTTTCATTGAATAAACTTTGAATTTCTCTATAATGGTATGCTCTTTCACATTTTGTACGTGGTCTCTCATTATCTTAAAAAAACCAAAAAAACTTGAAGCCCCATCTCAACCGAAACTATACTATCCCTTTAAAGCGAAGCGAAAAATAAAATGATGATAACAATATAGACTTAAGAGGGCACAAAGTCCCAACCCTGAATATCGAATATAATACGATAACCTCACACATGATGTAAAGACACAAAATCGTGTGTATCGCGGAGGGAACGTTAGAAAAAAAAAAGAGTGAAGAGGGATAGAGGGGGAGCGAAAGAAGAAGAGAAGATGCAGGTATATGGGGTCCACATACAGACGGGGCATAGTACACCAACTCTGAATATGATTATATGCATTCTCTCTTCCCCCCAACAGGAGCGAGTTCATTTATCAGAAATAAAATATACCGAGGTCCCTCTGATCATAAATGGGGTTTACAGAGAGGGAGTTGGCAGGTTATAGCTGGCAGCCGCATATGGCAGACACTATCTCCCTTTCAGCTCTCCTGACTAGGAAAAAAAGGGGGAGTTATACATTGGTATAATACTTACGCATGAGGCGGTTTCAAGCTAAATCGCGTATGATGGTATACCGTCATTTTGATTCGTTTTTTTTTTCTTTCCCAGAGGAAAGTTGCTTATATCTATCATGGTTTATCTGAAGGAGAGCAATGAATTAAACAATGAATGAAACGTTGAATAGAATAAGTTATGGTTGTTTGAATGTGGCCAGTGGGAAATAGTGAGGGTTCATGGAAACCTCGTGATATCTTTTCACGTGACCCTTAATGTCATTACTGATAAAGTGTTTTCATACATTTTAAAGGCATGGAACACCGCGCATCTCATGTTTCCTAGAAGGAGCACTTTTCTACGTAGGCATTGATATCTCTGTACGAATTAGAATACAGTGATAGCCAGCGTCAATCCGCAAATTTCGAAAATAAAACGGTGGGCGTTATTTTAGCCCTTCAAAAAGTTCCTACGCTTTCTCAAGCAGTAAAACAGAATATACAATACAAGAGGATATGCATATATCTCGAATCATATATTGGATGCTATAATCACCAGGCAATGTATCGAAATGTGTTATGAAGGGTAGGCATTATTTTAGTCAATAAAAAGTTTTTCCGCTTCTCAAGCAATAAAACAGAATATACTATGCAAGGGGATATGCATGATACTTATCTCGAATCATGTTGTAACCATTATCATGGTATAATCACTGGGCAATATTTCGAAAAATATGAACGATGAAAAGAAGAGAGAACGGGCAAGAGAGATAGATAGAAAGATAGATAGATAGAGAGAGATGGAGAGATGGATAGATAGATAGATAGATAGATAGATAGATAGAAAGCAAGGATTGGTAGGATAGATGGAAAGATAGATAGAAGGATGTATAGGTAGATACACATAATAGATAGATAGAGAGAGAGAGAGAGAGAGAGAGAGAGAGAGAGATAGAGAGATGGGGGAGCAATGCGAGGAAAAGTTATAGTCACGTGGACAGTCGTGTACGGTGGTGTTGACGTGCACCCTCCACTACGCGGTCGACAAAAGACCAGTCAGTGCAGGGGTTAAAGAACAGCAGACAAAACATACAACTAAACGAGTGATGACGTGCTGTTATTATGCCCATAAACACGTAATATCGGGTGGAGTCGCCTTGATCGTGAATTTCGCCCTCTCTCTTTTGGAGCAAGGCAGTGCGTCACATTGTCTGGGGGCAATATTTCTATGAATATGGGATCGTTTGGAGACACCATCGAAGTTAGAGCTACTCCAGCCCTGGGAAAGGATGGAAAAAAAAAAGAAGAAGAAGAAGACGCAGAAAAGGTTTATCAAATGAAAGGGAAAGACGAACGAATTTTGAAAACATCAGGACTAGTCTTTTTGTCCAGGCGCTTATGTTCGTTTCCCATCTGGGTACTGATGTCATCGTTACAGGACTATGGATAGTATATTTTGTTCTCTTCGTCATGACTGTGTATAGAACGTATAAATTATTTTTTTTTCGATGATTATTACGTCATATCCGACAAACATCTGCGCCGCAGTGTACCGAAATACTGTCACATAATAAAAGGCATCGTGAATCTTCGAACGCAGAAGCCAAGGAGGGAACTTGTTGATGCTGAGCAGAATGTTTTCGAACGATGGTGAACTTTAATACAAAAGAACAAGAAAATATACTTGCGGTTTTCAAACGGCAAAAGCGTGCACGTCACATAATAGACCTGACGCCCTTGTCAAAACTAACAGCGAGCGTTACGTCCCCACCCCCCTCCCCAAACTCACCCACTTGCGTAGCCAATTACGCAAACAGTTTTGATTGTTATGGGATTTTCTTCAGTTTGTAGTACATCGCACATGCTGGCAAAATTATGTGCGTGAAGGAGGAATATAGACGAGGTCCTCGACGAAAAAAGCCCAGATAATCAAAGGCATCCGAAATGCGCAAACTGTTCCCTCTGACGGAGATGGGACTAAAAGGAAACAAAACACACCGGAGTAAAAGACACACCATACTCGTTTGAATGCATGAATCGATGCTGCTTTTGCAAACTAGACAGACAGAGAGACATAAGCGACTGACGTATGACGTCAGCAGATGTCATGATAGTGTAAATAAATGTATGATACTTATGGTCATAACTGAATCTAAGCTACAAGGGTTCACGCGTTCACTAATCCTCGTCAACAGCTATACATATTTTGGGTTTTCTTCCGTGCAAAATAAAGTTCAAATATTCGTAATATGCATGTCACATACTGCATCAACATAAGCGCTCGAATCAATCACTATGACGCGCAGCACACTCTTAGCAGCCAGGGCACAGACGACCAACTAATTGATGATAATAAGTTTGGGTTCTCATCGTCATTGAAAACCTAGCTTTGGCAGCAAGACAAACTCGACTTCACTCCTTCCCGATCAAAACATCTTCGAGGAATGTCAAAAAGACCACCTTCACCACTAACAACAACAACAACAACAACAACAACAGGAAAAAGCTATAATAGACCAGGAAATAGAAATGTCACTCTATGATGATGCCATGCGTCGAATGCTGTTCTTAAGCTAAGCATTATTTTAGTGATAAAAATGCTGTACTTTTGTGTTCTATGTTTGTCGTTTATCTCTTCACTTTATATTTCATTAGGAACGTATAAGAAACTTAAAGGTATCGCAGCTTTTGAGTAGGTTTCTCCCACAGATGAAGAAAAAGAATATTCATAACTTTTATTGAACAGCATATCACACACTCATTTATTGTATTCTTATATGCATTATTCTAGCTTTATGACAGCCGTGATAATCTACCATAACTTTCTAAATTAATTGTCCTTTTGGTGGATACTCCATTCCATGTACATCTGTATTACAAAAATTGTCACGTTCCAAATTCGCGCGTGCTCAGTCTGTATCATATTATTTTATGCGAAATGTAGAAAAATCAATGAACGTAAGATTGTGAAATGTGAAATTATGATATGACTTTCCCTCATCCCAGGTAAAACAGTCTCACCCCCTGAGGATCGGTGTCGGTCGTTGAATTTTTCGTACCAAGCTGTCCACGTGACATAAAGAAATGAAAACTTCATCACTCTTGACTGACGCTGTGTCCTGAATGTCGATGAACCTCGGGCCGTATCACTGAGCCAGAAGCCCGGACAGTACGTATAAGTAGCACTGTCGGGCACATTCCATTATGGTTGCCATGGAAATGGCAGGGAGTTGATGCAAACCAGTCGAGCTCGTCAGGTCGATAGCGATTAAGTTGCCCTGTATCGATCACAGCGGATAAGTCTGAATCTTCAGACGATAATGGGACAGCTGAGGCAGAGACGCAGCTGATGCCTCGTCATTTCGTTGTGTTTGAGTCAAGGGGAGATAACAACAGAGAAACTATAACATTTTTAGGACTTCTGATCCTTTACCCATCTAATACTAGGTCGCACCCCGCTGGGTCGCCCTCTGACATGAAGGGCGTGGGCTACAGGAGGAGGAGGGGAGCAGATATGCCCCCTGTCTTTGTCTCCGGTACCCCCATTTTGTCTATAGGGCTAAGAACAGTAATTGAGTGATTTTTCAGTCTGGCCGAGTTGGGTATACACTCGTAAGACAAAGGTTCTTGAAAGAAAAAAAAAAACCCTGAATGAAACACGTGCGTCGTGTACCATGTGTGGTATATATACCCACAGAACTAGTGGTGGTATAATACCCGACTTCAGAAACTAGCCCTGTTTCAAGATCGAAGATTTTTGTTTTTCCGTGAAAGGGTGCTCTTGTCTTCGGCGAATGCAACAGCTCCGTATGATAATAGCACGCATGGAGTATAACAATGGGCGGGATCAAACAAAGAGTGATCTGGTTTCGATGTATGGTGTCATGCCCATACGATAGAGGAGCGGATTCACTAGTGTATAATATCGGGTGACATAATAATGAATCTATACCATCGCTATATCTCTTCCCCTCTCTCTCCATCTCCTACTTTCACTTTTCTTCTCCATGCATATATCCATATAATATATATCAACCAACATCGCTCTCCCTCTCTCCCTCTCCTTCAATGCCCCCCTCTCCCCCGATTTCCCACCCTATTCCTTCTCTCCTCAATATATTATTGTAATCGGGAGAATCACCCAATCAGTCATACGCAGATACGACGTTAGCTCAGAAATCCAGACTATTCGAACAGCACATCACTTTTAATACGCAGATACAACGTTCGCTCAGAAATCCAGATTACTAGTATTCGAACAGCACATCACTTTTAATCCTCAGAGAAAAAAAAAAAGGTGTATACTAGTGAGATATGTCTCGCTAAAACACGACGTTATAACATGACTACGTAAACAGAACCTACATTGCGTCATTGCATTACTCTTCGTTTTTGCCGGTTACACATCATTTTCTTTGAATGTATAGATAGTGCCGTACTGATCAATCTATTGATTGTGGGCATCTTTGGCAAGATAAGACATAATATTCCCGTTCTTCAGCATCTACGGTACGGTGATTAATCCAGTGTTTTGCTCTCGATAACTCTTAAAAAGTGACGTTCCACTCATGGTCACTCTAAATCTGTCGAACCTGTGCCAACATTCTAAAAGAAGTCTGGTTAGAGTCTGACAGCGTTTTCTTATGATTTTGTTTCGTATTTCTTCGATACGTTGTCAACCTTGCGAGCAAGCTGTTGCCGAATGAACAGATCGCTGACCTCATGATAGTGGATTTTTTTCTCTCTCTCTTTAAAGAATTTACGAAGATTTTTCAAACTTGTAACTACCATCATTATTAGATTTCGGTTTCATTCAGAAAATCCTTTGCAGAAATTTAAAAGAATGCCACATTCAAAATCGACATGGCCGAATCTAATTTTTTGCAACGAACACCTGAAAACACATTCGAATGATGTAAATAATATGTTTACTTTTATATCAAGAATATCAATTCTTTTTTTTTTCTATTTTTAAGACAGAGAAATAGAGAGCTTTGCACGCAATCAGTCTCGAGAGTGGGGAAAAGTGGAAGAGAGAAAGAGAGGGAGAGAGAGAGAGAGAGGGAGGGGGATAGAAGAGGGGACTCATTTCGTTTAGCCTCATGACGCGTTTTTCTCGTGCATGTCAACGGATGACTTGAAACGTATCGAAAGGGGTTTTGTTTTGTTTTTTGTTTCTTATTGTTGTTTCCGAGCTTAAGCACTTGCTTTCAATATTCATGGTGGCGAAGATTAGGTGGTGGGGCGCTATACAAATGCAGGTATATTGTGGGGGGGGGGGGGTACTTACAGAAGCGCCCGACCAATGCATGCAATTACAAAGAATGATTTGAGGCGCCCCACAGAATGCTGAAGAGCCGCGTTTGCGTTAATTAGCCTGCAGCGGGCATGGCGGTCCATGACGAAGGGGTGGGTTCACGTATACCACTCCTTCAATTTCACGACTTCCAGAACACCCCCACCGTTGCACGGTGCGTGCATGGTGCAGTGCCAATGTAGTTCACGTGAGAGGCGCGCAGGAGAAGTGCGTTGTGGGCGGAGGGAGTGGGATGGGGGGATAAGGGGGTGGTTGATGCTTCTCGCAAGATAAATGTGCAAGACGAAATGATACTCGAAGAAGCAGAGAAAAGACTTCGCAACGTTTTCGCCTGCAGGCTAGGTTTAGCAAGTAATACGGCTGTGATTGCAACCTGGAAAAATTTTCTGGTATCAACTGTTTGCATTCTTGGAGCTCATTGTATTTTTCCCCCTTGCAGATGGTGCAAGAGTTTTCGTCGTCTCTTTAGATCATTTCGTCCATCATCCTATCTATCTATTTGTCTATCTATCTATCTATCTATCTATCTATCTATCTATCTATCTATCTATCTATCGATCGATCTATCTCCATAACCCCAAGCATATTGACGTTATTCAACTGCAATGAGCAATGTTCTACGAACTCGCTTGCAAATTATTTGGGCTTTCTTCCCATTATTTCCTTTTTTTAATGCTTCCTTTTTTTGTTTTCTTACTTTCCTTGTGTGGATATGTGCTTCGATTGAAGTGAGTGAAGGATAGCTGTGAAATAGGAAAAGTGATGGAATTGGACGAATCGGAATAAATTAATGTAAACGTGCCAACGAACGCGCCGTGTTTGTGACAGCGTCTTTCAGAGGTATTTGTAGATAGGGAGCCGGCTTGTGAAACAAATCCCTACAATCCCGTGTAATAATAGCCCTAAGATTTTTTTTTTTTAGGAAGGGTACATTCAAGGAAATAGTTCACTCCATAAATTCGTAACAGCATAGTAGTTCGAAAGAAATGTTCGTGCTATATTAATCGTCATCATTAATATTCTAAGGTGGGACTCCCCCTACTTAATCTTTAGTAAAGTACACGCGAAGGGGTTAGATACACTTTTCAACATCGGTAAATTTCAATGTCATGTTTTTCCACTTCTTAAAAAAAGATGCTCTAGAATAGCCCAAGGTAATGAGTGTGTATGCTGACTTTAAGCCAATAGCCTACAGTGTCATCATCTATGAGGTGATGCATATATAATCAGGCATGAAAAACTGATTCTGTTAATGCAATATTTGCTTAGTAATGATATTCACGTCAGTTGAATGCGAACTGCGGGTAATTCTTGTCTAATAGCCGTTCACCCTAAATTTTGCGTCGTCAATACGCCAGCAGCGCGTGCCGAGAAAACGCTTGAAGAACACCCCCAGATAAACAGCCTAGCTTAATTTTGAGTCTTGAAAGCACAGCCTCCCCGTCTGTGCGATCTCCTTCTGAGGCTTTTCCACTTAGGATGTTCAGACTTGTAATTAGGTATTGTCTTCTCAAATTACTTTGTTTTTGAGACGTTACTTATGGGATGTGTTCATGAACACTTCGTGGCGGAAAGAAAGAGGCTTCTAGTCTCGACTCCAAACGATGCCGTATACAGTGTGTAATACCCCCGATGAGTATAATAGGGCTTACATCCACCTCCTTCGTTCCCCTTACCCGCTAACCCAGACGCTCTTCAAAAACCACCATTTTCGTTGGACCGCGCCATGCATGACGGATGCTTTCGTTTTATCAAATATCAATAGAAGTGTCTTGCATGGCCTACTTAATTCACTTAGCCGTATTATAGCTGAAGCGTTTTCATACTCAAACAACTTTGACACGATGACATGGCCGACTTTGGTAACATAGTAATAGCTGTATCTCCGGCTGGACTATACGGTACCATAGCCTGACACTGCCTGAGAAACCGCGAACCTTTCGTTCATGTAGTTGCCATCGGTAACGCTAACGTTGACGAACTCGTTGGGATGATGCTTATGCAGCATGTTCAGTGTGGCACCAATACGTGAATCGGAATTATCTTGACCACGGCGATGACAGAGGATGAATATTTTGTCAGATCCTACTGATATGACTGACGAAAGGCATGCAAGGGATTCTTTTCGCACTATCACACCATGCTGACTATTATACCTTGCCGGTGGTTTATAGTAGCTTCTTCTCTTCTGTATTTTGTTTTTGTTTTTGTTTTTGCTTTTCTTATTCTAAGGGCACTTGTTATTGCAGAGTACCACCCACTCTTCAGAGGTAAAGAGTCACCTCTCGCAAATGGGAACCAGCCTGCTGTATATTTTATGTATGTAATCAATATTTACGGCCATTTCGCATAAGCTAGGTTCTCGTCCTTTCGGTTAAGATCATGTGGCTTCGTAGGAATATCTGGAGGGGATGGGGGGGGGGGGGGGGGAGAAGGGGGAGGGAGGAGAGAGAAAGAAATAATGAGTAGCACAAATTGCTTGTCAAGCATATACAAGTCGGGTGAGATAGAGTTTGATGTATCTTTGGACTCAGTGACCCTGCGGGTTCCAGCCGCACGCAAAGGGTTAACCCGATACACTTGGCAAGCAGGAACGATCACCGACCGTCGCGGGCGTAAGGTCATCAACAAACCATTGTTTCCTTCGTGATCTTGGCTCTCCTCTACGCCCGTCGCCTTGAAGCTGTGTTTTAGTGGGGGGGGGGGGGGGGGTGGGGTGGAAGGGAGGGGACCCCGTTTATTACCTCTTTTTTCGGGGGGATGGGGAGAACAAGAGCTACAGGTTACTTGAGAAGTGTGGCTTTTTAAAACGCGAAACAAAGCAAGAAAGAATGCGCGAAGGAAAATAGACTAATGCCTGTCTTGATACAACTCCTCTTTACGGAATAAACACTTCTTCTTTTATATATTCACTATACCTGCTTTAGGTCAGTCTTATTTTCTTGGGCAAAATATATCAAAAGATGGGGAAAAGTGAGCTCTTAATCCGTGAGAGAATCGTTTAATCACTCTATGTACGAAATTTTGTGTCACATTAATCTACGGTAGATGTTGAACTCTTTTCCACAATTCACTTTGACACATAACGATCATATCAATTTTGACGAGAACGATTTTAACTTGAGATCATCAGGTGATATTGAATTAGATGATACGCTCTTAGCCAGATACTGATCAATCTTGAAGATAAACAATGAGCAAATTCGATAACAGGGACACATTCCCAGCTAATAAGAGCATGGTGATACCAATAAATATCTAAGATCAATACCTTGAAGTTCTGATATATCTTTTTTTTTTAATAGTTTAAACAATTATATTTGAATTTCGTTCTGTTTTTCCTGACAATGCGGATTAGGTATCGTCGAAACGCCTGTGTTCGAGTCTAACCCAGACAGTGACTTCTGTGCCCCCCTATGCATGCATGCAACAGCCCGTCGACACCGATCGTCTGTTGGCTGCGTGCGTGGAAGCGGGCATGGGAGCGGCGCAAAGTAGATGCCCTTTTCATATTATATTAGTTCCCTTTTCACAATGCCCTCGCCCCCGTCACCACGGCAGCGAGGCTTTCCAACAACCATCCAGGGTCGCTTGTATCAATAGCGATGTACATCAATTCCCTTTTCACCCAACCTGCGTCCTCGTTTTAAGCCGACGTTGGAACTAGGCGCTCTCCCCCTCGCCCGCCTTTTGTGCTGTGTTTTTTTTCGCTCCAAGGACTTCACCGCGCCCCTCACAGCTAGCGCGCTCTCTCCCCCCTTTTCCCCTCTCCAGCTCTCAAATTGTCTCCTCGTTCGCAACGTCTCCTTTCCGCTGTTTGGCTGGAGTGAAAGCCTTTAGTCACATCTGATGTTGACGTTACGCTGCCTATTCGTTTCATAAAAGGGAACCTTTGCATATTTGATGATATCGCACGGTGCGAGTCGGTTGGGGGGCTACCGGACAGTATCGAATGCGATACGAATTTAAATGAAAGTTGCACAAAAAAAAAAAAGGAAAGGAAGGAATGGAATAACGAGCTCGTTGTGTCCAAACAGAGCTGAACCCCAGTGCCACGCGCAGGTAATCTCCCCACATACGGTTCGAAAGAACTGTGGAGTGACGTGTGGGTTTCCCTCTGTGGATCCTATTTGCCCACCACCGACAAAATCCGTGTCGTATCGTCATCTCCACTGACTTCTTACGATTAGCTATAGGGTCACTCAGAAAAGCGTCGCGAAAGTGACTGATTCGAGTGTGAACTTAGCACTTCAAAATTGAGTGAGAGAAGCTGTTTCGATAGCCTTTCTTTTCTTCTTTTTGTTTTTGCAACCCTGCGAAAACAGTGATAATCTTCCAACACACCCCGTCATGAAGTTGTAAAACGTGAGCCTATTTGAAGGGAATTCTCTTCGAAGAGAAAACTGGATGATTAAAACTTATGAGAGCGTAGAACAAGTTCCCCCCCCCCTATATTCTGAGCAAAATCAGGCAACTCATGGGGATGTATAAAGACAAGATTATTACGCGTTTCGGGACTATTATGCGCTGGATCCTTCATTATGTGTACACGAAGAGAGAAAAAAAAACCCAAACATGTATTATATATTTACAGAGATGCAGTGATATTCAGAATGTGGACATGGTTCAGATAGCTATTCCCATCACATAAATTTGACATACGAACTCTTCAAACAGTTATATGCATAAACGCGCCGTGCTCATTTACATCAACATAATAATAAAAGAACAAAACAGCTAATATCAAGGCAAAGTCATTGCCGAAACAATTAGCTGATAAGACGATGGCAATGATATATGCACACATGCATGCAAGCATATAATTTTGTATGATATATCGTTATAGAATATAGACATGAATAGAGAGGATTGACATACATAAATAGATATTAGTGTTGAGATGCATGATCGTTCCCAAGAAATTCTTTGTACACGAACAATGCCAAAATAACCAAATTGATAGAGATTTATTGACCGCGAGATAGACTGACGGCATGCGTATATAAGAATAGAT
The DNA here is from genome assembly GCF_040938485.1 of Diadema antillarum. NCBI lineage: Eukaryota > Metazoa > Echinodermata > Echinoidea > Diadematoida > Diadematidae > Diadema > Diadema antillarum. Next base: position 4,855,711 of record NW_027270895.1, read on the forward strand.
CTTGAAGGCGCATAGCTAATAAAGCCACTGGTATCGATACTTGATTCTCCTCTCTGAGGCTTTTTTTTTTTTCTTTTAATACCATTTATCTGCACATCTCCCGCAAATAATGAACTTAATCTGCGAGCGATATCTGCACGGGCGACCCCAAATTCGGAAACAAGAGGAAAGTGATCCCCATTAGAGGAGAAGATAGCCAGATGCCTCGGATAATTGCCGCGTTCATCCAGCAGTCAACTGACAAGTCGATTAGGAAGTATACCTACATTTGGGAGAACAACAACAACAATAACAACAACAAAAAGATAACCATAGAGAGATCGGAAAAGGAAAATGTGTAGAGATGTGGAAGCTTCATGTTAATAGCATTAAGCGGTTGCCTCCGAGACGTGTGTATTTTTCACAGATTTAAACCACATCACACCAGAATCCCGCACAATGAGGGTTAATCGTCTGAATTTTATCTAAACCCATTGCTCGAATAGAATCAGATTTGAGTATATATTCGACGTGTATTTGGAGTGACCGCTCACGAAAGAGTCAGACTATATGTCAGAACATTCGCCATATATACCTCAATCATGAGCTCGTCGAATTGGGTCGGTTCTTTAACGCCTAACCACGTCGGCAGAAAGACCCTGCAGATATTGGTGGAAAATCAACGGAAACAAGATCTCCACAACTTTATTATAGAGTTTTGAATAGTATAGGTCTTCGGCGGCTTCTACGACCTCGCCCTTTATTCCTCCTCGTCACCGAGTTCATTGCCGCCTCATACTGTAATGTGCACCATCTTCCACTCCCTCGTAATCATAAAATAGGACACAATATTATTTGTGAATTCGTTTGTTTTGTTTTTGTTTTGTTTTTGTTTGTTTTGTTTTTGCTGCTGTGCATTGTATGTGTGTTTGTAGGGGTGCATGAACTTGTTGTATACCTTGAACCGAAATACATTTGAACAAAAATACGAAACTTACATTGATATTACCCTATGTAACTACATGCAAAGTTTGTGTGTGTATAATCCTGTACGATATGTGAACATAATGCAGAATTTTTAATAATACGAGTTTTGCTCTCTGCGATAGTTTCTAACAATGTCTGATAAAGGATAAACTGGCGTTATTTTTGCAGGCTTTGAGACTCACTTTAATATTCTCTGTTAGTTTCCAGTGACACATTATTATGATCTAAATATCCGTGAAAATAGATCATAGGCCTAATACTATTCATGAAAAAAAAATAATATTATTATAATGAAAGTGCTCTTTCATAATTTCGTGACACATTACTCCTTATACACATGCACTTTGGCACTAGCCTGTATATATCACAAACATTTTTATTATCATGACCAAGCATCAACAACATGTACCCCATTGCATCCACCCCACTAATAAAAGAAAACAAATATCAAGTGTATAGGGAAGCCAATGCAATATTTTAGCGGTGTTTGATTTAGTTCAGTTTTCCTAATTATTTCTGGGGAGTGGAGGGCCATCCAGAGGAGTTTGAGAGAGAGAGAGAGAGAGAGAGAGAGAGAGAGAGAGATAGAGAGAGAGAGATTAGATGAGCATGAATATCACTGAAAAATATTCTTCGATATTACCAGCTCCCTGACCCCCGCTTGAAAATGAATGAACACTCTCCTCTATACACAAAACAAGAACCCCTCTCTCCATCTCACTACCAGTGAGCACAAAGAAAAATCGTCCCTCCATCATTAGCAGAGTTACGTAATTGGGTACTAATCCTCCACTCGCCTCCCCCTCTCCGTGCTCATCAAATACTCCCCTATGGCTTGTCTCTGTCCTCCCTTACAAAGTCTTGCTGATGAGAATGAAAAAAAAAAAACGAAGAAGAAGAAAAAAAAAAACCCCCAACAACAACAACAACAAGAGGAGGGCTGAGATGCCTAGCTGACAAACATATACTAATTAGATGCGCTTTCCAGAAATGGAGGCCGGCTGGACAGCGGAAACGGGACTACATCTTGTACAAAGACTTTCATGATTACTACTGTTTTTTTTTTTCGTTATCTTCTGCTATAAAAGCTAGCTTTTTCCCTTGATTTTTCCCCACAAGCCGATGAATAAAATTCTGAACGCTCTTGAAGTCAGTTGTTGAATCATTATCGAGTCACCATTCAAGTGGAAATATAATACAATATCATATAATGTAATATAATTTTATATAATATAATATGATGTAATATAATATAATATGATGTAATATAATATAATATAATATAATATAATATAATATAATATACTATAATATAATATAATATAATATAATATAATATAATATAATATAATATAATATAATATAATATAATATAATATAATAGTAATATAATGTAATATGATAGTATGTGGTGTTAGGTTGATTATGAAATTAATCAATTAATCTTGATTTCTTTCTGTAGTCTTCCGTTGGTCATGTGTAGGTGTTATTTATGCGCTGTTAGACAATGAAGGCAAATCAGTGGAATAGCTGTATACACGGCTTAATAATCACACACATGTCATATTAGATCTCTATCCTTCAACTATTGATCTACATTATTAAGTATGTAGGACCTTGTATGTGCCTACGCATTATATCCATGTATGTCTGTATGTACATACATGCATACATACGTATCTACATACATACATACATACATACACACATAAATACAGGCATACATACATACACACATACATGCACACACTGATTTGCTGATAATGAGACAGGCGTAGTGTTACACTGTTTCTTTTTCTTTTGTAGTGCGCTGTTCTCGCTCAGTTACCTTCTCACTTATGAATTCATTTTGACATCCCCCTAATGCCTTCTCCGCCACCCATCCACAGTAGATCCTCAATGTCGGAAGTGTCGTCTCCCCAACCCCCTCTCCTTCTCTAGGTCTCTCTTCCTCTCTCACTCTGTCTTGTCTCATTACTCTCCTGTTACTCCCTTTCTCAGACTCTGTCGTTATCATGTCAATATCTCATCTCGAACCTTTTCCTTCTTTACTCTTTCTCATCAATTGTGACTTTCCGTTGTCATCTTCCGTTTCGTCTTTGCTCAGGGTGTAAAACCCTTTGTATGCGTAATGATATTAGATCTTGCCTATGGTGGATTCCCCTTCTTTATAGGAGGCAAGTCGTCCACATGCAGCAATAAGAGGTGATATCAGATGCACCGTCTTTACGGCGCTCGACTCCTATCCATTGTCTTTCAGCAATATGTTCCGTGCCGTTTGACTCGGTGACGAGAAGTGGACGTGCGCGCGTCCGCGCGGTTTCACGCGGAGCGTGCAGTGCCTCAATCAATATCTGCACGCGCGCTACATCTTCTTTTCCGATCAGATCGCGTGCACCCGCGACGCGGCCTCACGGCAGAAGGCTAAACGCACTGCTGCGATACAGAAAGATTCAAGGTCCACTGGCGTGCTTCGCGAGTCGCCCCTCTGTGTAACTCGGCGTTCCTCTTGTTCGTACCGATTGGTTGATATATTCCACCCTCTCCCGCTTCATTCCCAAGTCCAATATTCACGTTTAAACACGCGAAGAGAGGACACATCCGCACACGGATACACTCACCCCTCCCCTGCCCCCCCCCCTTCCCAACGCTATAACCTTTAGATTAGCTCTTTAACTACTTACCTTAACGCGTTCATACCCTCAGGCAAGATTAACTTGCGAAACAGCCATGACACTCAACAAGAGTCCATTGATCATGCATAGGTGTGAAAATAACGTAGATTGAAGATAGAAATACTTCTCCACGAAACCACTGAATGATTACATCGAACACTATTTAAGGATGTTGTGTACGAACAACCTCTTCAAAGCTTTACAACAAGTCTCTGGGCCGTAAACAGGAAATCCTGGGTTCAACATCCGTATGCCCCCCTTCTGACCCAGGTGCCAGAATCGGTGAATGACCGTGAGTCCTTCCACAGTGGGTACGAGAGGGCCCTCTCACATCTTTAAAAATGGGGTTCACCTCGAATACTCTTCCATGACTTTCCTTTTATTTCTCTTTTCTGGTGATGATGATGATGATCATTATTTTTGTTATCATAATCATTGGTGTTCTAATGATTGTTATCATTATTACTTCATCATCATCACCAATACCATCTCTATCATCATCATTATCATCACCATCATCTCCATCGCCATCACCATCTCCATCATCATCATCATCATTATCATCATCGTCACCATCATCATCACCATCATCACCACCATCATCATCTCCATCACCATCACCATCATCATCATCATCCTCATCACCATCATCATCATCATCACCACCATCATCTCCATCACCATCACCATCTCCATCATCATCATCATCATCACCATCATCATCATTATCATCACCATCACTATCTCTATCATCATAATCATCTCCGTCATCAATATCATTATGCCATCATCTTCACCATCGTCGTCGTCATTATACCCTCTCCCAACCCTCTTCTCAAAGCAAGGTGTATTTCTGAGCGTGTAATAAATTGCGAGATAATAGTATTTTTTGCCTTAGCAAATAACGGACGAGACGCGGGAACACAAATGATAAACTGTTCGATGCCCGAACAATTATGTTACCGTGATGATACATACTGTATCAGCAGTCAAGTTTGAAGCTTTTAATTTTGGGGAGAGGTTGTAAAAGGTATCAACCTTCTTCTATCGCGAGCACCTTGATTGTTTAGAATAGCATTCAATCTGTCATACTTAAAAACGCTAAATTAAGTTTGTGACTCATGAGACTAATGTGCCACAGCCTATAAGCGCCATCGCTATCTAATCAATGACAATTTGCCTGGGGAAATCATATGATTTATAGCTTCGGGGTAAAAATATACCCTATAAGGATTCAGAGGGTGCACGAGGAAAACCAAGGAACATCTTAAAATCCGTTTCAACCTCGGGTGCGGTTTAACGTTAACTTTTAAACATTACATCTCCCATGCCTCATGTTGTCTACAAAATATCCACGGCGAAGGAGGTTAGACGTTCTCCCCAAAGGTGGATTCAACCTTTAAAAACTCTTCTCTTCGAGAGGGAGGGCTTTTAAGCGGTGCGTCAGAGTCGCCCTCCCTTGCTCGTTGGCCGCGGCCTCTGCCTAGCTCGGGCCTCCCCCGTGCCTCTCTCGGAGCGGCAGCTGCTCGCATGCCGTTTGCTACCAAATAAGGTCGCTAGCGGCTGTGATGGGGGTTGAAGGGGTAGGGGGTAAGGGGCCAGGGCATGGCTGGAGGAACTACCTCACCCACGCCGAAAATGAAAGTAGGGAAGAAAGAGTCAGTTTGTTTCCCCCTTTAGGCTCACTGATAACTCCTCAGTCTCTTGTCAAAGGCGTTCGTCATTGTGCTCGAATGCGATTGATATTAAGCAGGTATGCAAAGTACTATAGGAGGCGCAGGTGCACCATTAACCAGAGTTTGTCTATTTGGATCTCTACATCCAACGTTTGACAACTATACTTTGATTAAAGAAGGTTTTACACAGCCAGTAAGTTCAATTTAATGTTCTACATTGGATTCTACGAACATACGAAAACTTTCAAAGTTAAAAGCTGGTACATGTATATATATACTTGCAAAAGTTTTGTCAAACTTGTTGTGTGACAAAGATCCATGAGAACTTTTCTCTATCTTTTTCTCAGTTTTAATATATATTGTTTGATTGTGTGAATGTGTGTGTCTATCTGTTGGTTTGTTTGTGCAGTATAATAGATACATAGCTGGATTTTGTCAAACGGGCATGTTTTTAATAGAAAATAGACGATTCCTCACCTTGTTAACTGAGTCGTGTCGGATTATATTTTCAAGGCGGCAAATTATTTCACTCATAAAGTTGTAAAGTGAAAAATTGTGCCACTCTTGATCGATGTATATATATATTTTCTGTCTGTTCGTAAGCAGTCACGAGCAAGGCTGTTGCATCTAATCTCTCAACAGTAGAGAAATTTAGAAAAGGGGCATCTTGTCACTTGTGGAAAGTAAAATCCCATTTCAAAACAGAGTTAAAAAGTATTTTTTCACCCTATACAGCCACCGTTAATAAAAGTATTATCATAGTTATTCATGCGATAATTATTGTTATCGATGTTGTTATTACTGACGTTACCATTATCATCATCATCATCGTCATCATCATCATCACCATCATCATCATCATCATCATCATCATCATCATCATCATCATCATTATCATCAGCTTCATCGCTACAATTACCATCATAATCATGAATATAAAATAATACGGAATATCTGATGATGAAAAACAAAACGAGAGACTCGATATCTCGTATCAAAAATTCACAATGAATCTTTCTGCCTGCAGTTTATGTATAGAGTGGAATCAGCATTTGATATGGGCACTAAAGTGATCGAAATCCGTTTTCTATCCCTCCCTCTCTTCTCCAGGACGAAACATCCCTTTCCAGCGCAGATACAGAGATCAGTGACCCCAGTCTTCTCTCGGAGACCAGCGCCTCGCAGGCCGTTGAAGGAGTCAGCACGCCGGCGGAACCAGACAGGCTAAGCCCGCTACCACTAGACCTCAAGAAAGGTGAGAGGGCATCAGGGGACCACGCCCATGATGTACTGCAGTCTGCTGGTATAGCTTTATCATGGAGCTACATGGTTATCAAGGAGGAACCAGGGTCCCGTTTCAAAAAACTTGTTATCTGTAACAACTGCCACTTTTCTGTGACAAATTTGATCAGATGCAAGGATGTCAGCAGCTTATAAAAACTATCGTAACTTGTTTTATGAAACGGGGCCCATGTTCGCCCATTGTGTACCCCCTGGGTTATACCACCCATATGCCCACACTCCTAAAATCATTCATTGTGCCGGTACCTTAATCTATTAAACTCTATGACACGTATCGAAAATTTCAAAGCAAAATGTAGAAGGGGGATGCGGAAATGCACTTTGCTCTCTCTACTCCTTGGGCTTTCTCATCACTTAATAGAGCATCACTCTTCGTCCAGATAGAACCAACGCACATTTAAATGGGACCATCTAAATCGTGTCATAAATCTACATCTGTTTCCTTACGAGACAGTGCCTCTCCCGTGATAATTTAGTACAAGATGTCAGGAATATGACCATACAGTAGACAGAGGCTCATAAAAATATTACTCTCTGTTTTCTATGTATTATACGACATCTATCAAAATCATTATTTCCTGTCGATGCTGTCATCACTGCGGAATGATTTATGAAATCGTAAGAATCTATAATCAAAATATTGTTCATTGATCTGAAAAATGTTGTTTCATTGATGAAGAACAAAACATACCTGGAGAAAATCATCCTTATCACTGACATCATCGTGAATAGCTGCTATATTCTAAAATTGCAAGGGTATCATCTACGTAGAATCCAATTCTACCTCTCTTTCCCCTGTAGCCCCTTGCACCAATTTAAGGAGGTATGCCTCCTTACTTGCACTAAAACGCTGAAGTTGAATAGGTTATAGGCTTGAGAAAGAGCAGCCCAGTTAGAGCCCTCGGACCCAAATGGCACCTAATAACACGATGTAGCTGCATCGGGGCCTTGTGCGTGAGAGCAGGCGGGCCAGCTAATCACGAACCACCCTAAATCATAATCGCCTCCGACTCCCGTATTGGGTAAAAAAAAAAAAGGAAGGCATCACATGGAGATGGAGAGGGGGGAAGAGGGTACCCAAACCATTAACGCGCCACTCTCGGACTTGCCGGGCCGCTAGGGGACGCGATATACCAGCAGACAACGAGAGATAATTAGCACGGAGATGGGAAGATGGGAGAGAAAGGGCAGGGGGGAGGAGGGGGTCAAAAGCAGGGAGAGAGGAAATACGGAATGGGGAGAGGAGGAAAGAGAGGGGGGAGGTAGAGAGGGGTGGGGTGGGAGGGGCGATAGAGGCAAGGGGGGGGGGGGGAGGGTGAGAGAAAGAGAGGGAGAGAAAGGAAAAAGAGAATGGGAGACGAGGTTAGGGAGAAGATGAAAATGGCGATATTGTAATTGAAGCTTTGGATGGGAGTGTCGGAAAAAAATGACCATAAACTTCAGATCAGCAATGGCACCTGCCTCGCCCTTGACGAGGACGATAACCCAAAAGACAAAATAATATTGTGTTGAACTATAAACCTAACCATGTTACGTATGATAACACGGATGGATATATGACGATGGTTTTGATGATGTCAATAACGATGATATTATAATGGTATTGTGATTACATGAGAAAGATGATATCGGTGTTGACTCAATTTTATTGTCTGGGCTGTTGACTCAGTTGATGATATCAATAATGCCTTTAGCGGAATTTGGTATAACGACAAGGATGATGCTGGTAATGATGATAAACAATGAGGACCAGGAGGATAGGTACGGTAATGATGATGGTGGCGTTGTCAATAGTGACGGGATGTTCCAACGATGAAGATGATAACCATGATTAGAACAAGAGAAAATATCAATCTCGTCAGGTTTGGCGCACAGAGATGACCGCGTGTGTTTCGAATCCGTGCGTTGGTTGGACAACACCAGAAATGATTCCACGGATAATGTCTCTCTCCCCTCTCGGCCCCTTCATCCTGTGCTCTTAGAGCTCCCACCGTTGGTGACCCCCTTCGCATTAGATATTCTTGTCGGAGGACTCCCTAAGCCTGCTTTTAATGCGGAGGCCTTCATCTTAACAATGACGAGTCGATAGGGGCACCGACGGACGGTCGCTTCCTCCCGCAGAAGCAATCGTGGTGGAGGCTCCCAGGTAGAATGTTCAGCATGCCCGCGTTAACTCTTCGTCTCTTCCCCCGTTCAGCATCCCTCTCTCCCTCTCTTAACCCTCTCACACCCGTCATCTCTAGATGTCATTGGCATTACACATATTATACACGTTGTCAACGAGGAATGACGGGGGGTAAACTATATGTGCCCCTATTGCCCCCATATTTCTTCTCCTTATCTCTACCCATCTCCCCTCCGTATTCATCCTTTATCTGTCTGTGCCCCGCTAGTATATTTCCTTACCCAACTCGACCTCTCTCGAGCTATTTATGTATTTATCAATGCATCCATCTCCCCTCTCCTTGATGTGAATCATATACCAATTGATTTATATGTACGCGTTTATTACCTCTCTTTGCTCGAGTTTAACCGTGCAGTTATCTCCCTATACCATCAGAAACAAATATCGAATCGAAGTGCAGAAAATGTCCACACCAACTTCTGCAGTCCGTTGCGTCACAAGATATTCATTCTTCTTTTGCTTTTCTTTTTTTTTATTTTACCCCCACTATGTTCAGAATATTCCCTCTCTGTTTTCAAAGTGTTTTTATTTTCTTCTGGCCTTGGTGCCCCTTCATGAGGAATGGAACAAACAGAGCAACGAGGTACCTCCTTGCATAGAGGAAGAATCCACTTCTCCCCCTGTCGACTCGCCCACCCCACAGATCGTGACGACGTTAAAAAATGGCATAGCCGGCACAGTGTACCCAGATGTGCCCCTACATGTCTTCTGCGCCACCCCCGAGTCGGCCCCACCCTTATTGGAGGGCTCCCTGCGCGTGGAAAAGAAGGGGGAAGCCGTAGTGGCTATAGGCTTATCTGCTTTAACATTCATTGGCAGAATTGGAGGCCCCTACCTCCGCAATACGTGCTTGCTTTCCACGGGTTGTGCAAATGCGTATATGAAGTCGCCGGAGAAGATTACGAATGGCCTTCCACAATTGAAGAACAAAAAAATATGAGTGAGAACCAAAGGATGTAGGCTTTGAATTCACAGATTTCAGAGTGTCTTCAGGAGTGTAGAATATCGCAGATCCCACATTAATATTATCATAATTCATCTATTCATTTCTTGATTTACTATTAGCCAAGGAAACAAAATAATTCCGGAAGCTGTAATCAGATATAAGGACAATACGTTCCGGATAGTTGCTGCCACCTCTTCACTTAAAGCAGTATACCCTTATCAAATTCTGAATTTAATTGATTTCACGTCGCGTGGAAAGAGGGTTTTTAAACAAAGTGATTGTCATTGGCATGCCCCGCGGAGCTAATCCATGCTCAAGCGATTATACACGAATCACAAATTCTGCACACTTTAGTGTATTACTGGCTTCATCCTGGTTTCCCTCAACGACTATACGCTAAAACCACAATGAACGGTCACGTCCAGAGATCACACCGCACTTAAAGGGAAATTCCAGACCACTTAAAAGTGGTCTGCAAAACAAAAACAATAAAGAGAAAATGTGACAAGCCCAACTGTGAAAATTTGATCAAAATTCGATCAAAAGCAAGAAAAATAGGACATTTCAAAGATTCGTTAATTTTTACACAACAGTTCTTGAACATTTGATATGAATATGTAAATGAGTGAGCTGATGTCATCACCTCACAACCATCCATTGATCGTGATGTAACCAACAACTGGTGAAAATTCAATTTTTCTGGGGTCAAAGTACTAAACTTATTATCATTGAATAACATCAAAATAATTATCAGTCAGATACATCAGAATTTGAGACTTGTGCACAATTGTGTTTTATCAAACAACTGGAAATTTCATGATTCCATGGTACATACTGTACAACACATTAGAGGGGATGACGTCATCATTTCACTATTTGTATATTCATAATATTGTCTGTTAAACAACTGTGCCAGAAAAATAGCGAAACTTCAGGATTTCCTTAATTTTCATCCGATTTTAATCAAACTGACATTGTTGCGCTTGTAAGATTGAACTCTTCCTTTTTACATTAACTTTAATTTGTTCCAGATTTTCCCTTTAAGCCGTAGAAGACTAGTCCCGAGTATACTCGAGCAGGCGTGGGAAACATGGGTTATAGCAAAATCAGCAAAAACTTTCACCGATAACGCAAGATTTCCGACGAGGAAGAACATATACCATTGCCATTATTTCTTTTATATCTTCAGGCTTACGTGTAATCAATCGAATGTTGTGAATAATAATCATGAAATTTCCCCCTATATCGACTAACAAAAGTTGTACAATGCTATTCTACTTTGAAATCAGTTCCATTTATTCACATTACCTATACGGGCAACATTCTCATGTGCATACCATGATGTTATAAATACCACAAAGATTCTCTTTGTGTATTTCAGGGTAATTAAAAACAAAGCAGAAAGCTCCTTTATTTCAAAATCTCAGTATCAACGAAATAACGAGGAAGTAACGATATCACGGAAGTAATATAAGGGAGGGAAACGTGGGCTATAGCCACCTTCTGGGGCGATCACGTAGCCACAGGGAGAGATAAGGATTAATGATGTCAATCAGGCAATAAAGGAATATTGACTGTGTCAAATTTCGCGCCAAATTTCCGTCTTCTACAATGGTGATAAAAGGTCAGTGTGTTCGCAGAAATCTATTCAAAATGAGTTAATGGAAAACATTAATTGGATATATCGAGTAGAAGACGTTTTGGCTTCAGCTGCATGACGTGTTTTAAGCGTCGATTCCTCGCCATGTTCAATTATTTGACTCTCACAAGTGCAGTGAATTCAGACAGACTGACTGGTATCATGTTCCGAGGCACTTTTTATTTTCAGTCATAAGAGCATAATGATAGAAATATGCCACTCGTCACCATGATACTGTCATAAGTCCCAAATAGTAAAGTTGGGAAAACCACGCAGTCTGGCGATTTGGTTCAAAATGTAGATACCAAGAATCAAAGAACCCTCTTTTAGATCGGAACTTTTTTTTTTTTTTATAAAGCATGTTATTCTCGCGTTTTCAATCGACGCATTATCTTTTCTTCTTCTTCTTCTTCTTCTTCTTCTTCTTCTTCTTCTTCTTCTTCTTCTTCTCCTCCTCCTCCTCCTTTTTTCTTTCTTCCCTCCTTTTCTTTCATAAATTCCTGAAAAGTATAGCGAAAAAAGGCCGCTGTTTTCGCAAGGTACTTCTTCGAAATTTCTGAAGGGAAATGCGTCCCGGAAGCGATACCGATTTTGTGAGTGTGTTAGAAAAAACAAACAAACAAACAAGAACAACAGCTGAGCTCGCATGTTCCAGTGCTATCAGCTCTGTATGCTTACAGAAATGTGTGGTCATAGCCATGACAGTTTCCGCAACAACCCAGTACTCGTAATGAGAGTGTCACTGATGTGCTATTATTGTAATTCTTGGATGAAATTAATCCGTTTTTCCATTTCCTCACACAACATACAATTTTCCTACACTAATCTAAACAAGATTCATGAAGTTCAGCCTGTTCTTCATAATATCTTTCATTACAACGACCATTGATTTGATACAATTTCCTTTGTGAGATTTTTTTTTTTTGTCTTTGGTATACCAAACAAAAGAGCATAATGTCAAGTCGGGAACGTTTTGATCAAGTGATCAAAATTTGGATCAAAATCAGAATCAAAATCTTTAGAACAAAGATTAATAACTGTGATTGCATAACATTCAAAGTACTTTACCTTGTGATTCCCTCTGCGGATTTTGCAGATCTGTTTATCGATGTTCCAGCTTTCTATTGTGTTAGATCAACATCATGTCAAATATTGATGTTAAAATATGCTAAATCTGTTAAGAGTCCCTACCCCCCCCCCCTTCAGACAAATGGGTGATTGTTGCTGCAGTGCACGTAGACAGTAAAAAATGACTGCTATTCTCCGTACTTCCTCCAAATTTCCTCGTATACTGTGATCAGCGGAGCATCAGTTTTGGCGCTGATCGGTGAAAAAACGAATCATTCAGATTACACTGACTCTAGGTGAACGTACGGCATAATAATGCAAATCGAAAATAATTTCACGAGTTTCCTGTTATTACATGACTGTATCCCAACTGCCAGAATTATCCATGTATACACGGTGTACCGCATGTTCAGGGCGGATCGACCCCTCCCACTTTCATAGTTTTATAATTTGACTCTATACAGTTGAAATACTGGGATGTTTATTTGATTTTCTTCCAAGCGAGTTACAGTTTTTTTTTTTTTTTTTTTTTTACCACAATGGAAAGTTTTTCGTCAATGCATACCTTGTGATAGCTTGATGAACTGGAATAAGCTATGAATGTCTCGGTGAGATGAGCCAATGTCGCGTATTTGTCGATACCGTTGGGATGTCATGGACTTGATTGATGTAGTTCACTGCAAATTCTTGTGTAAGAGGGAAGAGTGGTATCTTGTTATCCCAACCACAAAATTATCACGCCCCCATTTCAATCCGAGACGAGCCCACAATCACATCACGAAACCAGAAGAAACGGGGATGTCCAGGCCAGTGACGTTGTCATCATTTTATTCCTCTTTTAGAGTCACGGCTATCAAAAATAAGGACATTTTGCCTGCACTATAGCTCTCTATGAAGCCCCCAATCTCCCTTTTTTTTGGGGGGGGGGGGGGGGGGGGGAGGAGGGTTCTTCAAGCATCTGACACTTCAAAAGACCGTTACCTTAGGAAGAGTTCTTTTCCTGTCACCCAATTGATTTCCGCATGAAACCATCTTGAGGCTATTTACACCCCTTTGTGATGATGGTTTGAATGAAAAATGGTTTCTCGTTTGTTTCTCGTCTTTTAACTTTTCTTACAATTGGTGCTGTTGTTGCTCTTTGTTGTTTCTTACTACCCCTAAATGAGTTCGTTTGTAGAATTATAATCCGTAACATTAATTCTACTACTAATTACAAAATTAATTTACAGCTACTTATAGAGCCTGAATGGAGACCCATCGCGCTATTTAAGTATCATATACCACACCCACGTATTCCAGTTCTCTGTTAAAAGACAGAAAATTCCTGGTGACGGAGACTAGTCCTAACTTTGCTAAAGGTAGCTGGTATATGCCGTATAAGCAGGGACTCTCACCTCCCTGGTATAAGATAGAGAGATGTGTCAATACGTGCGAGGGATAGATTTCACTCCTAACCCTTTGCCTATATTGGGATCCTTGGTGAGGTGAAGTGCCTTATATCTGTATTGACTGTAAGACAAGAAAGATTTAACTGTTGAAATTACCAGGTAGTTTGAGTGGGAAAGGGTAAAATTTTATCAGACTAATGTAACCATTTTTTTTTTCTGTGATTGGGCTGGGGAGGAGGTTGTGGGCCTCCAAAAGAGTTCTTTCTTTTTTTTTAAACTCTGAAATGGCTTGAGATCAATGTGTTTGCGGTCGTCACATGATGGCCATCGACAGCCCAAGAAATTCGATGATATTAAAACAAAAACAAAAAAAAAAAAGGAAGAAGAAATGATAAAAAGGAGAGAGACCATTGATGTTGGCTGCAGGTGACGTCATGGATATATTTAGTCTCATAGTCATACTACAATCCACAACCCAACTCCAACGGGGAACGGCGAATCTGCCGGTGGAAGTCGTCCAGACATCGACATGTCACGTGCCTTACATCAACCGTATTGGCGAGCTCGAACGGGTGCGGGGGGCAAAGGGCGCCTAAACACTGTCTTCTCCTTCGTAGAAAGGAAACCGCCCTAAAGAAGTGTTCCTATGCATATGCACGTGTCAGTGGAAAAGTCAGATAGATCATACACGTAGATAGATAGATAGATCATACACGTAGATAGATAGAAAGATAGATAGATAGATAGATAGATAGATAGATAGATAGATAGATAGATACATACATACATACATACATACATACATACATACATACGTACATACATACATACATACATGTAGATAGATAAATAGATAGATAGATAGAAAGATAGATAGATAGATAGATAGATAGATAGATATAATGGATGGATAGATAGATAATGGATGGATGGATACACTCTGAAAAGTGAAATGGTAAATCAACATTTTAAATGTTTTCACTCTTCCGAACTTTCCGTCGATGTTAGATATAACACTCAATATATTGAATTTACCATATCTAAAAATGGTACTTCAACATTATTGCATGCTACATTTAACATTTTGATTGTGAAATTCAATATATTACAAAAGATTGGAGGTGTGATAACATTTGAAATGTGGATCTACCATTTTATTTTTAGTGTGTATAATATAGATAGATATATTTAGATATAGAGATAGGCAGATCGATAAATATATAACAAAATAGATGGACGCATACATTTGTACATACAAAGAGAAAAAAAGAGAAAAAAGGAGAGAGGGAGAGGGAGGAGGAGGGGATTAAAGAGATAGAGGAGTGAATGTTTGACAGAGATCACGGAGAGGGATACTCATATTATGCAGAAAAGGTGTAGACTGTCACACATCACATTTCACCACAATCTATAACGACAGACATAATTATACAGTAGAACGCGACACAATAATGTAACAGCCATGCGGTATGTGCATATCACTGTATTTGCATAACTATGCAAAATTATAAATAGACAACCGCAAATAAAGATCATAGGTGACCCTGCACCTCAAAACAAACAAAAAGTCGCCAGACATGAATTTTTAGTTAAGACCATATTCTGAAAGAGCAGACTTTAAGCTTTAAAATGATGTATAACTCAAATCAAATGGACTCTTCTAACCTATCTAAATATTGGAAAGAAAGCACAAACTCAGGAAAAGTGTGAACTGAGAAAAGAGGCTCTGAAGTACAGTGTCTATTCAAGCGCTTAATCTTTACCAAGCCGTGCTGGCTGTGCGATGAATGGGACAAAAAACAGGAAGTAAACCACCAGAGTAACAACAATGAAGGGATTATCAAATTAAACTGAAATTAAGCATGCCTCATTAACACATTCTGTCCATAGTTAATGCCAACTTTCAAAGCAGTAGCACTATTCTTTCAAAAGTTATTAGAGTTGAAAATGAAGAGTGTGGACAAGGTTTTTCAGAAATGAAAAAGGGATTTTAAACACACACCTAATCACACTATTCTACCAAAAAATTTCGAGATAAACTGCTAAAAAAACACACTTTCCTGCCCGTTTCATGACACCAAATTTCAGCATAACGTATAAGAAGACCTGCTCTTTCAGAAAATATGAAAAAGTCAAGTTCGGCTAGGTTGACCCATTTCAATTATTTTCAGTCCTCACGCAAAATCAGTGTGTGCGACTTTATGTTCGTTTTGAGGTGCACGGTCACATAGATGAATGTATCAATGCTAATGATGTAGTGACTAATTAGATCCTGAAGACACAACACAGTGGACGATAGTGTGACGTCACATAAGGTCTAGCTGTATAAAGCCGATATAATTGTCACGTGACTGTAACGTTATCGTTGCTAAACTTGCCACGCCTCTTCGCATCCTTTCACACTTTTATTCTCGTTCATGAGTATGAGGACACTGTGTTTTAGAACACCTTCAAACATGCACCTACTCCAACACGGATCTTGGTTCCTTCAAACGGATTTAAAATATATATATTTTTAAATCATATCGATAATTATGTAAATATTGATAATGTATCAATGAACAGTAAGCTTAGAACGAAAAAGAGGGAAACACATCATACTTCTTGTTAGTTGCTTAGTTATCTGTATGTCTTTTTTTATGTGTTTGATTCTGCTTCTCAGTATCTTTCTTAGCGACGGGACTGCACTTGTTTGAAGGAACTGCAAGTTCTATTTTTGTGCACCCCAAAAACAAGAACAACGAAAATCTATCAGTTACATAACTTTGGTTATGTTGTGTGTCACTTTATCGTGTTTTTCTTTCTTTTTTCTATTCATTGCTAATAAGTCATAATGTAAATAGACAAAGTAAAATATCATTTTAACCATTATAGTTTTGAATGTATGTAGCTTTTTATTTTGTTGCCAGCGTTTCCTAAATGTTTTTATTTGTTAAAATATCCCTAACTTATTCGTAGATTGCAACACCTTTTAAAAGAATATAAAAGTTCTTTTTTCTCCCTCAAATTAAGATTTTGTTTTTTGCAAACGCCTTTCTGACCTCGTGCAAATTTAGTAACTGCAGTCAGCCTAATCTTTCTCCAGCATGAGACTAAGATTTGCTGACGACAAGATTATCAGTTCCTGCAGAAAAAAAGAACAATAACAACCAAATTTCCTTAGGATTTGATGGGTAATTCATCAGCAAGCGACCGTGTGTTCAGCTACAAGATTAGCTTCATGAATAAACTATCTACTTCTCGTATAGTCATTTATATATAATTATGAAATGTCCTGTAATTGCTGGATACAATCAGAGAGAGAGAGTATTAATGCGTACGTGACAACTTCCCGAGTCTTTTTCGACAATTATCTAAATCATATGCCAAAAAATATGTCAATAAATATACCTGAATATTTTGAATATTTTGAATATTTTCTGCATATAATTACTACGTACATGTATTGTCTGCATAACTGTGTTAGAATTATCGCTGCTATGCAGAATGTGCTTCTACAAATCTTGTCAATCCTGTAGTAATAGATGATAAGATCTCACGACAACATTGTTCATGCATATCAGGCGATGCAATTCGTTATCTATACGTCTTCACTTGTTATTGCCGCTTACTTTGCTACTAGAGGGTGATATACACATTTTTCACAAAAACAAATAGCCCTGTATCTGCTGAATGCCATCGTTAATTATCACGTGATATAGTGCCCCAAAATACCTCAGCACCTCAGCAAAGTGTCATCTGATCGTGTTTGTTTGTTTTTATGCCATTAAATACACGCATGGTGTATTTAAAATATTTCCCATTCCTTATTGATGTTGGTTTGTATCCCACCTCTCTGGTCAGGCTGGTTCTAGCTCGGGGCGGGGGGAAGCCTGAAGATAATATTACAAATTATCAGGACGCTAAAGATTTGAAACAAAACAAAACAATACAAACAACAACTGAAGACAGTATTACTGTTAACCCAACGCAAAGTGTAATCTTTATGGACAAGTTACGACTATATGAGTAGGCATAGTTAGGTATTTTATATATGCAATTGAGATCAAGGAAACCTGATTTCCAGCAAACTTTCTTCCCATGCACCTCACGTGATTTTCTCCCATTCTACCCCTTATTCTTATATGACCTCTTCCGCGCGTATCCAGGCGAAACGATGAAAGAGAGCGGTAACCAGGGGACACACACACCAGATGAGCACGGGAGATCGTCGGCGGAGCCAGACACACAAGCCAAGACCGACGGCGCACCCAAATCGTCGATAATGCGGGCACCCCCGGATGCGCCGTCACCCGGCCAAGTTTTCGGGGTATTCATTTAGTCTTTTCCCCCCTTCTTTCTTTATTAGAATCTTATTGAAATTTCCTCTTGGTCTCAACTGATTGTGATTATTTCCAGCGAGCCTTGCTATCAATGTCGAGCAAAATGACTTCGTTAATGTCCTAAAAATAATTAATTACTTGCCATTATAAGTTGGAAATTGGTATAGGGGGATGTGGGGCAGAGTGTGTTGTCGGCAAACTTCTGCATCACTGCACTAACAATAAAATAATATCCGTGGTTTGCTTAGTGCATCGGCAAAGGGATAATGGTAGAAGAGGAAGGAGAAGAAGAAGAAGAAGAAGAAGAAGAAGAAGAAGAAGAAGAAGAAGTAGTATTAGTATATAGTAGCAGAAGGAGAAGAATTAAAAGTAGTGGAAGTAGTAGAAGAAGTAATTTGTGGCTTAAGTGGTAGTACAATGGTAGTCAATGATGTGGTAGTTGTATGTAGTTCAGTGCAACGGTTTTCAGAGTAGAATATCTCATGTGTGAAAACGACTGAAATCCACCTCTGTCGAAGCCATTATTTTGTTGTTCTTGAGCTTTTCACGGAATCGAAAGGGGTGGATTTTGCTTTTCCTTTCCTGGAGTCGAATTTCAAGCGCGGGAGTGGTAATTCTGTCTACATTTTGGTAAATCCCCCGTAGTTCATAACGTAATGCTGATGACGTTATGACATGATATTGACTGCAACAGCAAAGAACCGGATTTGTAGGCGGGTACACGTAGAATCATTTCCAACTCCGCCACCCCTTTTTATGATCTGTGGCAGTGCTCATACCCTTAGGTTTATTGCACTGCCTTCTCACCAGATGGCCCGTAGATTTTCCCCCTTGGACAGCTGTAACTCGAACACGTTGGCTTCCGTGTTCCAACGAAATCCTTCACTCCTTTGGCATATTTTTTTGAAAAACAAATTAGGAGGCATGGCAATGAAGCTACGGGGATACCACTATCCATGCACTATCTTGGTAAAATAAAGATAATAAATAAGAGAAGAAAACATTGTGTATCCAAGTATCAGAGTTGTTTGCCTACAAATGAAACTGACAAATGCCCTACAATTGTGCTTCCTTGCAAGACCACGTTTTATTTCAATCCGTTGTTGTGACGACGTGATGATTATGATTATGAGAACATCTATGTGTAGACACGACTTAATCCATATCCATCTGCTAATCTTCCGTGCCTATAGAATGTCATCTCTTAGAGCTAAAAACAAACGAGCAAGCATGTAAACAAACAAACAAACAAACAAACAAAAACAACAAGTGCAGTTCTTTCACTTTATTTAATCCGTATCCATTTTTTTTCCCCGGCAGGCGTCTTCAAACGGGTACGGGTACAGCCTCCTGGCCGCAGCCACTGGCGAGTCGAGTCGGGAGACGCCCGAAGATCTCACGGTCAAGGATGAGGACGACGATGACGATGGTGACGACGACAGCGACAAGCTGCCCGACAACGCGCCGGGAGTCGATCCGGAGCGATTGAAAGCATTTAACGTGAGTGTCAAAGTAGAGATAGCGTGTGTTTGTAAGTGGGCAGGATTACGCGTCATATACATTTTTTATTCTTTTATTTTTTACCACCATAGTTCCCCTGCTTGCAGGTTATTGGAAAACTTGGGGCATATTCAGCTATTGAAAAACGTAAGTAGCTGGTAGAAGAGTTGCATTTTACAAGCAGGACAGCAATGTGAATAGAACCATAACATGAAATGCTCGGTAGAGTATATTATTATAGTAGCTGCGCCGCATAAATGTCCTTTATTATGATTATGTTTTACGGATGACTGTGAACGATGAGGCGTATTGTGACGATGGATTACCTGCAATTGTACAGACATGGTATGGCATTCGATGACCGTATCAACTATTCCATTAAACCCCCTCTTTACCAGAAGCCGACGTGCTATGTGATAACTCCAAGCGGGAGTTACCACAGTCTCAGATATGACGGTTACTAATATTTTAACTTATATAGTGGCATTCTATCAACGAGGGGGAAAGTAAAGATCAACGTGTGATGTGTACGCTTGCTCCACAGAGCTTGCCAGTCAAAAAAGAGCAAAAACATTACACAAGACTTTTTTGAGTGCGTCTTATTTTAGTGGTTTCATCACGTCATCAAATCAAGTCCCTGAAGCTGAACTGTAGTGTTCAGCATTTTGTCAACTCAACTTTCGTACAACATAGAAGTTTGCACAATATCACTCTCTGAGATAAGATCCGTCTAACGTAGATGCACTGTGGCGTCATTTCGACAACCAACTTCATGTACAAAATAATTATTGTTCGTTTGTACACCTTTGATCGCTGGGAGAAAACTTTTTTTCTCCGAGTTGTCAATCAAATCACTGGAGAGAAAGATAACATGGTCATGTCCCCCTTTAAAGGAACACGAGTGCGGAGCATGTTCCCCTTTGAGGTTGTGTGTGTGTGTGTGTGTGTGTGTTCAGTGTATGTGTGTCTATGGGTGTGTGTGTGTGTGTGTCTGTGTGTATGCCATGGTGTATGATAATATAAATTTAGGACCCCTCCGAAGCGAAACAAGGAAGTGAATGCCCGTAATCGGACTCGCCGGGGATCGTTCGAAGGGTGCAGCAACAGACACGCTTAGAAACCAGTGTCTCAATTTCCCCCACCCTATGGGTTTTTTCTTTCCACCACAGCATCGCGTATAAGTAGGATCATACTCTGTATAACTATATACGAGAGAGAATCATGTTCTCTCCCTCTCTCTTTCTTTTCCCACCCTATCTTGTTATACCTGTGTCTCTTTTGTTAAGTGCATATAGGTACTCATTTCCTGATTTTCTTCTCACCGCGTTTATCCTTTCCCCCCACTTCTGTCCATAATATCTCCTTTTGTGGACAGTCGTACTTGAGCCGTATGTCATCAAGTCTTGTATGACTTTGTAAGAGCAGTCTCGGATGGACTTTTGTGTTGCTTCCTCGATTATTTCTGGATGTTACATGATTAGTAGCGGGGAGGGGGGGGGGGTAGGAGGTGTCGGAGAGCATGGGTATATAATTGCGTGTCTGTACTTTCAAGGGCTGGTACGTTATAATGTCGTTTTTGCACTTTGCGTTTTTCCAATCTCTAGAGAAAAAAGGGAGAGAAAAAACATAGAGGGAAAGAGATTATGAAAGATGGGGAGAGAGGGAGAGAAAGTGAAGTGAAAGGGGAAGGACGGAGGGGGGGGGGGGGGGGGACTGAGAGGGAAAACAACTTTGATGAAGTACAGGGTTTTCCCGGTAAATGAGCTCTAGGTCTGAGCCCCTCTTCAAGATACTTCCTCGTGTGTTTCGATGAACAAGGAAGTATGAGAGGAAAGCGGAGGATATCGTCTATCTGTAGGCTGCAGAATGTATGGGTGCTATGTCTGCACCTCTTCTACATTTGTGTATAATTATGAATGTGTGTGTGTGTGTGTGTGTGTGTGTGTGTGTGTGTGTGTGTGTGTGTGTGCGTGTGTTTGTGTGTATAATGAATATGTATAAGTGTGCTTGGGTTTGTGTATTTGAGTATGTGTTCGTGTGTGTTTCTGCGTTTTTGAATGTGTGCTCGTCTGTGTAGGTAGGACAAGAAAAGTGTGCAGTGCTGAATTGTACACGAGTCAAGTTGAGGGAACTCGATGAATATCATAAACACATCTCCCATAGGGATAGGCGGAGTTAATTTTGCCATATATCTCTTCATAACTGGTACAGCTGACTTTTCAACCGTACTATAGATGGTAAAGAGTGAATATTTTACAGGTGTGTATAGATTGTGAAGCCAAGAAAATGTTGCTTTTGTTACTAATTGAATTTAGATGACAGTAAAATAAAATTCACAAAAAACTTATATAATCATCACTTCAAACAACTTGAACTGGTAAAGCTAACTTTTCAATCGTATGTAATTTAAAATTGTATATGAAATGTGAAGCCAGGAAAGCATTGTTATTGTTGCTAATTGAATTTAGATAACAGTAAAATGACAAATTTCACAAAAAACTTGTATTTTTCTTCAAACAACTGGAAAGACTGATTTTTCAATCATGCATGTATTTGATAATGAAAAGGGAACCATTTTATATATAAACTGTGAACCAAGAACTTGTTGCTATTGTTGCTGAATAAAATCTAGATGACGATAAAAAAAAAGAGGAAAAAATCATAAAGAATTACTCTTTGGTAAAGTTGGGCTTGGGAGATGAATATTTGTATTACATAAGCACGAAAGAAAACATTTATATAGCAAATATTATCCCTTACCGCGGTCGTGCAAACTTAATTC
Organism: Diadema antillarum; assembly: GCF_040938485.1. Taxonomy (NCBI): domain Eukaryota; kingdom Metazoa; phylum Echinodermata; class Echinoidea; order Diadematoida; family Diadematidae; genus Diadema; species Diadema antillarum. The sequence continues at coordinate 4,878,160 of NW_027270895.1, forward strand.
TTTCAAGGAAGAAGAGGTGTTTTGAAAGATACACTTTCTGACCACAGCAAGTAATAGCAAGTACTACACATTCAGTTTAGGAAAGTTCCCCCCCCCCCCCCCCCCTCTCTTACGGTTCCTGATTGGAATAGACTGGGAATATACTGAGAAAAAAACAGATAAAACATTTTTTTTCAAGTCATTCACAGCAGAAAACGTAATCAAAAGAACGCTCAAACCCATGTTTCAGGCTGATATGTATTCATACTATCTAACATCCAATAATTCTGTATGTAAAGTAAGTGACCTTACAAAGCATTGCGAACGCGAGATTGTCATTTTATACAATGCATTGGAATAAATCTATCCCATGCATCATAAGTTGTACTCTGCAGGCGCCCTTTTATGTTTTTACTAAAGAAAACGTTTCATTTCTATAGATGTTCGTCAGGTTGTTCGTGGACGAAAACCTGGACCGAATGGTTCCGATCTCGAAGCAGCCCAAAGAGAAGATCCAGGCTATCATCGAGGCCTGCTACCGACAGTTTCCGGAATTCCACGAACGCGCCCGAAAGAGAATTCGCACCTACCTCAAGAGTTGCCGACGAATGAAACGCCAAAGGGACCAAAATGGACTCGACTCGGTAAATATACAGATTAAGCATTCAACTCTGTTATGACCATCATATCATAAGACCATATAAGATCGTGATTATGCTATAAGACCAGATATATCGTAAGACCATATGAGACCCCACAATATGGCATAAGTTCAGATATACCATCGGGTCATATTATCATAAAGACCATTAATTTCAGCTACGATGAACAATTCGTGTTAGTACGAAGTGTAAAGTGTATACTGGCAATCATTATGTAGACAGTGGTCCTGTGAAGGCGACTGGTATTTCCCCAGAATTTATCTCGCTAACAGTCAACTTCGACTAATAGTCGACTTCGAACAAGCCAACAATTTGGCTAGACCGAAGAGATATTCTACCCCGAAGTGCATATAGGAGCTTATATCAATGCCATCGCGTAAGTTGAAGGACACATAAGTCGAATGATTTTCTCCCGGTCCCCCTAGAAACGACCATGTCAGGTTTGACTGTATTTGTTTTTATTCGATTGTATTCACGGGATTTCTGATCGCGTGTATTCTTTTTGAGAATGTAGCCAGGTATTTCGGCTTTGTTTGTTTTGCATCCTCTCACATTTTGCGTGTATACTGTAAAATTGATGAACATCTGTTCAACCACTATCATTATCTCATGTTCCGTTGTCTATGAAGTGTCAAAAAAATTGGAAAGATTTTCTTTTTGCCTTAAATGCACGCCTACTCTTCTCATCGACTGCTTAACCTCGTAAGCTGCTATTATGTTATTGACCTTGTAGAGGGAAAGACTGAAATCCGCCAACCACTGGCCGGAGTTATATGAAATGATTTTATACTCGCTCGTTCTCTCTGTATTTTGTTGAAACTAACTAGTACCTATCTATCAAGGTTGCATAAAAACGAATTGTAAACAAATTGCGTTTGGTGGTTGGGGTACAGAAGGGTTTCAGGATAAGTAATTGTATTTAGTTTGCATTGGCAGCTTCTCTGAACTTGCCAATGCCAAAATGTAACCGGATGTTTCTTCAGGTTTCTTGCAGAATGTGAAGGACAATAGTGCTGTAAATGATAGGGCATCACTATAGTATTCACATTCTATCAAACCCAAGCAAAAAGAGTTGGCTCTGAATCAATTTGTTGGCTATATCTTGCGAAGGGTCCAAAATGTTGCGTCCGTATCATTGTCATATAGTTCTGTATTGTTGTGTGGGGGTTTCTTTTGCATTTTTTATTACCCTTTTGTCTCTTTGCCATATCCACGATGAATGATACTCCTAATATTGACCAGCTTTATCATTGTCATTACCATTTTCTAAGGGAATTTGAACATAATCGTTGTCTGATCAATCGGTTGATCTTCTTTGACCTCCGCAAGACCTTTTTGTCTAATATTATCATGGGGGGGGGGGGGTGGCACCTTTGCGAGTCTGTTGCACAGAACTAAGAGTTCTGTGGTCTGTTGATGACGGGTCGACAGTTTCCTTGTGTGAACGTTGAGGGCTCACTCGGTCACGCGCGACGAAACTCCGCAGGATCGAGGCCAAGTAAAAATAAAAGTCCGGGTTTCGCATGCCTTTCGCTTTCCATTTTGGCACTCGTGTACTGTCTTGGCAGCTGGAAATAGATATGAGGCGAGCTCTTCTCACGGCCAAAGCTAATGTCTCTGTCTACCTTCTTTTTATATCGCAATCATGTGAACTCTTGTGGCCGTACCTTCCACAGGAATAACATTGACTCATACTGTGGTACATCGTGAATGTTTCTAGTAGTGCCATATTATGGTTCTTTTTGTTTTCTTTTTTTTTTAAATCACCAACTCATACATGAAAGGTTTTGAAAAAAAAAATTCCCATTACATTCTGAGGAAATTCACAGAACAGACATAATAGTACATGATCTTGAATGCACTATATAAGATTATAATTATAGATATTACATAAATAATATAAGAATGATTAATAAGCAAAAAATGTATTTTTATTGAAACTAAAATAGAATTGCACAAGGACTCGATATATATTTGTGTTGGATATTGGCTATCAAAAATAGTGCATGAAAGAGCATGTTATAATATTAGGAAATAAAGTGTATTCGTAACATGTTATATAAAATGCTGTTTGTTTAACACGGGATTCCCCGCGCAAGGATCAAAAAGTATAGTTCACAACCGCGATGACGAAATCAATGGACGCCACTTGTTACCAGGGAATTGGACTCCCTCCCCACCTCCCTGTTGGTACTTAATCGACTAATCACAAGTCTTGTCATCAATAGGTGGCCTACACCATTTAGTATGATGTACATACACACACATACATACATAAATACATACGTACATACATAAACATACATACATACATAATTTATACATACCTACATACATGCATAAATACATAAATACATACATACATACATAAATACATACATAAACATACATACACACATGCATATACACACATACATACATACATATCTACATATCTATATTCATGGAAAGAGGGTTGGATGAATATTATATTCAGTTAAGAAAGGATGATCGTAGGGAGATTAGTGAGAGAGAGAAAGAATTGCTGGAACACTGTTAAGCACAACGTGAGTAGCATAATCAGAACTGTTTGTATAGCTCTGTTTCCATTCGTCCGCACTGTGTTCTAGTAATGCTCTCATAATAGTATTTCTCTCCCGCCCAGACGCTGAGGCCGACACCGCCGCACCTGACGTCTGCCCGGGCGGAGCACATACTCGCCGCGGCGTGCGAGAGCGAGAGCGAGAACGCCAAGAGATTACGCATGGAACTCATGCAGGCTGGCCATACAGTAACTACGGTAAGTGGGCAAGACAGACAGACAGACAGACAGACAGACAGACAGACAGACAGACAGACAGACAGACAGACAGACAGACAGACATACAGACAGACAGACAGACAGACAGACAGACAGACAGACAGACAGACATACAGACAGACAGACAGACAGACAGACAGACAGACAGACAGACAGGCAGGCAGGCAGACAGACAGACAGACAGACAAACAGGCAGGCAGACAGACAGACAGACAGAGTACAAAGATATAGAAATGGATATTATTATGTCCCGACTCCCTCCCACCCGACCCCCCCCCCCCCCCCCCATAAAAAAATGATAAAAATAAATTGAGAGAAGATATAAATACTGAGAAAAAAAAATGTGAGCGTCAATTCGTGCCCTCTTTTAGTGAATCATTCTTTTGCCTATTCAACTTTTTACCGACCTCTGGCTCCCCATCTATTTATGAATCAGCACATGAGTCTATTTATTTCCCCCCGCTGAGAAATGTATTTATTTTGCCTCATTTTTCAACGCCTAAAGTGCATCCTTCTAGCTTTCATATTACCGTCTAACTGCCCATCCACATCTAACGTGCATTCATCCAAACCAACAACCGTCCATCCACCTTCTCCTTTTCTTTTTACATTATTTTTTCTGTCAGTTCCCATAGATTTTACTTCCTTTGATAGTCTGTCCATTTCTTAAATCGCTAACTCACTGTCTTGTTGATACTACAAAGATTTATCATTATTCTATTCGTTAAAGTTAAAAGTCTTCTACACGATTTCCTGTGTAGTATCTATTAGTTCTTGCATCCATCCATCTTTCCATCCATCCATCCATCCATCCATCCATCCATATATCCGCCCATTCCCTTTATGAAAAATTCATCTATTCGTGCACCTCTTGCACAATCGAAACTTTATTTCCCATTCATGATCCAACGATTTAGCATTTTGATAATCTTTGCTTCCGCCGTTTATAGCGGCACCTTGCCAAGGAATACCTCCCCATGTCTTTACATCATCTGTGTACTTTCGTAAATGATATCAATTCATGTATTCTTCGATCAATTGATTCAATAATCGCCCGTCTACAACGCGCAGCAAATGCACTTTGTCACCCTTTGGTATGCGTTTAGCATGGCTTGTGTTTGTCTGAATCGGACCCATTTTATCTGGCAACGTCTTCCTCAGTTCACCCCCCCCCCCGCCTCCCCTTGCTGCATTGCTGCGTGCAATATTATACAACATAATGCCCCCTACTGGTTTTGCATCGATCAATTATCCACGTAACAATCTATTCCTCAAACCGTCTCTGTATCTGTCCCTTCGTCTTCATGTATGAATGTTTTTATTTTTGTATCTCGTGAGAATAAAGAGAAAGTGATAACTGTTTGATATCAAAAGTCATTAAACATCATTGTCCTCATGAATCATGCCGTGTCACTTGGCTACGAATCAATCAGTATACGGAGTGTGTAACATCAAGTAACTTTTATTCGGATAAGGGTTTCACGAGATCTTTCATAAAATTATCGATCATGAAAACCGAGACTAGGTTTAAGAGTCATGACGATGCCACTCCTCAACATGAATTTCTTGCGTGAACCAATGAACTCCCACAGAGCGAATCAGTACGCGTGGACACTCAACAGCACACGCCCACCCAACCTCAGACCACGCCCACACCCACGCCGAGAACGAGTTACGAGGAGCCGCCGGCGAAACTCGCTCCGCGAACCATCGACTACCGCTTCACCAACGGAGTGGGCACGCACGATCCGTACTACGCCAGCATCGCCCCGCACCACACGGCCAACGTGTTGCAGGCTACGCAGCAGCACGCTCAACTCACAAATGGTAAGGCCCTCAGCCCACCACTTGTGGTACTGTACCCCGTCTTGAGTCTCGAAGTCTTAACTTTGGCAGAGTGTCTGCACAGAGCGAGAATGTTTTGACAATTTAGTCTGTGTGGCAATATCATTTAAATAACGTTGGTTTAAGACGAGACCTAACAGAAATTACATTCGAGTTTGCTTTCCAGAATACCTATGATTCAAATATATTTGTTCTGATATCTTGTGGGTACATAGTCGTCTCCTAGTCGAGAAAATGAGACGATGTCAAGTTCTCGAAAGATACAAATTCTCCGGTCTTGATATATAACTCGTGCTGGGCACAATGCCTCTGTTACAGAAAGAGACTACAGCGAGTAACGATCAGTGTCATTGATTGTTGTTGTAGCTCATTAGCTTGTTTGTATTTGTCTTTTGAGTTTAGTACATGTAAATCTTGTCATTGCTTCTCTCTATCTTATTCTTGCCATGTTCTCTACTGTCTTTCTTTTTGTCTCCGTTTATGTTCTGTGATTTAAACACAATTTTTAAAATGCAAACTTGTAAGATGCAGTCCATCAAGGGTTTGACCTTTGACAGGCCAATGGCCTTTTGTCATTCCCACACATCTGCTGCAGATCTTACTGTTTTTACTGTGTTTATACTTCATTGTAACTGTCCTTGTACTGCTTATGCTTTGTTTTGTGTATATTTCTGTGTTCTGTTCTGTACATTTTATACATATATGTATGTCTATCATTGTGGTTTTTTTTTTTTTGAAAGATGTGAAATAAATTGAATTGAAAAAAAATTGAAAGTTAAAGACAGGGTCACATCGGAAAACAGCTTCTTCAAGATCCAAGTCTGCCGTATGTTGTACAGGGATTATACAAACCAGGGCCCCATTCATAAAGTGCTGACATGAACGCAACTCCTCCTGCACCCCGGTGTGTGACAAAACTTGGCTGGAATAATCAATATGATTTGAAACATGACCCCATATCTCATAAATATTAGCTTGAATCTAATTCATATCATTTAAAGTGTTAGTAGCGTTGTCTGTGAAATCGTGTACTTATTACTTTCTATCTTGTAGAATATCTTAATGTTTGTATGTCAATGAAATTTCTCAGTGGAAAAGAAAATCATTTGGTCGTGGAAAACAAACGCCTATGGGGGATTCATTGTTACTGTGGTTTGTTTGTCTGTTTGTTTGTTTGTTTGTTTGTTTGTTTGTTTGTTTTTGTTGTATAATCACCTTAGCCTATGTTCCTATGTTTTTGATGTCTCTTTTAGGACCAACAGATCTGAGCGTCAAGAAGATGACGTCCAAAACGCAACTGAGCCAGACGGAAGTGGCGAACATCCGGCAGCTCATCACCAGCTACCGGGAGTCGGCCGCCTTCCTCTACCGCTCCGCCGACGAGCTCGAACAAATGCTGCTGCAACTCAACTGATGACCGGCGCGTGGGGGAGGGAGGCCCCCCCCCCCCCCCCCCCAGTCACGTGTATAAAAAACAACATCAACAACAATCATCTCCTTAGCACACAATTCAAAATAATTTGTTTCTTTTTTGTTGTTTTGTTTCTTTGATTTTGGTTAAATGTCCAGAGGACCACGATTTTTTTTTCCCACGTGGCCTTTGCAGAGCGTACCGCTGCAAGGTTGTTGTAGCTTCGGAGGGCATGCATGGTGCTGCAAGCATTAGCTCAGCTCAGTGCGTCGGTCGGCAACTAAAAGGGGGCCAAGGTGGAACCATCGTCAATCACAGCTTGCACTGATGCACCCTCTTTTCTAGAAGCCCTGCCATGATATCTGGCGTCGCTTCTGCACTCTGTTCAGAGAAGTGAATAGGCTTCTATGTGGCCTTGGTGTATACCGAAAGGGTTAGTGCAACTCAAGACAGTCATGTGTGTTCTGAGATGTCACTAATGTCCGTGTCTTGTCGCCCCTTTTCCACCGCAACCAATGAGATTTCACCACTAAGACAGCGCGACGGAAATCCCTGCGGTTTTTGTTCGGAGGGTAACGACTTCTCGCGATCTGTTTCAGAGACGTCACGAACCTGCTTCGGGAGGAAACATTCGGCTTCGACCCGAGCCTATAATGGTTAACTCAGGAGTCCTCCTCTTTCCTGATGGGGAAAAAAAGTATGCACACGTGGTATAGGCCTACGTCGACAAGACATCGCCTATGGCGACGAACGGTCCCAGCAAAACGATGTTGAACAGCTTGGTTATTGACCCATATGCATGGAAACAAACAAACAGACAAATAGACAAACGTACGTGCATTAAATGATACTGACATAAATACATACATACATGTACGCACGAACATACATACATACAGATATTCATTCATGCATGTACTAGTTTACATACATACATACATACATACGCACATACATACAAAAATACGCAGAAGCAAACAAGCAAGCAAAGAAGCAAACAGAACCGAACAATTACCGAGTGTGCTCGGGGGACTGCCGAGTTGTGTTCGGACGAGTTGAGAGGACGACCGACGACCGAATACTGTCGATAATAATTATGGAAATGCTCCGAGGCCCTTTTCAAAAATTCAGAACACTATCATTATGACGTCGAGGAAGCCACTGTATGATTTTCAAGTTATTCTACTCTTGAATCGCGGATGAAACCATTTGAAGACCAAAATGTGAGCGGTTGTTCTTTCCTTGTCCTTTTTTTTTTAAATCTTACAGTAGTCCCCATACGCAGTCGTACCTTAATTGTCGTGCTATGGTTAAGTTGCAAAAGTTATGATAACTTGGCAGCATATTGTTTGGGTGTAGTGTGTGCCCACATATCGTATGAAGGTTGTAGTTTTACAGATTGGTTGACGGAAAATATGTTATACGAACATGTATGAGTCTTTTTTTTTTTTAATGGCAAACGGGTAGTTGGTTGAGATTGCTTGTCGACTTCTCTGTATATTTGTCTCAACACGAAGATGTCGCTATGTTCACGTTTACAGTGCAATTTAAGTTTCGTTTTACGTTTTCGTTTACTCCACAAAACTTTATTTTTCTTCGTCCGATCATGCTGTTGTTTCATAGTCGGAAAGGTCATTATCTATCCATCTCGAAGGCGCGTGGAAATCGTGAGGCCGCACTTTGCTTTCGGTGTATTATTGGTGTAAGACTTTAAAGATACATCAGACATGGTGTTCGCATTTCTTTTTTTTCGATCCACCAAAGCAATGTTGCATCTATGGATCTGCACGTGTTTCCATATTAGGCAACCACATGTTATCTATCCGTTGGCGGCTACAATGATGCAACATCAAAATTAAACTTTAAGATTTATGGAATCATTTAACATTTCATGGGGGAGGTGTTGTTATAGGCAGCGAGGTTTGATACTCTTTAAGGTTTCCAAGTGTTGCCAATTTCTGACCCTTTAATGTCCCTTTTTATTGTTTTCTCTTTTTACGGCATAGAGGTGAAAAAAGCGCACCTACCAGCAGTCCTGTGTTATAGTGATTTACTTGCGACGGATAATGGTCTAGCCCCTCACTCATATGTTTTTTTTTTTTTTATTGTATACATGGCGGTACCAGTGGAATATTCCCAAGTGATGAGTGAAATGATTTGCTCCTTTTAAAGTGAACCCGCAAAGCCAAGATTAGAGGCATTCTTGATTTTCATTTTTTTTTAAAGAAAAAGGAAAAAGAATCAACGTTGATCGATAACACACCTGATTGTTTTCTTATACTACAAGTGTGCACCGCAAGGCACAGGTTTCAAACTCATTTCTAATCTATTCACCAACTTTGCCTCATTCTTTCCTTTGTGGATTTTGCGCCTTCGGGCAAAATTTTAACGGTCTTGTGAAGCTACACTGCACGAGTCGATATTGTTTACGCTCCTATCTTTATGCTACCTAAGTCGACGGTAGACGGAAATATCAAAGCAGGAATAGTTTCCTAGGTCCCTGGTGATAGTTTGTAATAAAAAAGGCAAGAAAAATAAAAAGGCAGGCGGATCTGAAACAGCAATTCTTTCATACATCTCTACTTTAAGTTCAATCAATAATTCATAATGCTTGGTTCGAGTTCTGTTTTATTTGTTGTTGTTGATTTCTAGACAACATGTTTATGAATGAATACGTATATGGATATGGTATCATTTTGTGTATTTGAATTGTAAATATTGTCTCCTTTTTTTTTTTCTTTCTTTCTTTCGGAGTTTCATACAGAGGTTTTTTTATACGTCTTCTTCTTTCATAATCCAGACAAGGTTCGTTTGTACTGGCGTGTGCTCTGCGAAAGATGTGCAATATTTTGTTTGTCCTTATCTCATAGTCTCATTTAGGAAGCAAATGAGAAGAAAGCAAAAACACAACCAAAGCCAAGGTACAGTTCTGTCTCATTGTCCGATGCAAGTCGGCAGGTTGGCTCTCGCACGCTTTTGTAGCGAATCTGGTAACATGAAGACATTTCTTGTGATTGGACACACTTTAAATGTCCATCACAGTTGATGTAGCTGTATTAAAGACAGAATAACATGCGACCATTAATGCTTGTGTCACCGCCATCTTTACTTCGACGTGACGGTGTCCGTGTGCTATAGCGATATCGCGAGTTTAAATAGAAGGGCGACATGCTAACAAACAAACAACCGAAACAACCAAAAAAAAAAAAAAAAAAACGACCTCAGACATCCTCCAAGCAGACAATGAATCAAGATAGTAATGGCGCGAAGTCGCAGTCTGTTTGACGATAGACGCAATGTTGAAATTGCGAGCTTTTATTTGTTTGTTTGTTCGTGCTTTTTAACTAATTTTCTCAGAATAACAGTACTTGAAGCGAGTTCATTTGTCTCTAGAGTATGGAGGAATGGATTCTTCTTTATTAACGAGAGTACTATTACAGAACACGACCCGGGTGTGGTATTAATTTAAAAAAAGGGGGATCTTCATCTACATTTAATCATTGAAGATTATTTGCAGCAATAGAGTTTACAAAGGGTTCTAGGTTCTACTTCAGTTGGAACACCGTGTTCCGGAGTTTTGATGTTCGCCGTAATCATGGAGGCATGGGCCAAACTGTTGGTTATGGGATGGAGGCAGTATTAATGTCTTGCCCTCTACCAGAGATATGATTGCATGATGATGACGAAATAGAAACAAAAATAGTTTTATATCAATCTTTCCATGAAAGAGCATAATTTTTCTGTTTTACTTGTTTTTATCTTTTTGTCTATGATATAAAGCACAGAAAAATGTCAAATGGACACGATGTTGCACGGTTTACTTGCCTTATGGTGTAAGATTTGACTTCGTTATGGCAATCTATCGTATTGTATTATTCAAGAGTTGCGATCATAATGGACACTAATGTGTAGAATTGATCACATAAGAGTTAAATGAGTCACTTTTTGTTTGTGATGATTATTTGTGTGTTTTATCTTACCTCACTGTACCTCTCACATTGTCATTTAATATGCCCAAGGCATTTCTTTTTTCTATTTATCTTATTTTCTTATCATTGTTTTACAGACAAGCATAAAGTTTGTTAAACGTCATTTTCTAGTTCGTCTTAGGTCTAATTCTCAAATGAGATCGAATTCCATGTTGCCATACGATTGAGAAATTTTAAATGTTGATCTTGGCTCTTGGTGAGTGCATAATATACTCAGACAACACTTTAATATGGAATGCTGAGCGCATCGCTATGATGTCTAGAGAAAAATAGACAACACAAAAACAACACGGCGACAGAGGTGATTATGAATTGAAGAGAAAGGTCCAAATAACCAGATAACCGCTGTAACTCTCGGAGTGAAAGCGTTACTGCTTTAGGATTTTCACAAAGATAGCCTTCTTCTTCCAGGCTTGTTAACATGCTGTTATATTTTACATTGTTGACATTGTTTAATGTAGCGATTGTTTATTCAGGATATTGAAACATTGTACAAAAAGGACTCGTGTCAAGACTATCCCTGGGCGGACATGAAGCAATGTACTTTAACCCTTTCTGTGCCAGGGACAGTGTGTACAACACTGATGTTTTCTGTGCCAAGCGGCACTCAAAGCACACAAAGGGTTAAATCGGGATACCAGGTTATCTAATAATATTTGCCTTTGTTCAAGACTTTGCGTTTTGTTTAGCTTATTTTTTCATTATTGTTACTTTTTGACGTCTGTTTGTGTAGCATGTTTATTCGGGAAGTTGGAACTTTGTACCGCAGCGTCAACAACAGTTTTATGAAACGTAAGACATGTGCCACTACTTCTCCGGAATAGACTTACAGCAATCTACTTTTAACTCAGGTTACCGGTTTACCAACATTGATGCTAAATCAAGCGCGTAGCTTGCCCTGTTGCATGTGCTTATACATCCTGTTTTGCAGGCGATTTATTTGTGACCTCTCTGTGTTGTTTAAAAATCCACAGTATATTATATTATTCCCTTGCCCTTATTTATTTCCTCTTTGAAAACGTAGACCTTTTCGTTTCCTCGAGAAAGTGTTGGGAGATGCATCAGTGCAATATTTTATGTTCAACTCTACGTTTGCTGAAATGCGATTCTATAATTTGTTGTTTGCGTTCGTCACAGATTTGGACATTGACAGTGCAGTTTTTGTTTGTGTTTGTGTCTGTGTTGATTCATTTGGAGTGTGTACATTTTTACGTACACAATGTTTTATGGACCTTTTATTTTTCTTTCATTTACTCAAGAATCTAGAGATTTGCATCAAATATGTTTTCTACCATAGGATTTGACCAGGCCCTTGTGTATATCTGCGTGGATGAGGTATATTATACATGAGTCTAAGAAGATATAGATCTTTGAATTACCTTCTGTAGTTTAGTAACAGTTGAGTTGTTTGAGTTTAAGAATAGAAGTGCAAATGGGTTGCGTGTTTTAATCGGAGTTTATGCGGAATGGACTCCAAGCTACATTGAGCATCTCATACACAACAGGGTGTCTTCAAAAGGCTTTGTTTTATTTGTTTATTCAGTTGAGAGCTGGGTATCTATGTCATCTAAATGGAAACCATTTTTGAAGAAAATGAATTTAGGTGGAAAGGGCAAAAATAAAGTCAAACTGTAAACATTTTGTCAATGCTTGAATTAGACTGTTCAACTATATATGCTTACTCTAAATCCATCATGATTATGATAGTGGTAGCGCTTAGTACACAATGTGTCCAGTTGTGGTAAAATGGCTCGGACAGCGGCAAAAGTACCACTCACATGTTTCTTCGTAGGAAGGCTTGCTATTCACACAAGACAATGATCTGATTCCCCTGTTCACTCCTCTACGAGTTAAGGTGACTACCCAAGCTTTTTAGGTCGCCCTTAATTCAAACATTGGCATCACAACTTAAAAAGTATGTTGCATGTATTTATGGTGTCAATAAAAAGGTAAGGGAAATAAAACAGTTTCTGAGAGGGCTATTGCCAAGTGCCACTAAATACAAGTTATGTACACTCCTCGACAATCACAATGAAAAAAAAAAAGAAGGATTTGGATCGATCAGAAACGTTTCATATCGAACTCGCGGCTTTCGACCGGTTAATCCGTTGCCTCTAATGTGTTGTAATTTCAAATATTGCTAACACATAACAGACCGCTCTCCCGTTTCGAACAGGTTATGTTTGTTAGTTTGTTTATTTAACCTTTTTTTAGCAGTTTGCTGATGTTAAATATTTTGAAATGTGTCGTTGCGCATTATTTGAATAGACCACCTGCGAATCCTAAAGCTGGCATGTGATCATAATTGCAATTGTCTGTAACAAAAATAAGGAGACCAAGGAGTCACATCTGTTGTTCTGTTTTTCGTTTTTGTTTGATTATCATTGATTAGAACCCGATGAACATGTAAAAAAAATGGTAGATTGAAATACCATGTATGTGTTTTGTTACAGCGTTTTGATTCCGATCGTTACTCATCTTTCAGAAGAAAAAAAAAGGTAGTCATAAAAGCATTTTATGTTCCAATGGACGTACATTTGATGTGTCAACTTTTTGGTTTCTTTACCTTTCGTCAAGTCACTGTGGGTTGTCGCTGAATTGGATTCTTTCATTATTTTCCATGCACTTAATGTTCAAACATTGTCGTAGAAGAAAAAAAAGACAAACAGATGGATTTAAAGCTTGCCTTGGCTTGAATAGTTTATACATTTATTACTTGTGTAGATTTATAAAATGAACACGATGAGAAAGAAATGCTGTTTACTTACTATTTATATGTGATCTACTTGTACTGAAGAGAAGACGATTTTTCATAGATTTATATCTCGTTCGAGTTTTAGCGTGTCACCTATGGCGCGTTTTTAGATATTTTCAAATGTTAGGAACTTTCTTAAACTTGGTGGCTCCACTTTGGAGCGTTTTTGTCAAACTTATTTATTTTGCACTTTGTCATTAATAGACGAAATACACAAAATATTGCACAAAAGCAAGGTGTGCCTTCCTCCATTGTCTTCATTCAAGTCTGTCGGTCTCTATGGATCATCAATTAATGTCAATGATTATCATTTTAATATCATTAAAATTGAATATTATTTTTGTTTTCCAAAGGTCTAGCTGCGATTTTTGCCAAACGCACGACAGTAACCAAGTTGTCTACTTCCTTTACGATGGACGAACACAGTAGTTTGTAAAACCAGCAAAGAATCAAACAAACAACCAAATACATTTAATCCAAGCAGATCAGAGTTGAAACAATAACCTATACAGAAGTGTCTACTATGCTCACGAAATCGCAGTGCTGTGTATAAGAATACATTATGAAAGTTTTCCACTGACTTATTTTTAGTGCCGAACTTTCGGGGGCCTTTCCATTCTTCAAAACTGTGATTAACATTTACTGAATTGTCGAAAGCATACCCATTGATTGTTAATCAAAGCCTTGAAGAAGGGGGGAGACCCCGAAAATTCGGTAATGAAAATAACTTATTAGCCGAAAGTGCATTGATTAATTCTATCTGAATAACTATCAATATGATCAATGCGTAATTGCTAAGACGTGGATAGATAAACAATTATATATATATATATATATATATATATATATATATATATATATTATACATATACACATACTCGGCACAAAAAAAGAAGAAAGTATACACTTTTTCAAGTTTATATTTCTCTTAGAATATTTGGCTAAAAGTTAATGTACTATGATACCATATGAAAGGTAATTTAATTGGCTATCACTCCGGTAGGTTAATAAAAAGGGAAACTTTGCGCATGAGTGAACACCTTTGTTTTTTTCTCATAAGGCACAGAAGTAAAAATTGCAAAAATCAATTGTCAATCATGCGTAAGTGCTCTTCCATGTAACAATAAGAACAAACGACACATTTAACACGCTCAAAACATGAATTAGGTTGCAAAAATAAATCTTCGATCTCTATTAAATCTTTGAAGCCCAAAATGTGAATAAAGGCTAAAAACAGTAGAAGAAAATGAAGAATCTTCTGTCAAATCCTAATTCAAATGAATTGAAAGAGGAAGCAATATCAACCAAAATTGTAGGAATTTGAAATGATTTCTCAAATTGGGAAAATCATAAATGATATTTGGTTCCTTAATTTAACTCATGAACTCTTCAATTACTAACTTAAAGAATTAAATAAAAATATTCTGTTCAATTAATGATCATTGTGCCCTTACTCCCTGTGCCCTTTTAAGTTTGAGTTGACAGAAAATTCTTATTTTCCCCCTCTAGTTTCCCATTTTGATTTTGTTTCAGGTTATAAAGAGAAAAAGAGTAAGAAAACCTATTCTTGCTATTTCATTCATGTCTCTCATTGTGTTAAACTGGTCTTTTGTTATCATTGTTATCTTGAAGGGCATTTTGCAAATAAAAGAGAACACGTCAATTTTTGCAATATTTACTTTTGTGCCTAGGAGGACAAAATCGAATGTGTTCACTCATGCGTGAAACATCCCTTTATATTGAGCTACTAGGTCGATAGCCAATTATATCACCTTTAACATGATATGGTTTATAATACACTGATTTTCATTAAAATCTTCTATGAAAAATAGGAACTCGAAAAAGTGTTTACTGTGCTGTGGTTGTAGGGACAATAAAGGATGATAGAATGAAGATGAGTTTAATGTTTCCAGGTTAGCGTACCTGGTCAGTGACGGGGCATTAATCTGCACATTACTTGAATATGAGACCGTTCTGAAGCAAATAATTTTCACACAACAGTAGATGTATAATGTACTCTTAAATGAATCCCACAAGGATTGGAACAATCATCCCTCAGCATTCCCACTGATTCCCACTGTTCGGTTACTAGCCATCCCCTTTAAATGATATATTGGTCACTACATATAAAGGTACATTTTTGAAGTTATGGTCAAAAGAAGCAAAACTTTTCTTATTATTCTCGTTATTTTTCTTGACCTTTAATCACAAATATCTCCATTTGGCAAATATGGAGTTATCGGTTTTTGCGAACAAACTCTTCAAATTATAATAATAATAATAATGATATTATCATTATTATTATTATTATTGTTATTATTATCATTATTATCACTATTATTATTATTATTATTGTTATTATTATTATCAATCAAAATATGAAAGTTTTTGGCAACATAAGACAACTCATATTTCACATTTTGAAGCAGCTGTCTCTTTCATCTCATGTAGGCCTGCTGAAGTCTTCGAGAGAGAAGGAGAGAGAGAGAGAGAGAGAGGGGGGGGGGGAGACAAATAGAAAGGGAGAGGGAGAGAGAGATGGAGAGAGAGAGGGAGAGAGAGGGAGAGAGAGAGACTATATAGAGGGAGAGAGGGAGGGAGATGGGGGGGGGGGGGTAGAAGAGAGCATGGCGAAAGGGTTTTAGAACATTACTATACTTTAGGGAAAAAAAGAACCCACGGAGAACCCTACACAATTGAGATCAAAATGTCATTATAGGGCTTCAGGTTTCATTCAAGGTATAAGGGATGAAAAATGAAAGGAACGTTATCCAAAGCTCATTAGATAATGTTTTACATACCCAGTAGTCTTGCCTTCATTTATTCCTCGTGCAGTGCAATCAGAAAAGCAAAACAATTTCTCATTACGGACAAAAAAACGGATATGATTTTGAACAGCTGCGATGTCGTCGCAATTTCCCTTGGGAGGGTATCTATACATACATATTTTCTGTTGCATCCCGATGTGCAAAATAGGCGAGAGTGGTTCATTTGGCAAAGCATCGTCGAAACCAATGAGATAATGTTGACTCACAATTACATACGTCGTCAAATTACACGTTTTAATCAACCAAAGACAACAATCCCTGTAACTGCATCGGGGTTTCTGATATAACGACATTATAGGGACCACGAAGAGTATTAAGCTGTTCATTTTCGTAAGGCTCAGTTCACACAAACTATGTGCTCGTAAACCATAGGTAGTGAATGCTTTTTCTGACAAACGATAGACCTGTAACACAGACGAAATACACGCACAATTGTGACCGTGCATCACAAAACGAACGAAAAGTCGCACACACTGATTTTGTGTGAGGACTGAAAATAGGTGAAATGGGTCAAATTAGCCGATCTTGACTTTTTCATATTTTCTGAAAGAGCAAGTCTTCTTCTACATTATGCTAAAATTTGGGATCATGAAACGGGCAGGAAAGTGTGCCTTTTTAGCGGTTTCATTTTCAAGTATAATAACTTTTGAAAGGATGATGCTACTGCTTTCAAAGTTGGCATTACTTACGGACAGAATGTGTTAATAAGGCATGCTCAATTTCAGTTTAATATGATAATCCCTTCATTGTTGTTACTCCGGTGCTTTACATCCTATTTTTTGTCCCATTCATGGCGCAGCAAACACGGCTTGGTAAAGATTAAGCACTTGAATAGACAACTTCAGAGCCTCTATTCTCAGTTCACACTTTTCCTGAGTGTGTGCTTTCTTTCCAATATTTAGATAGGTTAGGGGAGTCCATTTGATTTGAGGTATACATCATTTTAAAGCTTAAGGTCTGCTCTTTCAGAATATGCTCTTATAACTAAAATGTCATGTCTGGCGACTTTCTGTTTGTTTATGAGATGCAGGGTCACAATTAATGTCTAGGCTGTGAAATGTATGGCACCAGCAGCTACTAGGCCCTATGCTTCGAATAATCAAATAAATATTACCGATTTCGCGGCTGAAAACAACCAAAGTCCCAAGATTCTAATCTGGTCTATCATTCGATTGTATCATTGTATATCCTGTACGATGCTTGTAAACGGTAAAGGTAGAGTATATTAATGCATTACCTGCCTCTGCAAAAACTGAGATACTTGATAAGGCTCTGCTCTTTCTTTTTTTCTTTTTGAGGGGGGGGGGGGAGGGGGGAGCTTTCATCAAGTTTTTCATAATACGCAAAATAGTACCTTGCAACACAAACAACAGCACAACAGACTGATGACGAAGAACATTAGTCCACTTTGAGCCGACAAACAAGTCACAGTCAATTCACCCAGACCGGAAACGTTATGTACACCGACACAAAAATCGTAAATATTCTGATCGTTATGGTTGTTGTTGTCGTTGTTTTGTCTCTTCACCTGAATTGAGCAGCTGTAGGCCTATATAGATGAGAACTTGATGAACGTCATAGTGCTGCTAAGCTCCCGGCTCCCGGCTTTTGATTTCAAGGTGAAACAATGTCTGGTTTCCTTCAAACCTCTCTCGTAATCTCCGATCGCTGCAAAACATGACCAGGGAAAGGGAAATGAATTCATTGCCATTATTGAATGACAAATCTCATGCAGATAATATGATGTGGGCATAAGTCAAACACAAACATTGTATGTAGGCCTATAACTGGTAATATAAAGTGGGATATTATGGCAACTGTTTGCAGCTCATTGCATTTAATAGGTAGCCTTACTTACTAGGTGAATGCTTGTCTGTGTTTATCTGTGTGTGTGTGTGTGGGGGGGGGGGATGGGTTGGGTATTCTTGTGAGTTTTCTGCATCTTTTTCCCCCAATTTTATTCAGTTTATATGTCGTAGCAAGCTTAACTGTATCACTATTTAAAAAAAAAATCATAGTGATAAAATAAATCGCTTTGATTAAAAAAAAAATAAAATCTTCTCGTACATTTATTTTGTAGACTGAGACTGTTGAGGGCAGCATTTTTATCATTCAGAAGAGAGAAAGGCGTTCCTGACATCTACTGTTAAAATGCCAGGTATTATTCTTTGTATTCCAGTTAATTTCTATTAATTAATGCCTATCTATCTAATTAGGAGAGCCTTTCGACCGTGTAATATCCATAGTCTTCTGCCCTATGCGGTGGTTAAATTAGCGGAAAATGTGCACGACCCGGCCCAGTTTATGCATATTCACACGCAAGATATATTGCACAGTCCCACATGCTGTTATTGCTGTCAGTGTCAGATCTTGTAGTTTAACCGGTGCTGGATTTGGCCGATTCTGATGCCCTGGCACCGATGTCCATCTTATCATTTGATACTGTCCAACACCCCTATGCAGGGGCCAACCAGATATGGGGCATCAACCTGTATGTATCATTGAATACTGATTAGACCCATTTACGAGCAAAATAAGAGAAGGAATGATTTTCAGGCAACCTCAGCTAGACTTCTAGACCATAGTCTACGTCTAGTTCATTTAAAGTTCAGATCAGGTGATTACAGCCTGCTGGGGGCATTTCGTGAAGGGTACGTGTAACTTTTGTCTGACATATTGGTCGGACAAATTTTCTCTCAGCTAATCAGATGTAAAGATTTTAGTAGCTTATATAGCAGCTTGTCAGGAATATATCCGACCGAAATTCTTCATAAAGTACCCCCAGATGTGGAACTGCATAACTGGGTTGTTAGGTTTCGTTGCAGATTTAGTCCTGTATTCGTGTATTATAGTATAATGTCAGCCATTTCTTTTTTTTTTTGGGGGGGGGGGGGAGGGGGAGACACAGCTTGCCTCTAAAGAGCAGCATGTGTATACAGTAAATGCGTGTCTATAGACATCTACTGCAGTGCTATGAAAACTATTAAAACTGTCTCTGATTTTAAACAGCAAAAACCCATGCTTGCTTCATAGAGTACCGGTAGTAATACTACATGTACACCTAGTATAGTGGACATCTCTACTCTGTATTAAGACTATAATTTTGTTGTTAAATCTGTCTTATTGAACAGAAATGCAGACTTTTTGCTATTGTGAATTTGTTAGCAGCATTTTTCTTTATTTTCTTCTGTTCCTCTTTGTGTACCTTGCTGCATGAATAATACCTTTCCCCATTCATCGTGATATTTGTATCTTTTGCTCTTGTCCTTTTCTTTCTCTATCTTTGTATGCTGAATGAAATGTTTCGTAAAATATACTCAATGCTGTTATCCATTATTGTGCCCTTGTACTATAACAACCGTCATGTATTTGATTTACCAATAAATGTATTTCCATACTGCTGTTCTTAATGATTGTGTCTCGTGATTACATTTGATTTGCGCTTTGATTTGTGAATTCATTTATTCATTTCCATTCTTCAAACTTTGTCACTCAAACCCACGCTTCCCATGTTGTGCTCGTACAAGTTTAGGCTTTACCACCATACCCCATAATATCTATACAGGTTGTTGTAACTGTTTTGCGGCATGCAAGCCTCGGTACAAAAGACTGGTGGACAACATCTATCCAGACACCCCTGAGGTATGGCTGATCACGTGTGTTTGCACTTTGTTTGGTTCTCGTAAAATTATCTTGGTTATTTTACAGATGCTTAGAACATACTCAGTACATGTGCAATGAACAGTCTGATTCGCAGACTTAGTCTCATTAGCATTTGGGAGAGGGACTCTCCACCTTGAATGGATTAAAATTATGATACACACAACTGATATGAAAACATTCTGACATGTGTCAAACATAACCACAAAGTACTTGACATAAACATGCTAAGTGCTGAATTCTTTTCATCTTCACATAGTGACCTATTGAAGACTTATTGTATCCCAAGTATACTCTGGTAGGTGTCTATGGGAAATGCTTGTTATTTAACCACATCAGCACATCCTTAACAGGTTAAAGACAAAAGCACCATGATATACGTGTACATGTATGTATTTAACTGTACATTTGTGTGCCTTGGAGGAACTGGGACACATTGTGTCAGTTCATATAATTGCTAATGCCATTAGAAATTTGAACATGGGTAATTCCATGAAGTTGGGGCACAAAGTGTTACATTTTAGCATAACTCAATACTAATCATGCTATACATATATTCTTTATAGGCTTTACATTTGTATTGAGACCATACATTTTCCTGGAAATTTTGTGCCATTCAGACTCAATTTTGATGAAGTTATCTTAAAAATATGTAACGGTGTCCTGTAGCATCGTGACGTGTCCATGTAGCATCGTGATAGTTAAAATCTGGTCCTAAAAGACAAATTAATGCAATTAGCTTGACCAAAATTTGATATAATATGCATAATTACTAGATTAGTCAGATAGCTACATATCTTAACTTTCCTATCCACAGTTTTACTTTTACAAGAAAATTACACAATTTGTCACTATGCTACGCGGTGTCCACCAAATGTAACAAAAAAGGACACCGCGTAGCATCGTGATACATTTTGTAATTTTCTTTTAAAATTAAAACTGTGTACAGGAAATGTGAGATATTTAGCTATCTGACTAATCTAGTAAATATGCATATTGCATCAAATTTTGGTCAAGCTAATTGCCATAATTTGTCTCTTAGGACCAAATTTTAAAATATCACGATGCTACATGGACACGTCCCGATGCTACAGGACACCGTTACATATTGTTTAATAACTTCATCAAAATTGAGTCTGAATGGCACAAAATTTCCAGGAAAATGTGTGGCCTCAATGCAAATGTAAAGCCTACAAACAATATTTGTATAGCATCACTAATATTGAGTTATGCCGAAATGTATTTTTCAAATATCACGATGCTACATGGACACTGCCCCAACTTCATGGAATTACCCACATACAAATGAGACACCTTTGATCTCAAACAAAATGCTTACATGAGAAAAAATATTTGGTGTATTGTATATAATGAAGAGGGCTTACAACCTCCAAATTACGATAGCCCAGTCTTTGATAGGGCACAGCATACATCTTGCCTGCTAATGATTGCCGTTAAGTGAGAAAAATTAATGATCGATTATTTTTTTAATTAATATATTGTTGCTGGGGTGACAAGACCTCGTATCTACAAAATGTCAAATGTTTAGGAGAGCAAAAAAAAAAAAAAAAATGGCAACCAAAGCACCATATCAAATGGGAGAGCCCTAACTTTGACATGCCGTGGTGGCTTCATTTTTGGGGGTAAGACAGCTAGGATTTGGAAAGGACATCACTTAACTGATTATCTGACCGTTTATCCAAAAAAGTCATTTTCACAAAAATTTCAGATACGAGGTCTTGTCGTCCCAGGAACGATATATATATGGATGTTATTATTATCATTTATTTATTTATTTATTTATTTCTATTTGTTCTTTTTTTTTCACTTGACCACAATACACTGGTATATAATTTTTCCCGATCATTTTTCCTTTCAAGGTGTCCATCAAAGAGGAGTATCACAGGCTCATGTTACTGTGCCAAGGAATGTAATTATAATAATGGTGTAGAATCTAAATCTAGTGCCAGAGTTCTACATAATCATGATACATTTTATATCTTGAACAATTAGTTCCTGCCCAGTGCTATTAGGTAAAATTTTCAATCATGATCAATGTCATATTGCTGTAATAAAACTCCTTTCCAATCATAATCAGTGCCATATTGCTTCAAAAATAGTAAGTTTCAAAATTACAGTGAAAGAAAGTCATATGAACCTGCCCAATGCTATGGTAAACTTTCTAATCATGATCAATGTCATATTGCTTTAAAACTCCTTTCCAATCATGATCAATGCCATATTACTTTAAAACTAGTAAGTTTCAAAAGTACAGTGAAAGAAAGTCATATGAACCTAGATTCATGCAAATAGAAACAAACGTACTTATAAGAAAATGTAAACAGACAGGGAAAGTTTGAGTGACTGATATGCTTAATCTTGTTGCTCATTATACCCCCGCCAAACAAAGTTTGAAGGGGGTATATAGGAATCAGCGGACGGTCGGTCGGGCGGTCGGTCGGGCGGTCGGGCGGTCGGGCGGTCGGGCGGTCGGGCGGTTGGGCGGTCGGTCCGTTGCAAATCTTGCGTCGCGAACTACTTCCTCAGTTTTCAACCGATTCCCATAAAACTTGGCACAGATGTGTGCCTTGGGTTGTAGATGTGCAAGATGTATTTTTTGACAGTACCCAAAAGTACGTTGCCATGGTAACGGCATATTATGGGCAAAAATGGGTACAAATCTTGCGTCGCGAACTCCTCCCACAGTTTTTGATCAATTTTTATGAAATTAGGTACAGATGTTCATCTTAATATGTTAATGTGCAAGACACATATTTCCGCAGTGGCAAAAAGTGCGTTGCCATGGTAACGGCATGTTATTGGTAAAATATAGGGCAAAATGCTTCATGGCAAAACTGCTTCATCAGTGTTCTTCCAATTCTCATGGAATTCATATTGAATGTTTGTCTTAGGATATAGGTCAGCATGACACATTTCTTGACAGTGACAAAAAGTATGTTGCCATGGTAACAGCTCACATATTATGAGCCAAAATGATGGAAAATTTTGTGTTGCAAACTACTTCCTCAGTTTTTGCCCAATTTCCATGAAATTTGGTACAGATGTGTACCTTTGGTTGTAGATGTGCAAGACGCATTTTTCGACAGTACCCGAAAGTACGTTGCCATGGTAACGGCATATTAATGGCAGAAGATCAAGGAAAGATCTTGCGGATTTAACTACTTCCCCAGTTTTTTGACCAAAGCTTATGAAATGTTGTTTGGCGGGGGTATAACCAGTCGCTGTAGCGACATTTCTAGTTATCTGTCTGTGCATATTTTATTTCACTTTTGAATAACTAGGAGGGTCTCGTTCGAAGCAACATGGAGAAGCTGACCTTCTACGCCGTGTCTCACAATGAGAAGCTGGACCGGATTGGGAGCTACCTCGCCCAGCGGCTGGACAGGGATGTCTACAGGCAGCGGATAGGGTGAGCTTAAATGCCCTTACTAATTCTCAAAGGGATGATGATGATGAATGTTGCATATTCTGTATGTACAATGAACCATCTTGTGTGTCTTCAACCATAAAAGGCCAGGTCAGATATGCAGATGATTTGAAGGCCACTAGGATATTGGACCCCATTTTCAGGCTGTGAATGGTGCTTTTATTGTTGTATAATGTTGTTCACTACAATGTGATGTTGGATATCTTCCTTAACCTGTTGAAGACTAGTCCTAAGTATACTTGGGCAGATGTCTATGGGAAATGCGTGTTCGAGCAAAATTAGCTCATCCTCAATGGGTTAACATCCAGATGCAACCACATGTGCAAGTGTTTTACGTATGAAAAAGTACAATACCAGTTGTAGGCAGTAGCCTTACACCCTAATGTGCTTGGTTTGCTGACTGGCACCCATAAATGGCCATATTGCCATACATTCTTCCCTGATTGACACAGACAGCTGTGAATGAGATGTCAGTGAATAGAGATGATCTAATCCCACTAATCCCCATTGTGTCACCTTGGCCTTCCTGTTTAGACTGTGACACATCGCTACACCTGACTGGGCTTGCTAATCTTTACAACCAGGTCAAGTCTGGATGGATTACTGTATGCTGAATAAAAAGCTTTGCAAGTGAATGCCAAGTGCCTGGGCCCATATACCCCATTTACATTGTGTATACACAAAGTTGGGCCTAGGAGTGCTCCTGAAGCACTTCGACTTACGCCCCTCTGCATCTGCTCATAGAGAGAATCAGTGCTTGCCAAGACCACACCTGAAGTGGCTGAGAGGGGCTTATTAATGCCATGGTGATCTTCCGGTGCGCAGTAACTTCTAACATGTAAACTCAACTGTATGCACAGCGAGCACCACATAACAACTTCTAGAGTGCTCTAAATATTGGTGACTGCTTACAAAGTGTTCAGAGCATTTCAAGATTGCTCCTGAACCATGCCTTAACCTGTAGGACTGACAGATTTTGCTACAACACGCATTTACCATGGACACCTGCCCGGGTATACTTGGGACTCGTCCTCAACGGGTTAAGAGGGGCATAACTTCCAAGCGCTCCAGGACCTGATTGTCTGTTCACAAAGAGTTTAGAGAGCTTCAGGAGCGCTCCTTGAATGCTTGAAATGCCTTGTATAAATGAGGTAATAGATAACAAACTTTATTGGAAGAGGTACTGGCACAAAGATAAAACTTGAGTATATGTAACCGTGCATCACAAAACGAACAAAAAGTTGCACGCACTGAATTTGTGTGAGGACGGAAAAGAGGTGAAAAGGGTCAATTTGGTCAATCTTGACATTTTTATATTTTCTAAAAGAGCAAGCCTTCTTCTGCATTAGGCTAAAATTTGGTATCATAAAATGAACAGGAAAGTGTGTTTTTAGCAGTTTATCTCTAGCACTTTTTTTTTTTGGAATAGTGTTAATAGGTGTGTCCTTAGAGTCCCCCTTTCATTTCTTAGAAAACTCTATACACACTCTTCACTTTCAACTCTAATAACTTTAGAAAGGATGAGGCTGCTGTTTTGAAAGTTGGTATTTATGATGAACAGAATGTGTTAATAGAACATGCTCAATATCAGTTTAATCTGATAATCCTTTCATTGTGGTTAAGCCGGTGGTTTTCATCCTGTTTTTTTACCCATTCATTGCACTCATAGCACGGCTTGGCGAAGATTACACGCTTGAATAGACCCTGTGCTTCGGAGTCTCTTTTCTCAGTTCACACTTTTCTGGAATGTGTACTGTCTTTCCAATATTTAGATAGGTTAGGAGAGTCCATTTGATTTGACTTATACATCATTTTAAAGCTTGAAGTCTGCTCTTTCAGAATACGCTCTTACTTAAAAATTCATGTCTGGCAACTTTTTGTTTGTTTTGTGTTGCAGGGTCACATATGATATGGCTTCTCATCATTAGAAGTATTACATTTATATCTCTGTGTCTGATGGACAAAAAGAGAAAATAGAAGATTCTCCCTCATTGTACATTCAGGGAATGAATGGGCAACCGAAGCGCCATTTGTTGCCAACCCACTTTATACAAATCACCTGTGACATACTTGAACACAATTACACCTGATGCTTCTGTACCTTATTCAACGCTGAACACTGAAGTAAAAAGAAGAGAAACCAGGTACAGTTAATAATATATTCACATTTCTCTTTACATTGCTTCCATCTCTCATTTTCAACTGTAGGTATGTCCTGATCTCCATGCAAGCCTTGGACCAGCTACTCCTCGCTTGCCACGCCCAGAGTCTCAATCTCTTTGTGGAAAGCTTCTTGAAGATGGTACACAAGCTGCTGGAGTCGAACAACATTGAACTGCAAATCTATGGTACACAATCGGTAAGGAAACACAGTCTAATGCTCTCTTGATAACATGAGTCTTAGCTCACCTGAGCCAGAGGCGCAAGGGTAAAAATAAATTTGGCAAAAATAGATACAAACAACATTTACATCATCTTGAAGCCATCATTTATATGTGAGAGGTGGTTTCAAGGGTGGTAATATTTTATACCCCCACATACATGAAGTGTATATTAAGGGGGTATATAGAATCATTGGTATAGCCTTATCTGGTATTGCAACTGTAGAATTGCGTTTTGACAAAACAAGAGTGTCAGGATGATTAAACTTTGTGCAATTTCTTGAGATACAGATTGGTGTCCAAAATAAAAATGGGGGTTTATGCTGTTAGTAGGATCAAAGCAGTGAAACCGTTCTCAAGAATAGATATCAGTAAGTACAGAAAATTCAGCTTGCTTGTGTACTCTCATGTACAAGTAGGTCAGTCCAGCAGTAATAAGCAAATGATCATGAAATTGCAAATGTTGCTTGTTGTCCCCGCCGAACGAGTTCGAGCAGGGGACTATGAAACGGGCTCCGTACGTGTGTGTGTCCGTGTGTCCGTCCGTGTGTCAGTCCGTGTGTCCGTCCGTGTGTGATCAAAATATTCAAAATGCTACTCCTTCGCCATTTCTAACCCGATTTTGATTCTGTTTGCTTTATATGATAGCACTACATGGGAGCTTTGAAACTTCTGTACAGAATTTCAGTTGTGACCTTTGACCTTGACCTTTGACCTATATTGTACATTTTGCTTCAAAATGCTACTCCTTCGCCATTTCTAACCCGATTTTGATTCCGTTTGCTTTATATGATGGCACTAGGTGAGGGCTTCAAAACTTGTACACAGAATTTTGACCTTTGACTTCTTTGACCTTTGACCTTGATTTTTGACCTATATTGTACATTGCCTACAAAATGCTACTCCTTCGCCATTTCTAACCCGATTTTGATTCCGTTTGCTTTATGTGATGGCACTAGGTGAGGGCTTCAAAACTTCTACATAGAATTTTGACCTTTGACTTCTTTGACCTTTGACCTTGATATTTGACCTATATTGTACATTTTGCTACAAAATGCTACTCCTTCGCCATTTGTAACCCGATTTCAATTCCGTTTGCTTTAAGTGATGGCACTAGGTGAGGGCTTCAAAACTGCTACACAGAATTTTGACCTTTGACTTCTTTGACCTTTGACCTTGATTTTTTTACCTATATTGTACATTGGCTACAAAATGCTACTCCTTCGCCATTTCTAACCCGATTTCGATTCTGTTTGCTTTATGTGATGGCACTAGGTGAGGGCTTCAAAACTTCTACATAGAATTTTGACCTTTGACTTCTTTGACCTTTGACCTTCATCTTTTTACCTATATTGTACATTTTGCTACTAAATGCTACTTCCGGCGGGGACATATATTACGCACCGCGTAATTTCTACTTTTCCTTGTTGATAAATGGCATAATGCCATCCGTGTGACTGGAATACACCAATATGAAGATGTTTACTGTGCAATAAACAGCTGTGCAATGCAGCTTGGGATCACTGTCGAGACAAGGCGAAACAGCGCCCTCTATCCAAATTCTGCCCATATTGTAACATAAGAACATTCTCTATGCTTTGACTCTGTGCAGTTTGTGAAGTTTGCCAACATCGAGGAGGACACACCCTCGTACCACCGCCGCTACGATTTCTTCATCTCCAAATTCAGCTCCATGTGTCACAACAACTATGAGACTTTGGCGGTCAGGAGAAAGTGAGTTGCTCCTCGAAAATGTGGTACTGAGCCCCAGTGATAATGATGATGATGATGATGGGGATAACTAATGATCAGGAGTATCATCAATTTGTGTGGCAGTCCATTATGAAACACCCAAAGGACATTATAACACTTTTTGTTTTCTTTCAAAAAAAAAGAATAGAAGAAGAAAAAAAACAAACAAACAAATCTACGGATCAGGTTGAGGAGAACCATTGACCCATGACCCCATTGTTCTGTAGCCCCCCCCCCCCCCCCCACACACACACACACACACTCAATCTAAAACCTAGTGTAGCCCCGATGTGTATTGGTTCTATAATGCAAAGTTCTCAGTGAGTTTGATTTGGCCAGTGTCGTTAACTGCTATTGCAGAGATTTCAAGTCGAAGGCATATTATGTTGCAATTCTCAGAGTACTCGCCCATATGAATTTACAGAGCGTGACTTATTGTTGTTTGAATAGGGAATTTACGAAGTGTTGTAATGTCAGAGCTCGAGAAGCAATATGTGGAGGTCATCTGTCCCTTATGACTTACCTCAAGGGCATTTCAAACACTTGGATGGCTCATTTGTTCTGTTTCCTCCCACAGTCATTATTTTTTATCTTCACTCTCAATGGCAGTCATCTGTTATACAGATATTGCCTTTTATATTTTCCCCAAGAGAAAGGGAAAACATTTTTTTTTTTTGAGGGTGACTGCCAAATGATGTATTACATTAATGGACTAGGCAATAATTATGTTATACTATGTGGTCTAAACATTTCATTCTAGCCTCACTGGCCGCCAGTCATATTCCTACAATACTGTACATAGTAGATATTACCTGATGTTATGTTACTGCTCATAACATTTGATCCTTACTGTAAAGGTTGGTATTTTCGTGTAAATAATTTTTCATGCTTGGCTGGGTAAGGTGAATTTTATGTGTCCTTAATTCTGCGAAATAAGGACATACATTGTAAATTATTGGAATGTATGGCATGCAAAAACATTTGGATGCTTTTTGTTTTCTGGTTGCACGAAATGCATGAAAATTTCCACAGTGCAAAAATTTCCGCTTCTGAAGTAGTCACATGATTGCGTTATGACCAATCACTGATCAGTATTCACGTAGACTGTTCAATATCAAATATCATCATCTATATAGGACGTTTTAGCGGCGCATTAGAAACGCGTATTGTAGTCCGCTCAATTTTTACCGTTCAATATCAGAGCATATTGAACGAAACGCATACAACTATTATGTAGGCCAACGTATTAATTCCCCATAGGCTACCGTTGTTACTTGCCGTTCAAGATCACACCATATTCAATTCTGTCTCGTTTATTGCGCGAGCGCTTGCTGAATGTGCAAACGCTTGCTACTAGAGCGCGTCATTTTGTTACAATTCACAAGCGCGCAAACATCTTGCCAGTTGTTTGTTTGATACGCAGTTTTAGGGGCTTCCCCTTTTCAGCGCTGGGATGTGACTGCTGAGTCAACTTCAAAGACGAGTAGAAGCCGGGTAATTTTTATGCAGTTTATGCTTGCTCTAAACTTGATTGTATAGATGATAATAATTATATTGGATGGCCTTGATTCATGGAATACCAGGGAATATTGCACTCGTTAGGGTCAATATTGCACTCATCTTCGATTCGTGCAATATTGGCCCTAACTCGTGCAATATTCCATGGTATCCCATTCATAGCCATATAAATATTACATGGGCTGTTCTCTTACAGAATCCGCATCGCAGGCCTGAAAGGGATCCAGGGTGTGATCAGGAAGACAGTCAGCGACGAGCTCCAGGTCTCCAAGATTTGGGAGAAGCAACACATGGAGAAGATCATCCCCTCCCTGCTCTTCAACATGCAGGAAGGCTTTGAGAAGTGAGTTCAGGATTATTTCTGATATGTTGGTTTGTTTGTGCGTGTTTGCTTGCCCGTTTGTGTGTCATTGGGTGTGTTTATCTGTTTTGTTTTGTTTTTTCCCTCCCTTTGGGATGAAATTGTTCTACGTCATACAAATTGATACTCATCAAAACAAACACAAATCGTAACATTTGCATTTGACAAGGTCTTGTTTTCTCAGTTTTTGTGTCTGTAGTCCTGCTTGCTTGTTTGTTTTTGTGTGTGTGTGGGTGTGTGTGTGTTTTTTGAAGTATGTGTTTCTGTGAACCTCTTTGTTTGTATGGTGGCTTGTCTTTGTCTGTGTGTCTGTGTCTTTGTTTATCTGTGTGCCTATTTGTTTGTTTGTTTGTTTATGTATGTAGTGTGATAGATAAGCTCTGGGGCTATGTGGGCATGTGTGTATACATCCATGGAGAAGATGCTTTAATATGAAAGATTGCTATCTTGATGATGGCCAGTTCAGGGTCTCAGAATGATTTGTAGTGGAAAACTGGAAGTATGTTATCTTTTATTTTGCTTGACCAACTGTGTTCATTAATATCATTTAGAAGTTCAGCACATGCTGTAGTGTATGTAGAGGTTGTTACATGAGAAAAAAAGAGAAAAATATGAAACCAGGGCCCTGTTTTATGAAGAGTTTAAATTGATTTGGTAGTTGATTTCAACTCTAAGTCTATGGCAGCCTGTGTGGTAAGGAAATTTAAAATTGATTTTATCTTTTGATAAAACAGGGCCCAGATCGCTAGCAAGTGGCAAACAAAACACCCACTCTCTGCTGTGCTTACGTGCGATTGATTGATGATAATCTCTTCCCTTTTCCTCCAAAAGCAATCACGAATCTCCAGCGTCGGACAATGTGGAGGAGAATCCGGCCGCTCTGGCAGAGACGTGCCTTCGCAACGTCATGTGCAGCGCCGCCTACAACAACATCCACTCTGTACTCAAACCAGTTCTCAGGTGAGACATAGATCTGGGGTTGGACCAAAGAGATTTTTTTCTCACTACCTATAGAGGACAAACTATACAATAATGTCTGTGATCAGATGGAGCTGCACACATTACTCATTTTTTAGTCGTGGCTAACTTCGCCCCGTGTGTGCTCTATACGCACTCGAGTAAATGTTTTTACGGGGCATACTAGAGCTTTTGAACTTTTATGGGAGTCTGCACTCATTGATTTGGCCTCTCCATGGTTGCTCATACAGTATGGTAGAATCCTAACCATGATGGGTAAGCCTAGTGCCTCACGTCTATCTGCACAGTCACAGAGAAATGTTATAGGGTGTGTGGCGAGTAAGCATTCTAGTTTATAAAGTTTTAAGTTTCAGAAATGCTTTATTTCCATGAAACAGAAAGTAAGAAATAATACAAGGTATACTTTTGTCAAGTCATAAAATATTATACAAGATGAATGCATTGATGATTATCTAATGAGAAGGCAATACACACTTTGCTATGGAATAAATAGAGCGATGAAAGAGAGTACCTACTTTACTCATGTAATGTACAATGTAGGCTCTTTGGGTTAGATGGGGGGAGGGGGTTAATTGTATGATTGATCCTTGCTGTGCTTCCTAAGCCCATTGGCATACACACTACAGTGCTTTGTTTGCCAATGGGCAAGTGTCTGGGAACTAATTATCTGTGAATAGGGATTACCTAATCCCCCTAATCCCTATTGTGTCATTATATTGGCCTTCTTGTTGGACTGAAGATCATTATTACACCTGGACTGTCATGTTGGATGGAAGTATACTGAATGCAGATGAAAATGCTTCAATTTGGAAAGTTAAGCTCCATGCCTCGCCACATATAGGGTTAAATATCTCTGATTTGCACACAGAGCTATGCTTTAAAGGACAAGTTCACCTTCATAAACATATGGATTGAGAAAATGCAACAATATTAGTAGAACACATCCGTGAAAGTTTGAGAAAAATTGGACAATCGATGCAAAAGTTATGAATTTTTTAAATTTTTGTGTTGGAACCGCTGGATGAGGAGACTACTACAGCTTGTGAGTCATATGCGTACAACAGTATAAAGAAAATGTAAAAGAAAATTCAACATATTTTCACTTTTTTCACATAATAAAAGAGCACTTGACTTGCCTCTTTCTAAAGGCAGGGGGAATAATATTACCCATAACATTTGTCGGTAACGAGTCAGGGGAATGTGTACTTTTTTCAAAAGATGGAATTTTGTGAAATTCTCTTTATATTTTCCTTATATTGTTGCACGCATGTGACATCTAAGTTATTCATACACTGCAGTAGTCTTCTCATCCAGCGGGTACTGTACAAAAACTTCAAAAATTCATAACTTTTGAACGGATTGTCTGATTTTCCTCAAACTTTCAATGATGTGTTCTACTAATATTGCTACATTCTCTCAATCCTTATGTTTATGAAGGTGAACTTGTCCTTTAAGGTGTGGGGCTGAAAATGTGCAAACAAATGTGAAAATATCTATATACAGTGTAGAATGAGATTTCTCTTTGGATACAGTGTCCTCAATTCATATACAGGAATACAAGACACTATGCCTGCCAGTTCTGGTCTCCATTACTGAGGAGGGAGACTGAGTGATAGTGTATGTGCATTTGTGCATCATGTTTGCTGGCTTTGAGAGCCTGGTGGATCCCTTCTGTAATGTGTGGTGATTTTAGAATCTCAAATTGAATAGGCAACCTCTCTTTATTTACCCCTTGTTTCAAATTGTGATGTCAGAGAGATGAGGCAGGAGGTTGCCTCATTATGGGACCTTGGTATGAGTGAGGGAAACTTGCTTTTGTCTGATTCTGAAATTATGCGTCTGTACAAAAAGGATTGGAACAAAAATGTACGATAGCAATTATTTTTCGTAATCTCCGTTGTTCGTTAATATGAGATCCCACTCGTACGCATGCGCAGTCAATTCATTCGTAGCGTGTGTTTCTTAGCGGTCAAGTCGCCATTTTGAGCTCTAAATTTCGCCGATTTTCTTTCACTTTGCGATCTTTCGCGTTCTAGTTTTCGGGGTTTCATTGGTTATTTTACCTCCCCGATCGTTTGGTAGTATTTTTGGAGAGTGATGGAAGCGAATTCGGGTTCTTCCACGAAGCCGAATTTCCCGCACGAGAAGCTGGTTCGCGATGCGGGTTCCACCAGCATCGCCAGCGGACCGCGAGCGGGTCCCTCCCCCGGCAGCGATCCGGGGGGAAAGGGTAAGACGGCAGCGGCGAGCTCGGCTAGCCGCGGTGGTAAAGGCACGGGGAAAGCCAAAGGCAAAGCACCGGCGAAGATTACTTCTCCTCCTCCCGTGATTGCACAGAAGTTCGCCAAGTCGGCTGCTACCTCTGAGGTCTCAGACCCTTTGATTAAGAAGCCCTCGATCATGATTGACTCTGAGTTATTAGCCAAAGATTCTCGGGCTGTCCAGGACTGCATTCGTGCAGATCCTATTTCAAAGAAGGACAGTCAGGCCTGCATTCGTGCAGAGCCTCCACAGACCACGACCTCGAAGTCGGGACCAAGCACTAGTGTTGGTGGCTCAAATTTTGAACATCGTCTGAATAAACTGGAAGAGATGCTGGGAAAATTGGTGGATCATTTGCCACTTTCTCATCCACAGACTCGTAGTAGTCATGACACGAGAAGTCTCGGAGATGAGGATGATAATCTCCTTTTATCTGACTATGAGTATGACTGCGATCAAGATGATGGGCCTTTTGGCTGTAAACTTACACCAGCGTCTGACTCACAGACTTCTGATTTCAGTGCTGAAACAAGCACTGAAGATAGTAATGCTACTCCTGCCTCTGGCAAGAATGTAGCCATCCCAGCTATCGCAGCAAAATTCGCAGTTTGTTTGTTTGTTTGTTTATTTTATTTATTCACGGTTAAAAACACATACAGAGTGTGCCCGCATTCAGCTAATAGCTGTTTTTCAGCGAGGCCGTGATATACATTAAAACAATAGATAAAAACAATGAAATACAATTAAACAAAACATAAACAAGATTGAACACATTTGCAGTATTGAAAGGAAGAAAAATACAGGGAAAAAAAAAAACCAAGAAAAAGAAACCGTAGTAACCATGTAGTGACATAAGAGGACATAGGTTAATATTCAATATCTACATGATGAAAGAAGAGAGCCGATATTTTCAATTTTACATATCTCTTTACCAAAAAATTTCAAATCTGTTATAAGTCTGAGATTGTTGGGCAATGTATTAAAAAGCTTTGATGCATGATATAATGGGCTAAGTTGAAGAAAATTTGTGTGAGGTCTTGGAAGAGCAATTTGTGAGTTAGCATGACGAAGGGCATAGCCAACATCACTATTGAATTCGATCAATGAAGATAAAACAGGTGGGCCGAGATTATGAAGTAAGTTAAACAGATTAACCAAAGCCTGTTTGACCCAGTATTCTTTCAGCTGATCAATCTTGAGGGTTTCAAAGAGAGCTTCAGTGTGAAATCTACTATTCACTCCAAGTACAGATCTTAAACATCTATTTTGTAAAGTCTGCAGCTGTTTTAACCGAGTTTGTCGACCATTCATCCAAATAGTGCTGCAGTAAGTGAAGTGAGGCTGGATTAAGGTTTTGTAAAGTATTAACGCTATCTTTTCATCAGTGAACTGTCTTATTCGCTTTAAAGCAAAATACATCTTTAAAACCTTTTTCTTCACATTGTTAATTTGTGGAATCCATGAGAGATTACAATCCAGCAAGACCCCAAGATATTTGCATTCCATGACTCTAAATAATTTTTTGTTATTTAGACGAATATCAACATTACAGAAACGACTCAAGTTTGACTTTGAACCGATTAACATAAACTGACATTTGTCAACATTGAGCAGCAATTCATTATTTGAAAACCATGTCATAGCGGATTTCAGATCCTCATTGATTACTTTCTCTAAAGTTTTTGGATCTTTAGCAGCAAAGTACATACAAGTGTCATCTGCATACAGAGAAAGGGAACATTTTTTTACTGACTTACATAAATCATTCAAAGTGATAATGAACAGCAATGGCCCAAGGATACTTCCTTGGGGCACCCCGCTTGTTACTTGTCTGCTCTGTGACATGGTACCGTTAACTGAAGTGCATTGTTCCCTATCATGGAAATAATCCTGAAACCAGCATAGTGAATTCTGATCAAAGCCATAGTATCGTAGTTTTTTCAGCAAAATCTCAAATGATATCAGATCAAACGCTTTTTCTAAGTCCAGCGTTACAATACCAACTACTTTCCTATTGTCTAAATTTCTACAGACATCTTCAGTGAGAGATAAAAGTGCAGTCAAAGTGGAATGTTTTGGACGGAATCCATGTTGGTTATGACATAATAGGTCATTCTCAGAGAGGTAGTCATACACTTGATTAAACACAAGTTTTTCTAACACTTTAGATAGGACAGGTAAGACCGATATTGGTCTGTAGTTGCAGGGATTTGCTCTATCGCCACTTTTGTGAATAGGCGTTACCCGTGCTCTTTTCCACGCACCAGGAATTTTCCCTTTGCTTAAAGACGCATTGACAATGTGAGTTAGCGGTTCAACAATGTACTCTATAGAATCCTTTACAATACTAGCTGGTATTTGATCGAGGCCAGTGGCCTTATTCCTTGCAATGTCATGAATACATTTCAAAACATCATTGTTTGTTACTACCTTAAACTTAAACGTTGAATTTACTTGGCTCATATACTGATCCATATTACCACCAAATATTTTATTACATTTCCGCTTCGCTGCTAAATCAACAAAGTGATCATTCAAACAAGATGCAATATGTTTTGACCCAGCAATTTCCTCATTATCAATAATTATCTTTTGAATACCGCTTTCAGTAACATTTTTAGGCATGATACGTCTCAAAGATTTCCACATTGCATTTGATTTACCTTCATTGTTCAAAATGCTTTCCGAAACATATCTCTTTTTGGATGCCCTAATCATTGATGTGACAGAATTTCTAAGTTTCTTATACATTATCCAATCATTCTCTGACCCTGATCCTTTAGCTTTTCTTTTCATTCGATCTCTTTCTCGCATTTTACATAAGATTTCATTATTCATCCATGGTGTATCTTTTTGACGGACTCTTTTTCTTCTTAATGGGGCATGTTTATTTAAAACTAAATTGAACTTAGAGCACCATTTTTCAAAAGCACTTGTTGGATCAGGGTCAGAAAGCACATCATCCCAATGAACTTGACAGAGATCTAATTTGAAATGAGTTAAATCAAATCTTTTCATATTACGACCATATGTATATTTATGTTGCATTTTCATGGTTCTTACTTTACCAAGATTACAAACTGTCATAAAATGATCGCTCAAACTGAGTGGGATGACGTCACTGAAAGAAACCTTCTCATGACTGGAAGAATAAAACACATCAATTAATGTCTCAGTCACAGAGGTTACTCTTGTTGGCTTATTTATGTATTGTTTCAAATCATAATCTTCACTTAGACGCTTCAAAGATTTTGATTGACTTGACAAAGGTCTTTTTATCAAATCACAGTTAAGATCCCCGAAGATAACAAATTCATTCGAAGATGACTCTAAAAGTTGTAAAAGAATTTCAAATTTCACGAAAAGCGAGCTGTGAGAATTTGGGGGTCTGTACCAATAAACAATTAAGAAGGGTTTTTGCTTTGGTAAGCAGATTTCCAAGCACATCAGTTCTAAGCCATCAACAAAGAATTCATTTTTTATACTGAATGGTATGGTGTCTTTAATGTAGGTTATAATTCCACCACCATTTTTATTTCTATCTAACCTGACATTTTTATAACCTGATATAAATATTTCGGCATCAGAAATAAAATTATCTAATCGAGTTTCACACAAAGAGAAAACATGAATGTTTGTTGTGGCTAAAATATTACGAATCTCATCAAAATTTTTCATCAAAGAGCAGACATTTAAATGACAAATATTAATACCAGATAATAATTTCAGCTTTTCAAAGCTTTTTTCTACACTTTCATAATTATATGCAACAGCATTTCGAGAAGAAGTGACAGGATCATCAACGTACTGAGGGAGTTCTTTAAAGATACAAAAATCGCACATCCAATCGCCATCAGAATTAAAAATATCAGTAGATGCATGTGAACATCTCAGATGAGCCCATTTGTTACACTGCACACATAGTAAGGCATTATGGTATTCTTTTACTTCTTTACGGCAACTTAAGCATGGAAATTCAATATGAGTCACGTGAGTTAATCGAGACATAATTCATAAACAACTAATGAAAATAAAACTTTAAAAAAAGGGAGTTCTTACAAGTTTTCAAAGTCTTGTTTAGTCCTAATGCTGATCTTTTTTGAGTCCCGTGTCCTTAGTGCGAAGATGTTTCCATCCTGGGTCCAGCAGGACTTCGACTTGTTACTGTTCACAAGTTCCCAAAAGAGAGTTGCTCGCCTGGCTGTGAGATCCTCCCTTATCCAGAGTTTTGGTCCATCTGCATTCTTCAATCTCGTCCTGGCTCTGTACACATCATGTCGGACATTGTATCTGCTGAATTTCACTATTACAGGTCTCGGTTTGTTCCTCCTCGTAGCACTCGCGTACGATGTCGAAGCCGATGACTCGCGTCCCCGATCAGCATCTTGCCTCCCGTTCGATGCCGAAGTCGATGACTCCCGTCCCTGATCAGCGTCTTTCTTCGGGCGTGCAGAGATGCGGTGACTGCGATCTATCGCGTCCGGTTGAACTGCGAGACCGAGCTTCGTGTTGAAGATATCTAGAACGAGTTCATCTGTCCTCTCATCTGGTCCCTCGGGAATGCCATATATCCGGAGACAATTTCTCCTACTGTATTGTTCTGCATTGTCTTTCTCATCCTGTAGCACTTTTGTTTCCTTCTTCATTTCAGCTATTTTCTGTTTCATGGCTCCCACTTCATCTGTGTATTTCTTCAAGTCCAAACTGACAGCTTGATACACTTTCTCCACAACTCGCTCTTCAAGCTTTGTAGCAATTACGTCATAAACATCATCTGCTATGCGTTTGACAAGGCTCGACGATCGAAGTGAAAGGGCAATCTGTTCTTCAATAGCATTCCGCAGTGTATTGTCCAGACTCGGTCCCCTGGAACGAGCACCCGAGTGAACAGCAGGGCCCGCTTCCTCATCGGTACCGGAGCTAAGCTCGTCTGTCCCCGACTCCGCCGGCGTCGAAACAGCCCCACTCCGTTCACGTTCGGCAGGTTCTGACCTCAGTTTTCGACGACCAGTTTTTTGCCCTTTCCTCCCTCCAGCAGGCATGATCCCTTTTTCAAAAGTTACACAACAGCATGGAGATATTTCTTTACACCAGCACGCACAATATTCAGGAAAAGTAAAGACTTATTCTAGTTGTGAAACTTATGAATCTTCACGAAAAACCAAGACACGTCCACGTCCACCTCACTCCACCTCACGCAGTGCCTCTCAGCGTGGGGAAACCCTTAGATGAGGATATTGCTGGGTCGGTATCCTACCTTGTCAGCCACACTCTTGAACAGGCTGCCCTAGAGGAGACTGGTAAGAAGTACACTAGCCCAGAAAACTGTCCACTACTTGACGTGCCCAAAGTCAACTTGACAATTTGGGAGAATCTCAACACTCCAACCGGGCTAGGGACCTGAAGCTACAGCGTATTCAGAGCGCCCTTGTAAAAGGCATCACTGCTTTTGCGCAGACCCTTTCTGCTTCGGAGCTGTCAGAAAAACAGCAGGACGCTCTCGGACTCCTGTGTAGCTCTAATTTTGAGCTGAACGCTTTGAGGAAGGACCTCATTAAACCTGGCTTGAATGCAAAATTTGCACACTTGTGCAAGCCTCAGAACCCTGTGACCAAACAGCTGTTTGGTGATGACTTAGGAAAGAAAGTCAAAGACATCCAGGAAGAACAAAGAGCAGCAGCCGGTGTTGTGAAAGGCTCTAAACCTTTCTCAACAGGTAACTCCCGTCAGCGTCCATATTCGCAGTCACAGTCTCATTATCACCCTTACCGCCGACAGACGGAAGCTAATTACCGTAGAATGAGATCAGCGGGGTGGACCACGCCAACCGTACAGGCTGGGTCGGTACAGCGGCCTTTTTTAGGCCAGCGTTCGTGGAAGCCACACACTGCCACCCCGATGACCAGACCCAACAAGGGCAGCGGCCGACAGAGCCCTCAATACCGGGGGTTTGCGGGGGCCCGCAAGTAACTGAGCATGTTAAACCAACAGTCTCCTCATCCTCTGCAGAGGTGAGTACATGCCCTCTCATAAATCTTGCTTGTTCAATGGTGGGTGGACGACTGAAAAATTTCTATGACAAATGGAGAAGCCTGACTTCAGATCCATACATTTTGAATGCTGTCAAAGGATACAAACTCGAATTTGATCCTAATGAATTCCCTACTGTAAGAGGGAAAGAGTTGTATAATTTATCTCGCAGTTCAGAGCTTAACAGTCAAATAGAGGAAGAGATTTCTCGCCTCTTAGCTAAAAATGTGATTGAACTTTGCGAACATGAGAATGGAGAATTCATCTCCAATATTTTCACGAGACCCAAAAAGAATGGTTCCTTACGAGTTATCCTTGATCTTTCTGATCTTAATACAGGCATCCTTTATCAGCATTTCAAAATGGACAACATACATACAGCCTTGTCACTGCTCAGCCCAAATTGCTACATTGCATCTATTGATTTACAAGATGCATACTATTCAGTTCCCGTCCATCCATCATCGAGAAAGTATTTGCGTTTCTATTGGCAAAGTAAACTGTACCAATACAAGGCCTTACCTAATGGTCTCAGCTCGGCTCCCAGACTGTTTACAAAAATGCTGAAGCCAGTGTTTGCCCAGCTTAGAACAGAAGGACATGTAGTTATGGGTTATCTTGATGACACTTTGATAATTGGGAGATCTAAGGATGCTACCCAAAGGGCTGTTTCAGCTACCACTAAGCTTCTAACAGAGCTGGGGTTCTTAATTCATCCTGAGAAGTCAGTACTTAGCCCAGGCCTAGACCTAGAGTTCCTTGGGTTTCATTTGAATACTAGGTCAATGCACATTACTTTGCCAAGGGAAAAACAAGATGACATTTATGAGGTTTGCACCTCCCTCTTATCCCTTGCCACCCCATCCATTCGAAAGGTTGCTAGGGTCATAGGGAAAATAGTTGCCACGTTCCCTGCAGTACAGTATGGCCCACTGCATTACAGATATCTAGAGAGAGACAAGGTACAGGCCCTTAAGGCAGCTTGTGGTCATTTTGATAGGCCCATGACTCTTTCCATGGAGGCACGACATGAATTGATATGGTGGAAAGAACATATTCATGAGTCATTTAATCATGTTGTCAGACAAAAGGTCAATTTGGAGCTACGTACAGATGCCAGTGCAGAGGGATGGGGTGCTACAGACTTAACCTCTCACACAGGTGGCAGGTGGACCACAGAGGAAGTACATTCAGCTCAAACATCGGGTATTAATTACCTAGAAACACTGGCAGCTGGACTGGCTCTGAAATCCTTCTGTGCAGATAAGAGAAATGTACATGTCCTATTGAGGATTGATAACACTACGGCTGTTGCCTACCTTAATAACATGGGAGGGCTGAAATCAGAAACGTGCAATCAGGTAGTGTTAGACATCTGGCATTGGTGTATAGAACGCAATATATGGCTGTCAGCAGCTCACTTACCTGGGTGCCAGAACAACGAGGCAGACTTCATGTCTAGACACTTTAATGACAGAACAGAGTGGATGCTAGATAAGAATAGCTTTGAGAAGATTGTGGCTAAGTATGGTACACCAGTAATTGATTTGTTTGCATCCAGACTAAATGCTCAGCTACCTAGGTACATTTCATGGTTGCCAGATCCCAATGCAGAGTCAGTTGATGCTTTCACACTAGACTGGGGAAAATTTGCACTCTTTTATGCCTTCCCTCCTTTCTGTTTGGTAGCAAAATGCCTACAGAAAATACAAGAAGACAATGCACATGGCCTGCTTGTGGTACCAAATTGGCCTACACAGGCCTGGTTCCCTCTCTTGACAAGTATGATGAGTGAAGAACCTTTGATCTTGAAAAGAAGCAAATCCTTGCTGACACAACCAGTATCTAAGGCTACCCACCCACTCTGCACTAAACTCGATCTTCTTTGTTGCAGGATTGGCGTTCACAGTTCGAGATAAAGGGACTACAGGACAGGACTGTGGACGTGTTGTGTGCATCTTGGAGACTGTCTACACGCACACAATATGGAACTTACATTAAGAAATGGCAAGAGTATTGCAGACAGGAAACTTTGAACAGTCACTGCACTGCTGTAGAAAGTGTTATAGAATTTTTGAGTTATCTGTTTCATGTACATAAGTTGAGTTACAGTGCTATTAACTGTGCCAGAAGTGCTTTGGCCTCGGTGGTGCTGTTGGAGAACAGCAACTGTACAATTAGTACACATCCTTTGGTGACAAGATTCATGAAAGGTGTATTTCATTTACGAACTCCGCTGCCACGGTACAACCATATCTGGGACGTTAAAATCGTGTTAGATCATCTCCGCAAAATGTCACCAGCCAGTAAGCTATCTTTGTGTGAACTTACTCATAAGCTGTGTATGTTGCTCGCACTCACTTCGGCACAAAGGGCACAGACTTTGTTCTACATTCATATTGATGGCCTGGTTTGGAAGGATAATAGCGTAGAGATTCATGTCAGTGACTTGGTAAAACAGAACAAGACCTCCGACAGAGTAGGGAGTACGACTACAATTGAAGAGTATCCTTCAGAGAAGAGACTCTGTGTGGTACGCTACCTGAAAAAGTACATTGAGCGTACAAAAGTGATGAGAGATACGGAAAGGCACCTGTTCATATGTCATAGGAAACCTCACAAACGAGCCAGTAAGCAAACCATCTCCAGGTGGATAAAGGAGACAATGAGTGCGGCGGGTATCGACACTAGAATTTTCAAACCGCATTCTACAAGGGCTGCAGCAGTCTCTACTGCAAAGACAGCAGATGTGCCCATAGCGGACATTCTGAAACAGGCCGGATGGTCTAATGAGGAAACCTTCAACAGGTTCTATGATAAGCCGTCGATCAGGGCAGGACCCACATGTAGGTTCTCCATGGCGGTACTGGATAATCATTGAAGAGAAAGAGTATTATTGGTGAGCTACTATGTCATTCTTATCACCATACATTGCTTGGTTTTTGCAGAAATGCGACCACTTGCTTCAAAATCTCATATTAACGAACAACGGAGATTACGAAAAATAATAAATAAATTAAACGAGAACTTACCTGTTTGAAGTTTGATTTTTATTATTTGAGTAATAGGAGTGTGAGTTAATATGCCCTCCACTCCCACCCTCAATTCAAACTTCAAGGTAATGTTCTAATTACTCCGTCAATTTACAATGTATTTCCAGATTGTGGGATTGTGACAGTGGTCGCATTTCCTCATGGATCAGGCAAATCTCACTTGACCCAGTTGGGTCTTTGGTTCAGTTCTCTCACCTAAGTTGACATTATGTATTAGACGTCGGAAGACAGTCCGATTGCTTAGGTGGAGATTTGCCTGGGCGACGAATATTGACTGCGCATGCGTACGAGTGGGATCTCATATTAACTCACACTCCTATTACTCAAATAATAAAAATCAAACTTCAAACAGGTAAGTTCTCGTTTAATTTATTCATTTTGTTCTAAAACGTGGTGCATGACTTGTGTGTGCTGTGACAGAGCAGTGTGCATTATGGCAGTTGCTGATCAACGTTTAACAAAATCGGGTCAGACGTCAAGTTAGCCATGTCCGTGGGATAACAGAGGCATAGAAGCCAAGTCCCCCTGATT
This sequence comes from Diadema antillarum, assembly GCF_040938485.1. Taxonomy (NCBI): domain Eukaryota; kingdom Metazoa; phylum Echinodermata; class Echinoidea; order Diadematoida; family Diadematidae; genus Diadema; species Diadema antillarum. The sequence continues at coordinate 4,920,403 of NW_027270895.1, forward strand.
CCTAGATATCTTTTCATGTCCTTATAAGAGGATATAAATATCTCCCTGATTTGGAAATTATTTTTACCCACCGAGCTGTTTATGAATAAACAAGTACAGTGTATCTCCCTGAATGCCCTTTGGAAACCACTCTGATTTTGATGCGCAAATAACGGCAGCCTTGCTTGGCGAGCAGTCAGAGAAAGTTGGATCAGACTTTGAGAGATGAGAAGGAGAGTGTGTAAAGGTTGACGTGGATGATTTGTTGTTTTCTCCCGCAGACATCTGGATCTCCATGAGATATGGCTTCCAACTAACTTTGCCGTCAAGGTCTTCAAAGTCATTATGTACTCTATGCAGGTAACTATACAGAGGCCTCCACCAATCTCACTATTAAGTCTTCCCCCTCAAAAAACTGCAGATGCCAGAACAAACTAAAACATAAATAGAGTGCTAGTAAACTAATTAGTTTATGATTCCACAGCCCTAGAAGATAACACAAAACTGACAACACCAAATGAAGATAAGCTGGTATTCCCCCTTTTTGTCCCAGCCGAACGAGTTCGAGCAGGGGACTATGAAACGGGCTCCGTACGTGTGTGTGTCCGTCTGTCCGTCTGTCCGTCCGTGCGTCCGTGCGTCCGTGTGTCCGTGTGAGATCAAAATTTTCAAAATGCTACTCCTTCGCCATTTCTAACCCGATTTTGATTCTGTTTGCTTTATATGATAGCACTACATGGGAGCTTTGAAACTATTATACAGAATTTCAGTTGTGACCTTTGACCTTGACCTTTGACCTATATTGTACATTTTGCTTCAAAATGCTACTCCTTCGCCATTTCTAACCCGATTTTGATTCCGTTTGCTTTATATGATGGCACTAGGTGAGGGCTTCAAAACTTGTACACAGAATTTTGACCTTTGACTTCTTTGACCTTTGACCTTGATTTTTGACCTATATTGTACATTGCCTACAAAATGCTACTCCTTCGCCATTTCTAACCCGATTTTGATTCCGTTTGCTTTATGTGATGGCACTAGGTGAGGGCTTCAAAACTTCTACACAGAATTTTGACCTTTGACTTCTTTGACCTTTGACCTTGATTTTTGACCTACATTGTACATTTTGCTACAAAATGCTACTCCTTCGCCATTTGTAACCTGATTTCAATGCCGTTTGCCTTAAGTGATAGCACTAGGTGAGGGCTTCAGAACTTCTACACAGAATTTTGACCTTGGACTTCTTTGACCTCTGACCTTGATTTTTGACCTGTATTGTACATTTTGCTACCAAATGCTACTCCTTCGCCATTTGTAACCCGATTTCGATTCCGTTTGCTTTATGTGATGGCACTAGGTGAGGGCTTCAAAACTTCTACACAGAATTTTGACCTTTGACTTCTTTGACCTTTGACCTTGATTTTTGACCTATATTGTACATTGGCTACAAAATGCTACTCCTTCGCCATTTCTAACCCGATTTCGATTCCGTTTGCTTTATGTGATGGCACTAGGTGAGGGCTTCAAAACTTCTACATAGAATTTTGACCTTTGACTTCTTTGACCTTTGACCTTGATCTTTTTACCTATATTGTACATTTTGCTACTAAATGCTACTTCCGGCGGGGACATCCCCCACCGCGTAATTTCTACTTTTCCTTGTTGTATTTTGAAGCCATACAGAAAAAAATAATAAGGCACCAGACTATCTTTAACCTTGCAGCAATCTTGAGAGCATGGTTATGTTATCATTACAACCCTTGAGGGTTTTTAAAAAATAAGTTGTTTTATACTGGTTTGTTAGCCTATGCCCTTCCCATACTGACCTTTGTTCATGAGTCCTCGATTCATTCTTTCTTTTTTTAAAGTCATTTTGTGAAGGGAATGAATAAAGGGGATGTGCTTATTTGTACATCGCAATACCCCCCCTTCCAATATGTGTTACTTGAAAGAGATCATCATCATTTTTTTGTCCCCGCCGAACGAGTTCGAGCAGGGGACTATGAAACGGGCTCCGTACGTGTGTGTGTCCGTGTGTCCGTCCGTCCGTCCGTCCGTGTGTCCGTCCGTCCGTCCGTCCGTGTGTCCGTGTGTGCGTCCGTGTGTGATCAAAATCTTCAATTTGCTACTTCTCTGTCATTTATGAGCCAATTTTGATTCTGTTTCGCTTTATATGATAGCACTACATGGGAGCTTTGAAACTTCTACACAGAATTTCAGTCGTGACCTTTGACCTTGATTTTTTGACCTATATTGTACATTTTGCTACAAAATGCTACTCCTTCGCCATTTCTAACCCGATTTCGATTCCGTTTGCTTTATGTGATGGCACTAGGTGAGGGCTTCAAAACTTCTACACAGAATTTTGACCTTTGACTTCTTTGACCTTTGACCTTGATTTTTGACCTATATTGTACATTTTGCTACGAAATGCTACTCCTTCACCATTTTTAACCCGATTTCGATTCCGTTTGCTTTATATGATGGCACTAGTTGAGGGCTTCAAAACTTCTACACAGAATTTTGACCTTTGACTTCTTTGACCTTTGACCTTGATTTTTGACCTATATTGTGCATTTTGCTACAGAATGCTACTCCTTCGCCATTTCTAACCCGATTTCGATTCCGTTTGCTTTATGTGATGGCACTAGGTGAGGGCTTCAAAACTTCTACACAGAATTTTGACCTTTGACTTCTTTGACCTTTGACCTTGATTTTTGACCTATATTGTACATTTTGCTACGAAATGCTACTCCTTCACCATTTTTAACCCGATTTCGATTCCGTTTGCTTTATATGATGGCACTAGTTGAGGGCTTCAAAACTTCTACACAGAATTTTGACCTTTGACTTCTTTGACCTTTGACCTTGATTTTTGACCTACATTGTGCATTTTGCTACAGAATGCTACTCCTTCGCCATTTCTAACCCGATTTCGATTCCGTTTGCTTTATGTGATAGCACTAGGTGAGGGCTTCAAAACTTCTACACAGAATTTTGACCTTTGTCTTCTTTGACCTTTGACCTTGATTTTTGACCTATATTGTACATTGGCTACAAAATGCTACTCCTTCGCCATTTCTAACCCAATTTCGATTCCATTTGCTTTATGTGATGGCACTAGGTGAGGGCTTCAAAACTTCTACACAGAATTTTGACCTTTGACTTCTTTTACCTTTGACCTTGATTTTTTACCTATATTGCACATTTTGTTACAAAATGCTACTTCCGGCGGGGACATATGTTACGCACCGCGTAATTTCTACTTTTCCTTGTTGTTTTTGTTTTTGTTTCCTTGTTCAAGTCTTGAAAGTGGATGCCATGGGAAATTGCAATCTGACATCCAATCTTATGATATCCTCTCATGACCTAACCAGTTGTGCTCGTATTTTTATAATGTGCATGTGTAGCTCTTTATTTCAAATATGTTGTCTCCATTTTGAAGGTATTGTTTACCATTGGGAGCAGTGATTTAAAAAAAAAAAGTTTGAGTTATCACATTGTATGCATACATGTATGTGTAGGTTAGTTGTATCACAAAACATCCTACCATATAAAAAATTTGCAGTAAAGCCTAAAGTGTAAGATGTCACTATTATTCTTCTCAATAAAGCATAACTGTAGATTGTTTATTCTAGAAACAGTTTTATTATAACTATTCACATTTTGTTTGTTTAGCATTGCTTAACACTGATTACAATTTGTATACTGATTATCATTTCTACATTGGTTATTTCTATCCTGATTTGACATTTAAGAACTATTTTGAAGCACTGAAGCTGTGTTTTTGTTTCATCTGCAAATTGCAAATAATGTCTTTAAAAAAAGAGAAATATATAATATCCCGGTATTAGATGAACCCCACATAGTGGATTTTTTATATTTAGCTAGCTTTATCTTTACGATTGCTTGAGTTTGTCATGTGCCCCTCATGTTTGTACAGTCGCAGTATCTGAACGTGGCCCCCCACTATCTGCTCCTTCACCTGGACGACAACATGAACAGCGCCCCTCGCATCAAACGCAGCATCGTGGAGGTGCTCAAGGAGACGGTTGCCATAGCAGCAGACGGGGCCGTTGGTGAGTGATGCAGTATCTCAGTGCAACCCTCACTATGGATTCTCCAGTGCCATTGGTTGGCATTGTGTTATTAATAGATACCTGGATGAGAATTAGTGAGATTCTGCAGTGCTATTCATCATTTAAATAATTTAGTAATTTGCTCTTGAGTAGACGATCAAAACATGTTAGTTATGGAAGTCATATATGTGGAGGACAGGAGAATGAAGAATTCATTGAAAACAGAGACATTAACTTAGATGAGTGGTTTTAATAACCACGTCAGTACATGTTTTTTTGTTTTGTTTTTAAGGGGGTTTTGAGGAGAAATAGTAACTATTTTGAAGAAAATATACAAGTGTAACTCTTAATGACAATTTTAATATACAAGAAAAATGCCTCGTATTGCAATTTATTTTTTTCCTGGTGAGAAGAGCTTTTACTCTCTGATGTGGGAGACTTGATTCAAATTTGTGATGATTATAATTCCACAGACTGTTTGTTGTCAATTGTATGCATTTCGTCTTTTTAGATCAAGTGTGGCTTTGTTCGTATGCACGTACGACACTTACATCTGCAATTCGGTAAAAATCATTTTATCATCAGACTACAGAAGGATAGACACAAATATATAGTGTAACGAACAAAGTCCTTCATTTTTCATGCTGCATGCAGATTTTTTTTTTTTTAATATACATGAATGTGTATCCATTGTGACATCAATGATGGTTCCTTCCAGCCCTTTCACATTGGCATATGACTTATGTCATTTGCACCTAACAGTGTACAAAGAGACTCAAATCAGTTGAAACCAATTTGTGACATGGAACAAATTTAGGGATTGCAATGGATTGACAAATTGACCCCGCAATTAAAATGACTTGACTCAAGAATCATTAATTTGAATGAATACGCAATACAAGTACATGCTGCTATAAGGAATCAGAACCATCACTGTCTATCAGGTAGAATCTTGGTAGTGTAGTGAATACCATGCTTGTCTAGCAATTGGGAGGTTGTGGGTTCGAATCCCAGTACCTGGTATGTATGCACATGATTTCTTTATCATGGCAACTACTAAAACACTGAATAACCAAACATTGATGAAGGACATTTCGTCGATCAACTGCAATTGCAATAGCAACCCCGCACACTGGCACTGGTCCTATGGTCCAGGGCCAGTAAAATTCACTGTTGGACCAGTAACTTTTTCAGGAGTAAACCAGTAAAAAGATGGAAAAAAAACTGGGCACCTACTAGTCAGACAGACAGGTCGGACCAGTAGAAAAAATGGGTTGGAGTGCAGCCCTAGCAATAGAAATGATGTGATACAAGAATAGTGTAACCTGTCATTTGAATAAGTTTAGATATGTATTTTAACAACATTGTTACAAGTTCAGTCAGAAACGTGAAATCTCCTCTCCTTACCCATTGATGAATCGTGCTCTTGTGCTTCTCAGGAACTTCTGTGCTAGAGGTCTTCAATACACTGCTGCGTCACCTCAGGGCATCGGTGGAGCAGAGGTTGTCGGGCGGCCAAAGGACACCGTCCCCCAAGCCCACCCGGCAGGTGCCGAACTTTAACGAGCGCGAGGAGGCACTGTTCGAAGAGGCCATCATCGACACGATGGGTGAGTGTGGAGTCAATTTTCTTGCAAACAGCAATCGATGAACTCTGAATGTGTGATCAACAAACTCTGTAGGTGGCTCAACTCAGGATTTCAGGATTTCAGGATCATTCAGGATTTGGGGTTCCGAAATACAAAAATAGAAGCAGTACTCAGAATATTGAGGGACCCAGATTTTTCAAATAGGATGCTAACAGTTCAGTCAGAAATTATCTCCACATACAACTGTAGCTCAATCCCCCTTCCTCCCCCCCCCCCCAAAAAAAAAGATGAAATTAAAATAGAAGAAAGAGTCAAACAGCGAGTGTGCCTTAATGCAAAAGCAAGATATAATATGTACACCATGTATGCCTTTAAAGCAGATTTTGCAAAAATTCAACAGAATGTAATATTGCTCATTTGCAGAGACTCCAACCATAAGCACCTTCTGATCTGGAGATTCTCTCGCCTGAAACCCCTAGCGAATGGGAGACTCCAGTTGATGTGTGCGAAGCGCACATCAAGAGCTTGAAGCGCAAAGTTTTCATGTGGCCGGGGTCCAGGGCCTGCTTAAGGGGCCTGGAAGTTCTAGGGTTCAAAATGCTCTCTCTCGTGCTATCTAAGGCTTATTTTTCAATATATGATGGCAATAAGTAAGAAATCCTTTCCAACGGGAGACACAGAGCCAGGGTGGGAGAAATTAAATCTCTAAGCGGGAGAACAGGAGATTTTGCAAAAATGGGCTTTTGGCGGGAGATCTCCCATCGAAAGCGGGAGAGTTGGAGTCTCTGCATTTGTCACGGAAGTTTATTCCAGAGCAGTGGTTCTGCATGTGCTGTGACCTTGTCACCAATTACCGGTAATGTTTGTTGTGATCACACTCTGAAGAACTCATAGTGGACGAAAATGCATTGTGAATGACACACTCATTCAAGTGTTCCTTTCCACATCTCTGTTCACTGAAAAATGACAGGTGCTTTTGCGCGGATCCTACCGGACTACCAGAAGATCGAGATCATGATGTTCATCATGGGTAAGATTCCGCTGCCCCGTCCCAGCGGAAGTCAGGAGCATTTAGGGAGAGATTCAGCCATCTACTCCAAGGGGTGAGTGTTGCACCTTATTCCCACCCCCTCTTCATTGCTTTGTTTACCAAGCAATACATTGGGAAACCAGCTTGTAACCATGATCATTCCAAATCTACCTTATACGCTAAATATTTTGTAAGGTTTTTATTTTTGTGAATGTCAGGAGTCGGGGATGTTCGCTATTAAATTTAAAGACATGCAAAAATATTGACTCTGATCCCAGCACAAATGTGATGGACATGCATACATTTCTGCATTCAGTACTGTACTCCACAATTGCGAATTTAACCACTTGCGAAATCGTCGACAAGTCCCGATTCGCGATTCGCGAGTGGGTCCTGACTCACTATTATGTGTGGCATGGTATGCATACTCTTCTACCAAATGGTGTTCTTTACAGCTCAGACGCTTCCCCTGATATAGCTACAACTGTTGTGTGGGAATTCGATTTCAAGTATGAAAATGTCTTTACACGTAATAGGAGCAAGTGAGATGCATTGCATGTTACCAAGCCCTCAGGAGTATACATGTATATCAAACTGTTTGACCTTTCTATCTGTAATAGCTTTTTGATAAACACGTACTCCTAATGTATTGATAGAGATAATTTCTGGTTGTGGCTCATGTGCTATTCAGTTTTTGCAGGTATCTCCACTTTTTGATTATTCTCAATTCTAAGAGAGTTGGAATATTTGTTGTAATCATGATATTGGCAGAAAATTAAGATTAGTCATTCTTCTTGACATAGGTTGTGTAGCTAACTGTTACATTGTTTGGAGGTGTCTCTGAATTCACCCGGGAGTCACCTTTTAGGGTGACAGTGCAAGCCTTTTTTGGTCTAAGGAGTTTCATGAGTTGCAGCAACTGATCAGGAGTAGCAGTGACATCAGTGTCTCCTCCTGTGAGATAGGCCCCGCATAGTGCCCAAACGTGTACATGTTGTAATTTATGTAGAATGGTGTTTTGGCTGGAGTTATCTCCCAATCACTTTCTTTTTCAGAGAGGGTGACATTCTGATGCAGAACATCCTTCTCAAAAGTTTATTGGAGGTAAGTTTGCATGTTGCACAGAGACATTGCACGTGTACTTTTCCTGGCATTTGTTGAAGCTAGGAATGATACCTTTCTGATCACATAGTAATGACAATTGCATGTCTCACAATGATCATAACAGTGATGCAAATTTGTAATAACCCAGTCTTGACAACTTTTGTTTTCCTGCAGCAAAGTATGTGCTCTGAACAAGATTTTAACTTTAATGCTTATCTGAGCTGATGCAACAATGAAAAACCATTAAAACAAACCAGTTCATCCTGCAGTGTGTACGAAAAGGAAATTAAATTAGCGATTTGAAACCTCTGAATGTATGTGTCCTTAGTGCGCATTGAAGTGAACTTGAAATGCTCCCAATTATTCTTTCTCTATGTCTGTTTTTTTTTTTCCCGCTCATGATAGGTTGGCACAAAGTACGTCACTGTTTCCATGGCATCCACATTCCCAGCATCCTTTCTGCAGCCGCTGCTCAACATGTCCGTTGTGCCCGATCCCGGTGAGCTGCCGTCTGCTCAGCTCTTTATTTTCCCTATCTGGCAAATTTCTGTGAGAGCTAGAAACCAAAGTCACAACATTTCACATTTCTGAGACAAATGACCATCACACAATATCTGGAAATCTGATGTATCACATAATCATGACTCTGACTGAAGGCTGTTTGCAGATACTCACCTCAACTCTTTATGTGCTGTGATGGAAACCTCCTGTGTGCCACATTATTCTGAGACACAAAAGCATTCAGGTTTTCAAACGTTTTGTATGTTACTCATATCTGTTAAGCTGGATGAATAATGAGTTAAGTTGTAGAGAAAATGCCATACTTTGATTGTTTTTTATGCCTCCGCCAACGAAGTGGCCAGAGGCATTATGTTTTAGGGTCGTCCGTCCGTCTGTCCGTCCGTACGTCCAGCCGTACGTACGTCCGTCCCGTTTTATTTTTGTTGATATCTCAAGAACCGTAAGGTGGTTTTACATCAAACTTGGTATGAGGGTATATCCTGGGGGGATAATACTTTGTTTGGATTGTAGGGTCACGGGGTCAAAGGTCAAAGGTTATTTTGTAAAAAAAAAGGTTGAAATTTCATGTTTTTCTCCATATCTCGCAAATGGTTCAAGGTATCTTCATGGAACTTAGTATATATGCATGTACCAATGGGCAGTGATTGTCTAGGGAAGTTGGGGGTCATGGGTCAAAGGTCAGGGGGTCAATGGTCAAGGTCAACTCCTCAAAATATCACTACTTTCCTTATATTTATGCAATGCCTGAAGGATTTTTTTTAACTTGATGTATGCATGTATTACCCAATATATATTCTGTGGGAAGTTTCTTGCCAAAAGGTCAAAGGTCAAGTGAAAGTGCTGAATTGCACTTTTTCCTCCATATCTCGAGAGTAACTCAAGGTATCATCATGAAACTTACATATTTATGCATGTTCTACTTAACAGTGCTTCTCTTTGGAACTGTGAGGTCAAAGGTCAAAGGCCAGGTTTAGATAATACTATTTTACCATTTGATACTGAAATAATACTTTTTATCAATACCTTGAAAATTACTCAATGCATAAACTTATAAAAGGGTCAAAAGTCAAGTAAAAATCATCAGTTCCCCAAATACCTTCACTCTGACGTTTTAATCATTCATCCAATTGAACGTAGTTCTAGGAAAGTGAACATTCAGCACATTTGTGGCAAACCTGTCATTTTAATATTTTGCCAATTGTGTGAAACTGTCATCACACATTGTCAAGACATTGTACTATAGACCTATTAGGAGAACCATGCATTATGGCGGAGGCATACCAGTCGTCGTAGCAATATTTCTAGTCTTTCAAGTGACCAGTACCTACATTGCCGTAAAAGCAAGAATTTTGTACACAAAACAGTAACAGAAACTTGGAATTTACGCCCAAATTCAGTAAGGACCACCGCTTGATAATCAATCACCACATAAAATGCAAGCAATATGTGAGTGGAACGAAAACGTCAGAAATGCTTTCATTGTACTGCGGGATTTGGCAATTTATTGATTGGTTTAGACGGTTTTGTGCGTTTGAGCAGAATGTGCGAGGTTGGCACGCCATCGACTGAGTCAGATGTGCAAACGTGGCACATAAAGAGTTAAAGAAAATGTTTTATATGCGTCACTTTGCTGTTATGGTTACAATCCGGACCACCAGACTACCTTTCCATTTTCATAATTATGATAATTTTGACTACCTTTACATTGTGAAAGCTCTTTATGGCTGAAGTCTGAGTGAACTGCTCTCAGTGAACTGCTCTCATGAGGAGCTTCAGGCCCTGTTTAACTCTTTATGTGCCATGGTGGAAACCCCCTGTGTGCCACGTTATTCTGAGACACGAAGGCAGTCATGCTTTGAGAAAGAATTCTGTTATTCCGATTTGTGTAACTTCTACAAATTTCTGTTAAGATGGGCATGATAGTAGGCAAAGTCAAAGAGGAATGCCAAGATTTGTTACGATATAGATTGTATGACGAATCTATTTTCAATTCTTCTTTTGAATGACCAGTTTCTACATTACTGTAAAGGCATGACTTTTGCACATAAAACTGTTACAGAAACTTAGAATGTACAAGCAAATCTAGTTGGGAACATTGCTTGATAATCGACCACCACATAGAATGCAAGTCGTATATGAGAGGAACAAAGGCACCGGAAACGCTTCCATTGTGCCGCGGGATTAGCAGTAATTAGCGGTTTATCGATCTGTCTGGCGGCTTTGTTTGTTGAGCAGAATATGCGAAGTTGGCACGCCGTCGACTGAGCCGGACGTGCGAACGTGGCACATAAAGAGTTAAGCATGGGCCAGTCTTTTGTTGCCTTTCTGTAAGCTGCCACTAGAGGGCCCTTTGTAAAATGGCTTGACATGTAACTGGTCAATTGCAAAGCAGAGATAAATGAGTTGACCTTCCTTTCTAGTGCATGACAAAAACATATTGTCACTGGGGCAACAAGACCTCGTATCTACAAACTGTCAAATGTTCAGGAAAGCAAAGAAACTTGGCAGCCAAAGCACGTTATATCCAATGGGAGTGACATTATTTTTGACATGCCATGGTGACTTCATTTTTTGACATGCCATGGTGACTTCATTTTTTGGGTAAGACATCTAGGATTTGGACAGGACATCACTTAACTGATTATCAAACCATTGATCCAAAAAAGTCATTTTCACCAAAATTGCAGATAAAAGGTCTTGCCACCCCAGCGACGATGTGTGATGATATTTTTTAGCTTCACTGTCACTGCTCCCAATAGTTTCCAGTATAAATTCTCCTTGAAAAGCTGGGGTGTGGTTTTATGATGCAGTGATGCAAGTGATTTTTGTTTCTTCTTCTTCTTCTTCTTCTTCTTCTTCTTCTTCTTCTTCTTCTTCTTCTTCTTCTTCTTCTTCTTTTTCTTCTTCTTCTTCTTCTTCTTCTTCTTTTTCTTCTTCTTCATGTAGGAGTGAACCTAAAGTTTTATGAACTTAAACACTCCACTGTTTGAAGTTCACAATGTTGGCAGCCATTTGATCCTGGAGGGCTGTACTGAGTCCCACATATTACACACATGGTATTGTGTTATACATATTCCCCATGAAAAAAAAATGAATCGTAGCATCTTTATGTCGCTTTATTTTCTAACAGACATCAGATACATTGTCCAGGAGATCCTGCACACACTCATTGATCGCCATGACAACACGGACAAGCTGAGGAGGAACATCAGCATACCAAGGAACATCTCCGAGCTGAACCTGAGGGTAGAGAAACCATCTCGGCAAGATGTCTCCTTCTTGAGAAAGGTAGACTTCTTTTCACTCTTCGTCTGCCAGGGACTTTGGCTGGTGTATACAATGCTATGGGGTTTTCTGTGTCAATCAGCACTCAAAGCACACAAAGGGTGAAACACTGAAATTCAATAAAAAAATGAAACCCTTTCGGATTGTCTATTTAAAGGGGATGGCTAGTAACTGACCAGTTGGAATCAGTGGGAATGCTGGGGGATGATTGTTCCAATTCTTGTGGGATTCATGTAAGAGTACATTATGTATCTATTGTTGTGTGAAAATTATTTGCTTCAGAATGGTCTCATATTCAAGTATTGTGCAGTTGAATGTTTCCAGACTAGCATGCCTGTACAGTGACAGAGCATTAAACTGCACATTATTGAATATGAGATCGTTCTGAAGCAAATAATTTTCACACAACAATAGATAGATAATGTACTCTTAAATGAATCCCACAAGAATTGGAACAATCATTCCCCAGCATTCCCATTGATTCCCACTGATCAGTTACTAGCCATCCCCTTTAAGCACTGAGCAAGGCAAATCAAATGAGACATTTTCAGCTTTTGAACAATTGTTAATTTTCTTTTTCAATATTTGTATCATCAGATTTAAAAATTGTTTATTACTTTTACTTCGATTACATTTTTTTTTTTATGTGAATAGAAGAATGTCCCATACATGTTGTTTCTTTTATATTTTTCAAGTCTATGTGGAGTAGTTAATTTGTGAGTAGCTTTGATTCAGAAATGGTGAACATCCACAGGGAGAGTTGTTTATGTTGCTTAATTTCTGATCAAAATGAAGAGGATTTTCAGATACTTTTCATGTAATCGCAAAGTTTGAAAGTGGTATGAGGATGATATTGTAACACTTATCTCATTTGCACACTGCACTGCCGTTTGTTTGTTCATCTGTGGCTGTATAAATTCCATATCTGCCTTCCTTTTGCTGACGCTTTCACTTTTCTATTTCTTTAACTATGTTTTTTTTTTATTATGTCAATTTCTAGCATGAAATGGAATATTCCCCTAAATTCTTCCTCTACCAAGGAACCTGTTTTGTTAGTCACTAGATAGAGTGGATATTACAAGGGTAAACCTTATTTCATTTCAATTTCTTGTCATTGGCTTACACATTAACCTTTCGAGGATGGGCTGATTTTGCTACAGCACTCATTTCCCATAGACAGTTGCCCCGAGTATACTCGGGACTTATCCTCAACAGGTGAAAGCAAATGAAGATACAGTGTACATCAGTTGAATCTTTCTGGCAGAGAAAATTGCTGTGGTTGAGCCAACTGGAGGCCCTGTCGCTTGCGTAACAAGACTTTTTCCATATGAAGCTTCAACTAGCATTACAGTACAGAATGTTCCAGAAGTATGCAACGGACAAAGTGGATGTGTGTCTATACTATGTGCGAGTGAATTCTATGGATAGAACAACTTATCAGGGAAATGTGCGATAGGATAGAGTAGAAAGGAAATTAAATATTGACATAGATGTGAATGCGTGCAGTAGTGATCTTTTCTGAAAACATAAGTTAAAAGTTAATTCTGTCAACAGTGTCTTGTGATTTTTTTTTTGTGGAATGGAAATGTAATAATGAAGCAGTCGTACGAATGATTATTGATAGAAGGCAACTTCCTCCCTTCCCGTCCCGTTAGAATGGGGCCGACATCCAGTGGCACATCTACGAGAACCTGCGCTGCAGCGAGAACAAGACGGAGAACTACGTGGCGGTCTTCACCACCCTGGCGCTGCTCTGTGTCGAGTTCGGCACGGACGACATCCTGGTTGACCTCGTCAAGGTCTCGCTCGCCCTGCAGGTATGGCAGAAATCACCCTATCATGTAGCTCTTCTAAATTACATGAATTTGAATTGTATAATGCAAGGTAATGCATACTTATTCCCGCTCCATTATTTGATGGCATACATCAATTTCAATTTCCAAGTTCACCTAACTGTGTATGATTCATACAAATTAAGTGCCTGAATTTGTCTGTAGGCATGATCACTCAGTGTGAATAATGTACAGCACTTTTAATCTCTGATGTAAAAACTTATATAATTACGTCATGTTATTACAGCTTTAAAAGATTGACATGTTTTGTGTGAAATACTATTTTTTGGCTCAACTGACAACAGAGGTGGAAAATGTAAATTTTCACAGGGCTGTAACGTTTGACAACTGCTTCTGAGGAAACTCGATGCAGGCGAATGTGTTTCAGTGAAATGTCCTAACTGTTTGACTGAGACACATTGCTACACTGTACACCTCTGTAGGCTTGCTTTGTAGGTCAAGTCTGAATGAATAACTCAGGGGCCATGGAACCAAAGGGGGGGGGGGGGGGTGGTAACCATTGACCTAGACACCCCCCATTCCCCCCTCCCCCTTCTCCACAGCCTTCCACCATGGCCTGAAAATGGTTCCGAGGCTCCTGTAAACTAAATGCAGTGAAAATGTGTGACAAATTAAGCTATTTAAAGTGTCATACTTGTACAGCACATAAAGGGTTAGGCAAAAGCATCACCTCCCCCTCTCCACCAGTAAGACCTCTTCAGTGTGTGGTCTGCAAGTGTGAATGTACCACATGAGAAGACCACTTTTCTTGATTTCCTTTAAAGTTCCTCCCACCCATCCTTTAAACATGTAGAGTACCAAAGAAAAGAGGCCATAGCCTTTGCCCTAGCTCGGTTTGGAACTGGGTGCGAGCATGGTCACATGTAGTCTGGTTTCCAGACCCTTTGCCAACTGGACTCCGCGGCGACGAAGTCGCCGCCCCGCGACGAAGTCGCCGCCTTTGGAAGGCAAAGGGTCTGGGCACATTCGCTTCAAGTGGGAGGAGCCTAAATTTACCCCCAGTGAGCGAGGGCGATCATTCTGTCATTACGTAATAAGGAAGAGGTCACGTTAGTGACCCCTGCATCCTCACCCAGAGGTCCCAAGGACACTCTCCATATACATTACATGCATGCATCCACTGTCCGTGGAGTATTTCCATGCACTGTTTACTGCATGGAAAGGTTTTCTGGTGCGATAATCCACTATATCCACACTATGCACGGAGCTACACCATGCCCAAGACACATGGCATCCGAAAAGCGAAAAATGAAGTCGAAAAAAGAAAGTGCAGCGGAGTATTGTGCAAAATTTTTTGTAAAAACTTTGTATGTGGAGATGAGTTGTGGGTGGGCGGCCCATGTGATATATAATGTATTATTCTATGTACATGTATTTTTTATGTTCGTGTTTGCTGATGAATACGTTCAGTTGAGACCCTTCTTTCTATAACTTAATAGCAGCTAGTGAATAAAAAAGAAACAGATGATTAGCAACGTGCTCTTCCGATCAGTTCTTGTCTTCATAATATCGTGTCCCTCTCGTGGAAACATTGCGGCAACTGACTAAACTTAAAAATATTCTACGATATTGTTTACTTCTTCATCTCACACATATGATAATCACCAAGATAATAACATCGGGATATATGTATGAACCCACACAAGAAAAATGAAGTACACTTGCATGTATAGGTGAGCTGGGGTATTGTGGCCCCTCAACATATGTCTTCATACACCATCTTCTATCCCTTGAAATAGCCCGCTTGATAGCCGTACAAGGTCACTTCTTACCACTATATGCTCCAACATCCATTCATTTAGCAATTATAGCATCTATAGGGGGACCAGTTTTTAAAACGCGCGATAAGAGCCACATCTATTCATTTCCAATTTATTTTTCATAAAGTCACTTTATGATAGAAACCTTGTCTGAAGTGGTTATGTATACTCTTGAAACAAATAATCTAAAAATATTTCTTTGACAGAAGGCCATTGTTTGAAGCATGATGCGCTTCGGGGCAATTATGCCCCCCCCCCCCCCCCCCCCCCCCTTAAAAAGCCTTGTTTTACTAAGAACATCCATGGGTATAATATGCAAGAAAGAATACTAATTATTTTAGTTTAAGTCGCAATTAACACGGTTCATTGCTGGCATATATCAAGTGGACGTATACAGTGCAATCATAATGAATTATCATTGCAGCTTGGTTTTGGATATTTTCAGCTGAAAGACTTCATTTCCCAAGGTCATCATGCAACAAAATTAACGGCCAAACGTTAAAAACAATAATAGACTCTGACTTACAGTTTTTGTATTCACATAATTAAGATATGACAAGCTCTAGCATTTGATATAGATTTGTCCATTAACTCATATATTTTTTCAGCTTATTGCAGATTTATCACTTGTATATAGGAAAGTATCAGTTTTGTGGAATATTTTGCCTCAATTCAAATTCTCAAAAGATGCTCATGTACTTTTTTTTCATTGTTTTTCATATGCTCAGAGACCCGTCCATATTAGTTAATCATAATAAACTTTCTATAAAAGAAACAGGTGCCAAGTTTATGACAAAATATGTTTAGAGACAATTATCACCCCATCGCAAGACTATTAATTGTTTTTTTTATTTCTATATATAAGAAGCAACGCATGCAAGTTGGCTGCTTTTATTACCTCATTCAATGCAAAATGAAAATTGAGTGTAGATAAGTAGAGAACAGAAATAATTCGGTACTATATGGCACACCACAACCAATTATTAATTTTGGTCTCCATCCTGTAATTTTTGCTTTTTAATCCCTCGACGACAAACTTCTCCATTTCACCATATGCATGTCTTTAGTTGATATGCTCCTTGGACCTTATAGGATGTAAGCATGTAGGCCATAATTATAGGTGGTATAACCAGGGAGGTGGGAAAACCGAGCACTTTTGTGACCTTTTGTAAACATTGATGTTGTTACATTCCTGATTCCGATAATTGAATGGTGAATGTGGCAAAGAATGGTTCATCCCGATGACGATGTTGGCTATAGAGTATATGGGAAAGGTGGGATACGGAGGAAGAAGAGGAAATATTCGTTTTCTATCAATAATGCAATCCAAAATTCCAATTGTATTCCAGCGCTCTTCCCTTAGATTTCATTGCGTAATATTCTATATAGTATCTTAACAATAACAAAACCGCATTTCGCTGAAAAATAAAACATATTTTATTTTCGGAATTACGAATCTTATTCATCACCAGATTGACGCGCCTTTGGAATAACGACCCTTCATTCATTTTGGGATGAACGAAACTTTGGAATAAAGAACCCAATTAAGTTTTTCGGAATAAGGAACATTATTCAATATCATCTGATGATATGAATAATGTTCGTCATTCCGAAAAACATGATCTGATCAACAAACCTTCTGAAGAATTACGACTCTGCATTCATTTTGGGATCAATCATAAATTTTTGATTCACGAAACTTATTACATTTTAGCACTGACAAACTTTCGGAATAATGAACTTAATCATTCGCCTTAGCGAACTTTGTTCGGAACGTAACGAATTATAACAATGAGAATTTTACGTATGAAAGCATTGACAAAAATTTAAAGAATATAATATGTCCAATTCAGATACTTTTAGCTTGCATAAACATTTTTTATATTTTTCCCGTGCACAGGTCATATTGAATCATAGCTCTTCTCCGAATATTAGCCTGCCTTATGCAATAATAATAGCTTGTCATCAACATATTTTACAGAGCATGTGGAAGCACTATGCTTTTCAGATGGAGAAATTGTGTGTGTTTTTGTAATGTATCTCATCGTTCAGACTCTTAAGTATGAGTTTAACGTTATACGAACAAATACAGCGGAAGGCGTTGTGCATCAATCAATATCGCCACAATCAAGTCTATTATACTTGCAGGGTTTTGTTGTTGTTGTTGTTGTTGTTGTTTTGCTTTTTTAGAGGGCCTCAATTTTTTCATCCACAAAGATGCCTGATTTTGAAACTCACAATTCCGGATACATGATTTGGGAAACCTCTTTAGAGTTTTCATTATTCGTCGAAAATGAACATTGATATCATGAGAACAATAATTATATCTCTCTAAGATTTATAATGTTTGGTTTTGTTAAGTGCTGTCTGGGGCAAATTATTTGTATAGGGCCCCATTTTCTCTCTCTCTTCTTTCGTTCTTTAAAACAACAACAACAACAATAATAATGTCTACATGAATTGTTAACTTGTTTCTCTCTGAAAAAACCCAAACCATCCCCCCCTTCCCCCCAAAAAAGCAACAAATTAAAATACTTTACTGTTGATGCTGTTCACTTGGATATTTGAGCACCAATTCGCACATTGATGAATGTCGGAAAGATTTGGGACCTCAGATAATGTTCATTTACATTGAGCTGATGATTGCATTCCACGTCTATAGCACCCTCTCGCTAGCCTATAAAGGGACTGTACAGTACTGGTTGAGGTGGGCATTCATCTTTTGAACATTCCTAAGTGAGATAATGAAAAGCCTCTTATGAAATATGAAAGAGCATGTAATTCTAAGAAGGATTCAATGTTTATTTGATGAAAATTGGTTTTCAAATGGCTGAGATATCCCCCCAAAAAGTGCTAATAATACAAGGCGACATGCCACAACTTTATTAGGATCTCTTTGTTTCACCTTGTTTTTGGTTATCTCGGCCATTTCAAAACCGATTTTCATCGAATAAACTTTTGATACCCCTTAGAACTTTGAAGGTTTCTGAATATCTCGCAAAACGTTAAAAGCTATATCCTCACCACGACCAGAACTGTACACACCCTTTAAGATTAAATCATTGAAGTGAACTCAATATCACATATAGAAAAAAAAAAATGTGTATCTGAAATTGCCAGTTTCTATATGCATCCATTTTGTATTTTTTCATTGGTCAAAGATCCGTGAATTTTGCTTTATTTGTAGGATTCAGTATACTAGTAGTCAAATTAGACCAGTTTTTACATTCATACTCATATCTAAAGGCCTACTAAAAAAAAGGTAAAAAAAAATGTTGCTGGTTTTCCCCAAGTCGAGCCTACAAAAGAAATCCATTAGACAACATAGTGGAAACGAGAAAACGACCCAGATGGTTATGCATTAAAATACTGTGATTGAGATACTTTGTAAAGGAAGGAAGGGAAATGTGGTTCGCAATTGTTAACTTTACTGATTGTATTGCACTATAGGCCCTACATTAGTTGAAAAAAAACCCCAGCACAAATGAAGAAACAAAAAAAAAAAAATCTTCCTTGGACACCTATTCCTCATTGAGCTTATAAAATAAGTAACAAGGATATACACACAATACGATAGACACAATGACACAAAATGGTCTGCTTTAATTTTATTGGAAACATAGTTCACTTGACCATTGTGCGCATCTATATAGTAAACAGGAAAAAACGTGAGTAACAATCAAAAACATCGAAAACTTTTAGGAATACACATCATGGAGTACACACTGTCTACGATTGCCGATTCTTCCATCCGACCTTACTTTAGATCTAGAAAAGTCCGAATGTTCGTGTGTAGAGAGGTAGAATATACGCCTCCCTGAATGTATACCATGACCCTCATCCTGCATACTACAGTATACAGCATCCACACCATTGGTACACACACGCCGCAATGCCAACACACAGGTAGTAGGGAGAGTCCTCCCACCACCCGGCTCTGATAACACGCTGAGCAGGATAATTCGAATTTCGCGCTTCAGAGGACGGGAGCGCTGACAGATTTATGGATTCCGCCCAAAATCGGGCGGAATCCATTAAGTCCAAGACGAATGCTTCCAGACCCTCTGCGCGAGAAAATCAACTTAAACTATACTAGTTTTCGACGTTGAGGGCGTCAATATCATGGATAGCGAAATAGTATGGGCAGAGGGTCTGGAAGCCAGACTAGGTCACATGTAGCAACAATACACATGTAGTGTTCACAGGTATTCTAGCCAGGTGAGATTGTTCAGATCCAGTTTCCATGACGATGAATGGCTATGACATCATACTTTGGTATGCCATTCTGTTGCGCATGCAGGACATGGTGTGTGACCCAGACTGCCGGCTGGAGCCCGCCCACCGCTGCATGGTCCATGCCCTGGTAGCCCGGTACCTCAACCTCATCAGCCAGCTCACAGCCATTCCGGCCCTGGGGCAGCACGTGTGGTCGGTAAGTGCAGTTGCAATCCACTGCTCATTTGCACTGGCATCCTAACTAAAGGTGGACAACTGGCACACAGATCCAAGCCGCAGTCTTATAAAGTGCCCTTGTCTAATATTTTTTTAGTACACTTCCCTGCATAAAATGTTTATATGCAATGGATTTAGCAACGACATGTAGGCTCTAGATGTTGGTCGCAAGGGTGCACATACTCCCTTGTTGCTGTAATTTTTCAGGCAATACTGATAATATCAGTTTTTCTTGCGTGTCATGCCTCTGTTAACCCGTTGAGCATATTAGCTGATATTGCTATAATACACATTTCTCATTGACACCAGCTGTCCGGAGGGCCTTTTTACTATCATCAATCAAGCACAGTCAGGTACTCTGTTTGTACACGTTTCAGGAGGGACAGCACAGGAATAAACGTTTTAAGGATGTAAGCGCAGGAAGCAGGACTAAAGCTGGGACCCCAGGCTGAAAGTCAAGAGTACTATTTACCCATTCCGTATGGGAACCCGGTGGTCTGTGTTTTAAGTCTATGGGGATTTCAGAATTCAGTATGGAATGGGCTAACCCGTGGAGGACGGTTTGATTTTGCTACAACATGCATTTCCCATAGAAACCTGCCTGCCCGAGTATACTCGGGACTCGTCCTCATAGTGTTAACATCCGCTTTTAATACCACACTGCGTTGGTTGAGAAGAACATTTAGTTGTCTCGAACACTATGGGTTTAGTGGCAACTTAACACCCTTATCATTCTCAGCGGACAATTGCCCCTCTTCCAGGGATGTTCTGCTTTCATGATGATCGAAAACTTTTTCATTTTTTCATTTGTTTGTGGTCCCATTTATCATCATCTCTACTCTTCTGCGTATTGTTTATATTGTGTAGGTGATTGACACGAGGCAGAAGATGGCGCCCTACCTCCTCCCGCCATTCGACATCGATGCCAAACAGGGGTAAGCAGGATATGGCTCATCCACACCGCCTCTCCGAAACTACCCCTCGTCATCACTTTCAAGATTTGGTCCAGATTCAGATAATTACCATATAAGCTGTTATTTCCACGAATTTCGTAAATCACAGTTTTAGCAACATGATTAGCGAAAACAACATCTCATGCAATTGTCTATGACCTCATCATTCATGAAAATATCTACGCAGAAATAACAGCGTATACAGTATGCACATGTACAGCCACTGGGCTGACTTAAGAATAAAGAGCGAAACATAATACGTGTATGATGAACAAGGATGATGACATGGGGTGCTCACATATTTCAGAAATGTAGCGATGTACTTCCATTACAAAACTACTTGCTTAAGAAGTTCACCTGTGTAGAATTTATGCTTTCTTCTTTTATTCTGCTTCCTTGAGCACCCAGTCATAAATTCTTATGTGAAGCTGCTATGTCATCATCTTTGTTCACTGTGATTTGATATAGATCTTGAAAACATTCTTTTTCCTCATTCCAATCAATATACATTTCTGGTCATTTTTTCTGTTTGCATTTGTTACAAACTCAAAGAGCTGCATCACTTCAGTGATCCCTTGCATTTATCCCCAAGTTGAATTATCCTTCGGGTTTATGCCAGGTTCAAGTATGTACATATGTGTCACACACAAACACACTGCAATATAGCTTCTGACCATTCCAGCATTGAGAATTTAGGGTTTCTGGGACGAACACTGAACTAGGGCTGTGTAGCTCAGTCAGTAGAGCACCGGGCTAGCAATTCGGAGATCTTGGGTTCAAATCCCGATGGAGCCCCATCTTCTTTGCTCAATTTTCCACCGATATAAATTTTGTATAAACTTGATACCCATTATTCCCAATTCCAAGATGTTCAAATGCAAAAGTCTGAAAATCATCCAGTCGTCCCCTTTAATGGTCTTGTAACCGTGATACTATCATACCTCGTTGGTAAAACTTACAGAAAGTTTTTTCCTCCCTTGATGCTGTGCAGGAAACTCCCCAGCGAACCGCTTGCCGCCAACCTTCTCTTCCAGAAGAGCGCCATCGGTGACGGACTGAGAAGCAGCGGCCACGACACCTCGCGACTCAACACCCCATTCATTCACGAACCATCTGGTAAGACCTCGTAATGGCAGTTTAATGGATAACTTTACTTTAAGCAAAATAAAGCTCATTAGTCTATCTAGAAAAAAGCATCATTAATCGGTTTGGATTTGACATTGTTATATATGTTGTATTGGCGTCGTATCTGAGAATATACCATAACATTTGTCAGTGCATTGAAATATGATATCAAGTTATTATTATTTTTTTTTTACTTTTCAAGCCTTTCATGAAAAAAGAAACCCAAACATGGTATTAATTTTCTAATAATATATTTGTGTTTTTCATGTGACTTCATATCTCTTCCTCTTGATTAAACTGTGTGGAAATTCTCGGTCATACTAATCTTCACACTCTGCAAATGCATGTGACTAGTGCTGCTTTGACTGAGTATTGGAAATAAAGTGCATGGCAAGTACTCGTAGATGGTATTATTTAAAATGAGTTGGATACACTTCACAGCTCAAAGGATCCATCAAACCCCTCAGTTTGATCAATACGAAGAGTACCGTTAAAAGTCGTTTACAACAGCATACCTGCAACTGTTCAGTTTTAATCTGTATATATTCAGCTTTTTAAAAAAATCTGTATATATTCAGATTTTTCACTGAAAGAAAACTCATAAATTTCAGTGTGTTCTGAATTTATGGAAATATCTGTTCATAGTAAAGTACATTGTATATGTGAGCCGCTACAACAAAAGGATCCTAAAGTCGCTGACGGGTGAGCTGAGAAAATCGAGTTTGAAGTCAGATCACTAAAATCCGTCCAAACGTTCGGATTTCTGTTTTTAACATAATTTTGTAGTCTAATGTATCTTCTATCATCTGCTGAAATTTCGAAGCTAAATGATCAAAGGAAAGGCCTGAAAATAGCATTTTTCTGGGCCATGCTTGGCTCGCCCGTCAGTGACTTTAGGATCCTTTTGTTGTAGCGAGTCACATATGTATGAAAGTTCAGATTAAAAAAAAAATTCTTTATTTGTTCAGATTTATTAAGTCTCAAGGTTGGCAGGTATGCAACAGGTAGTTGCAGCTCGGTACAGTTTGTGTAGCACTTGTTGGTATTTTTTGTTTATTTCATTTCATTTTCATTTCAATTTATTTTCATATTTCTCACATATATCACAATAAAGTATATAAATACGAAAATTATACAAAACATAATTCAGATGAGACTTCATCAGAATGTACAGAAGTTTGATTTGGTATAAACACGAGGTCTGTATGCATGCGAATTACACTGTGGTCATAATGCGAAAAAATATGATGGGGTCTGCGTAAAAGCATTAGCTTGTACAGCCGCAGGTCCCGTGAGTAATCAGATTAGGGGAAGTTTAAAGTACGCATGTTTTTTACGACCAACTATATCTGGGGAAACCGATTGAAACAAACAAAACAAAAAATCCAATTAAATATATGTCACTAAATAAAAATACAGAAAAACAGAAAGCAGAAAGGTCACATGTTGCAGTTTATCACTGGGTTCATTCATCACTCGCTTTGCTTGTCATTCATTGTGTCCAGTTGACAGCCGACCAAGGAGTGGCGTTGACGTTGGATCTGTGAACATTGAGCTGGAGTCTGCTCAGTCGTCGCCTACGGGAATAAGGGTACATGTTTTGCCTGCTACAAGTCATAGTTCAGGGCATACCTATGTGAAGAGTGTGATTGCAAAAGGAGTTAACTCCATTCCTGTGTAAAGTTGAAATAATATAGCTGCTAAAAACAAACAGAGACAGAGACTAATAAGATCCCATGGGATATTTTTATTTGTAGCCTTGAGAGTATCCCTTTTTATGGTACAATGTGTACATGTGAGGTATCACTTGAAAGGTTTTCCTTTAATGTATCTGACGATGGACTTACTGTGAAATGTTTAAAAATAGTGCTTAGCTCATTTTGCGATAAAACTCTTGATATTATCACTTTTTGTCCCCGCCGAACGAGTTCGAGCAGGGGACTATGAAACGGGCTCCGTACGTGTGTGTGTCCGTGTGTCCGTGTGTGCGTGCGTCCGTGTGTGATCAAAATGCTACAAAATGCTACTCCTTCGCCATTTCTAACCCGAATTCGATTCCGTTCGCTTTATGTGATAGCACTAGGTGAGGGCTTCAAAACTCCTACACAGAATTTTGACCTTTGACTTCTTTGACCTTTGACCTTGATTTTTTACGTATATTGTACATTTTGCTACAAAATGCTACTCCTTCGCCATTTCTAACCCGATTTCGATTCCGTTTGCTTAATGTGATGGCACTAGGTGAGGGCTTCAAAACTTGTACACAGAGTTTTGACCTTTGACTTCTTTGACCTTTGACCTTAATTTTTGACCTATATTGTACATTGGCTACAAAATGCTACTCCTTCGCCATTTCTAACCCGATTTCGATTTTGTTTGCTTTATGTGATGGCACTAGGTGAGGGCTTCAAAGCTTCTACACAGAATTTTGACCTTTGACTTCTTTGATCTTTGACCTTGATTTTTGACCTACAATGTATATTGTACATTTTGCTACAAAATGCTACTCCTTTGCCATTTCTAACCCGATTTCAATTCCGTTTGCTTTATGTGATGGCACTAGGTGAGGGCTTCAAAACTTCTACACAGAATTTTGACCTTTGACTTCTTTGACCTTTGACCTTGATTTTTGACCTGTATTATACATTTCGCTACAAAATGCTACTTCCGGCGGGGACATATATTACGCACCACGTAATTTCTACTTTTCCTTGTTTGTTGTTGCAATGAATCAACAAAATGATTGCACCAATCTGTGACAAATGCATGTAATGAACATACTCCATAGTATGGTATGCTTTGCCATGGGGAAAAGGGCTCTGTTAAAGGAAACATAATGGAAATGAGAATGAATCCCTGATTATTTTTGTTTTATGGAGCCAAAATGGGCCTGAGCTTTTGATTTTAGCAGAATCTTTGTGAGAGGCAAAATGACAGACATGTAGGAAAAGCAATCACATAATAGACTTCAACACCATAAGCACAGTCGGAGGAGGGCTGGGGACACAACAATGAAAACAAAAGGGGTGGGTTAGAAGTCAAAGGCAGGGAGCCAAACAGGTAAGCAAAGGGATTGAAGCAAGGGGATTAAAGCAAGGAGATTTAAGAAACAGACAAAAGGCAGAGATGGGCCAGTGATGATCCAAGGATCATAGGGGGCAACCTAAAGATGAATAGGGAGGCAACATCAAGCAAGTTAAAGGAACAACACAAGGAAAAAAGAATAGGAAAACAGTGAAATAACAACAACAGAAGTGTGGGGTGGGAGGTGATCAAGCAGCGAGTCCCAAACCTGATGTATAAAGATGCTATATTTTTTTTTTAATTGATCCAAAACCAACTACCAATCACTATAAATGTGACTAGTGTTTTGAGATGCTAAGGGCAGCAAAAGCTTTTTATGCAGGAACTGATGTTGTTTGCAACATCTTGTTGAAATGTAATATTATGTTATGATGTCCAGGCATAAAATAGAACAAAGTCCTACATCATCTATGAAATATGGGTGTCTTGTGGAAGTTCTGTGAGAGTGAATTCATAGTCATTATTTGAGTCTTATTCCAAGACCTCAGCCTGACATTCTTTGGTGCTTCTATAAAAGTAGGAATCAGTACCTAACAACCGGTACTTGTCTTGGAATCATTCATGCCATTTGTTCATGAGACTTATTTGTAATTAGTGTACCCCATTATTTTCAAAGGATTTTGTGTGAAGTGTGAATGTGTGAGTATTCTCACTTTCCCAATGTGGGCAGTATTTCTGTGACAATTTAACATCTTACAAAACAAGCTTCCTCCTTTGTATCTGCTCTGTGACTAAATTCTACTTTCTTTTATCCATTCACTTATTTATCTATTTCTTTCTTCTTCTCTTTCTTTTTGTTTCAAACAGAAACACCCACAGGAGCTGGTGACCTTTGAGTCTCTGAAGAAAGTGTTGACCCCGACCACCGTCGTCGACGGCATCTCCGTGGAGGAGGAGAGGGAGAAGCGTCTCGCCATCCTCAACATGTTCCAGAACTCTTCCCTGGACCAGCTGGCTGCGTCTGCAGAGCAAAGGGTGAGTAGCTGGGTGTTTTCGTTGTACCCTCTCCTTCTCTTTTCTCCTCATCATCCTCCACCTTGCGCTACAGTTTCTGTTCATCTTTCTGTTTATCTCAACATCTTATCTTTTTAGGTTTAGTTTGATATGTAGTTATTTAGCTGTTTAGTCATTTAGTTATCTAGTTAATTAGTTATTTATTTGATTAGTTATTCAGCTATTTAGTTATTTAGTTATTCAGTTATTTTGTTATTCAGTTGTTTAGTTTTTTACTTGTTTAGTTTAAGTTCTTCAGTTACTCAGTTAGTCAGTTATTCAATTATTTAGGTATATCTAGTTATAGATATAAATGTAGATTTAGTTTATGGTCTTGTGGATGCATCTTGGCTCAAAATTGTTGTATAATAATTGTGACTCAAATGCCACAAATAATTGTTAATCCTTTCTGTGCCGGTAACTTTCAGCAGTGTGTAGTTGTACAGTGCTATAAGGTTTTCTGTGCCAATCAGCACTCAGAGCACTCAAGTGATAAGGGTGCACAATCGATAGAGGCCACCATACTCATCATAGAGGTGACAGTTTGTCAACAAAAATTATTTCTCCAAACAACAGGCCTTTCAAGGACTGCATTCACGGGGTGTTGTCGCAAACCTCTTCTTTTTGTTGTTACATCACCATGCAAACTTTCAACAACACAATGAAGATTGTGTGCTTGTACAGTTTTTGCCATTCAACCCTAATATAGTACATTCTGTTTATTTTCTTGCTTCAACAAAGGATTTTGCAAAATGCAAGCCATGCGTGTTGCAATTTGTCACTTTAATGAAAACAAGCTGAAAATCCATTGATAGACTGTAGTGTTACAATAAATCAGCAAACAGTAGCATGGGGATATTTGTGTAGAGATCTATTGAAAGTGAAAGCATGATTCTCTAAAACCTTTTGTTTGTTGGAGTGTTCTGTCATACATTTGAAAGACACCATGATCAAGTATATTGCTCAATACTGCCCTGCCTGTCATAGATTGCTTTGTTTTGAGAAGTGTCCGTGTCTCTCAGCACTTGACAAATCACGCCAACACACACCTTCACCTTCACCTTCACAGCCACGTACCCACTCACATGCTCACTTGATTCATTGCGTGTATTCACAGTGACACATAATTTTTTCTCATCGAGAGCACAAGCACATGTGTAGTGTCTCTATACTGAAGGTTATTTGTGGTTTCTCTTTGGCTTGAATCTCTTCCAGAGCGAGCGATGGCACAAGAAGCTGAACGACATTCTGGACACGGTGGTCAAGTGAGTGAAGAGAACATGTTAATCACTAGAAGGTCGATGAGATCACATCGAAGGATATCGGGAGTGAAAGTATCAAGATTATATTGATGGGGAAGTTTCGAGTGGACAACAATAGTCTTTCCAGTGAATGTGTTACCACTTCAGAGTTGCCAATTTAGTGTTACCCTTTTGAGTCTGATGGGCGTTTTTGGTGTACCTTGAGAATCCGCAGGGTATTGAACAGGGGCTACAGAACTGGGGTTTACATTGCACAACGACCCTTGCCTCCCTCCATTGGTCAATTCCACCCCCCCCCCCCAAAAAAAAAAAAGCAAAACAAAACAAAACAAAACAAAACACTCCACGGCCCCTATTGAAGAGTGAAAAAGAAAATCATGGTTCCCCATAGACTGTAGTGTTGCAATAAAACAGTTTATTAGCAAAGAGTTTATTAGCATGGCGATATTTGTGTGGAGATCTATTGAAAGTGAAAGCATGATTCTCTAAATCTTTTGTATGCTGAAGCGTTTTGTCATGCAATCCGAAGACACCACGAAACTTGCTCAGCAAAGTTGGCAATGTCTGATATTTGTGACGTAGGTACCTATGTAGTGTAACCCTTGTGAGGAGGGAATGCATCTTTGCTCTCACTATGATCTTTGCATTAATAATCATCACCGTCTTTCCAATAAAAGATAGATATTGATGAAGCTAAATTACGATCGTGTCTGTGCTTTCCCTATATATCTTGAATTTATTTTTAGTTTGTGTATTCAACATGAAAATATCAAAGAGGCGTTGAGTAACTGAATCTACCCCACTGGAGGTCCGTACATTTGATAAAATTATACAACTTTTTAACCCTTTCTTTGCCAGTGAGTCAAAGGTGCACAAATTTCATACACAAACCTATGGACAGATACGTAATAAATGTGGCCTTGCAGAGGGTTAATTGGCACCTTATCCCGTTGTGTCTCTTGAATCACAGGACTCCTTTGTCTCCCGCTGGTAGTCCGGTGAAGCCCGACCCGTCCACACCGGCCGTCTTCCACTCTGTCCCAACGTATGAGATGAAGTTCCCCGAGCTGTGCGTCTACTGAGTCTAAAACGTGGAGATGAATGACCTCCCATGGGGTTGACCTCTTCTCCATTCAACCTCGCAATGCCATTAGGGTGTGACCAAGAGTGTCCTCCAACTTGGTCCTATCTGTTTGAGAGTGGTGGTCCTGGTTTGTGAAAAGCTGTGATAAGGAGGTGCAACAAGCAACCCATAGTTAAGCACATTCCCTGCAAGATTCCTAAAACTTCCTTATAGAGTTTGCTCCAGAAGCACTGAATTGGTATTGGTAGCCACACTGTACACAATGTATACACCATTATGGGCTCTGTGTAATACATATGACCCAGATTGTGTGGAACTGCCCTTAAAAATAGTAGCTGCCTTATACACAATGTAAACATTCATTGTGTACAACTACCTTGTGTAATGTGTTCCAGCCATGTGGTAACTCCATTATGCACAGTGCCAAACACTATAAGTTGTAGTACCACATGGTTTAGTATTATTACCACCCATATAGGAGCTACATTTGTACACATTGCCAAACAATTTGTAGGAGTCATACAAAAGCACATTGTGTAGTACAGTGTTGTGTAGTGCGTAGTAACGTCTCACATTGTGAAGTGCCACACCCAGAAGTGTTGCAGCTGCTTCATACATGATGCTAAACAAATAGTAGTACCTCACGACATCATACTCATGTTGCGTACTTTGAAGCACTACCCTGTGTATGATGTTCATATGAGAACCATTTATTGTCTAAACACCACTTAGCATGGACGTGTGCAATTAGAACACCCTCACTGTACAGTAAGGGCAACTTCTCTGGTTTCGGTCATGCTGTACTGGGTATTTCGAAAGGTACTTGTCAGAGCAGTTTGCAGTACATCTCGTGCTATGGTGACACAACGACGTACCTCCGAGTGTAATCCTCAGCGGAGCATGTAATCATACGCTCTTACACTTCCTTACAGATCCTTGAGGGCAGATCATGTGATATGATAAAGAATGAGCAAAGATAATGGGATTCTGTCAGGATTTGAACCTGAGAACGAGGGAATGGTAGAACAGTTCTCGTATTGACCGAGCCATGAGAAGCCCTTGTAATATTGCGGTGTTTGTCCTAGGACCCCCTTAATTCTCAATGCTCATGTGGTCAGAAACTTACATACACCTGGCAGATTACATGTATCACTTTCTCCCTGTACTCATTATACCCCCGCCAAACGAAGTTTGAAGGGGGTATATAGGAATCAGCGGACGGTCGGGCGGTCGGGCGGTCGGGCGGTCGGGCGGTCGGTCGGGCGGTCGGGCGGTCGGGCGGTCGGGCGGTCGGGCGGTCGGTCCGTTGCAAATCTTGCGTCGCGAACTACTTCCTCAGTTTTCAACCGATTCCCATAAAACTTGGCACAGATGTGTGCCTTGGGTTGTAGATGTGCAAGACGTATTTTTTGACAGTACCCAAAAGTACGTTACCATGGTAACGGCATATTATGGGCAAAAATGGGTACAAATCTTGCGTCGCGAACTCCTCCCACAGATTTTGATCAATTTTTATGAAATTAGGTACAGATGTTCATCTGAATATGTTAATGTGCAAGACACATATTTCAGCAGTGGCAAAAAGTGCGTTGCCATGGTAACGGCATGTTATTGGTAAAATATAGGGCAAAATGCTTCATGGCAAAACTGCTTCATCAGTGTTCTTCCAATTCTCATGGAATTCATATTGAATGTTTGTCTTAGGATATAGGTCAGCATGACACATTTCTTGACAGTGACAAAAAGTATGTTGCCATGGTAACAGCTCACATATTATGAGCCAAAATGATGGAAAATTTTGTGTTGCAAACTACTTCCTCAGTTTTTGCCCAATTTCCATGAAACTTGGTACAGATGTGTGCCTTTGGTTGTAGATGTGCAAGACGCATTTTTTGACAGTACCCGAAAGTAGGTTGCCATGGTAACGGCATATTAATGGCAGAAGATCAAGGAAAGATCTTGCGGATTTAACTACTTCCTCAGTTTTTTGACCAAAGCTTATGAAATGTGGCACACACCTTGATCTTGGTGGGAAGATGTGGAAGACATATTTTTCGGACGTGTCGGAAGCTGCGTTGCCATGGTAACGGCATATAAATGGCAGAAGATCAAGGAAAGATCTTGCGGATTGAACTACTTCCTCTGTATTCGACTGAAGCTCATGAAATGTGGCACACACATTGGTCTTGGTGGGAAGATGTGCAAGACATATTTTTTGGACATGTCGGAAGCTGCGTTGCCATGGTAACGGCATTTAAATGGCAGAAGATCAAGGAAAGATCATTCCTTGGGTAAGACTGTCGTCACGGGGCGGGGGTATTAATCACCTTAAGTGATATTTCTAGTTTACGTCGTCTTCCCTGGAACCTTTCGCACAATGAGACTGCCATAGTCACAGATACTCCAGAAATGCAACATTCTTTCTAATAGTATTTTCTTCTTAAATAAAAGTAAGATATTATTCAGAGGGATAAAGGTTCAGGTATGAGTTTGTTCAGTTTGTCTCCCATTGCAAAATAAAAATGACATGTTTGTTAATTCTTGAATCAGCAGTCGTGATCTGTAATTTAACAAATTTCATTTGTAGAGAGAGACAAATCGAAGAAACTCATAACTGAACCTTTCACCCCTCTGGATAATATCTCTTTTTATTTAATATGCCTTGTCCGCCTTGGAATTTTGAAGCTTGGGTGTTTGTTCCAAGTTCATTGTGTCAGTGCCGGCAACCAGGGACAGCCTGGTGGTAGTGTCACTGCCTGGAAATTAGTAGATGAACAGGTTTGAGTCCCACTGGTTCCCTGTTTCCAACATGTTTATTGGTTCATAGATAAGCAGTTGCAATCTTAACAAATTTCAATTGTAGAGGGAGACAAATTGAAGAAACTCATACCTATTTTCGTTTTCATCTCCATGTATGTTAACAAAGAGGCAGATGCAGCTTGAAATACATTGTACAAAATATATCTTAAGTGTGCATGGCTAAAGTGCAATTGTAAATATTTATCAATTCAACTAAAGAGCTGTAGCTATATTTCAGTGCATTGTTGCACTGCCGCAAGAAGAGCTGTTTATTCGATGTGTGCAGGTACATCCCTCCCCCCCCCCCCCCCAAAAAAAAAAAAAAAGATGTACAGTTGTAATTACATATGATAATCTAGAAAGTTTAACATTTGCTATTGAATCAACCGTTCGGAAGATATATCTATTGTATGATAATTAAGCAAATAATTTATGCGGTGGAAAAGAAGTGAGTATTCATATATAGGTCTGCTTCTTTCTTTTTTAATTCCAGTAAGTTTTAAAGGGATGGTACAGTATTGATGGAGATGGGAATTGGGCTTTTAACTTTTTGTGAGATACCAAGAAAACACTCATGAAATAGTACATAGCATACCATTTTCAGACAAATTCAAAGTTTATTTGATGAAAATCGGGTTTGGAATGACTGAAACATCGAAAAACAAAGTAAAACAAAGTGATCGTAATAAAATATGAGTCCAAAACTTTATTAGAATCACTCTGTTTTGGATATCTCAGTCATTTCAAAACCAATTTTCATCAAATAAATATTGAATTCCTCATGGAATTACAATGTGCATGCTCTTTTATATTTCATAAGATGTTTCTCATGATCTCACTAACAAATGTTAGAAACCCAAAATTAGGTCTCGGCCAAAACTGTACGATCCCTTTAAACATAGTATGAAAGATGGACTAAGAGGGGGAAATTGCACAAATCTGTTTTAGAGATGCAGGAATGTAGTCTTTGTTTTCAATATCTGATGTAGACTGATATAGCACCATGTGTTTGCTTAAGATAATGATTTATAGTCTTTCGTTGTGAGAATAGCAACCATGAGGTGACTGAACCCCTATTTCATTCCATGATCATGAATATATGGATATGTATATGTTCATATGTTCATATGTGATTATTGTAACATATGAATATATGGATATGTATATATTCATATGTTCATATGTGATTATTGTAACATATGAATATATTGATATCATCATTGTATATGGATGTGTGAATGATCATATGAATATGTGTACTTGTGTATGCTCATGTCATGTTTTTGATGTATCAAGTCATTTACTGTAAATGTGGATATTTTCACACAAGTAATTTTTCGCGCTTGGCCAGGTACGAAGAGTTTCGCATGTTTTCAGTTCCGCGGAATCAAGACATCAGCTACTGGAACATATGGTACGCACAAATATTTGCATGCTTTTATTTTCGCGCTAGCTTCTGGTTGCTCGAAATGCACGAACATTTCCACACCGCGAAAGTTTCCACTTTTACAGTATGTTTGTCTAAAAGTTATATTTCCATGAACATTTGTGGGAGCCCAAGGAAATTCACCTCCACCCAGTGTTCATATTTGATGTGATGATTTTGCAATAATTATTATGTAGGTAGAATGTGATAGGACATTCCAAGTGTGTGCACACTATTTTCCAGCGTTAGTACTTAGGGGTCATTCACAATTATCAACATTTTCACAAGTGTACAAACCATACACTTTTCAAGACCCCCCCCCCCTCCCCCCAAAAAGTGTACGAAGAAAATGTTGATTTTTTCCCCTACATTTTATAGCTACGGTCACAAAGGTCCTTGCGAACGCCGTACGAAGGACTAATTTGTACAGCCACAATGGGACAAAAATCATTCGTATGGCGTTCGCAGGGCCATTTGTGACCGTAGCTTTATTTTCACTGTGTTCAGTTCTTGCTTGGTCTGTTTTTTTTTTTTTCCAGTTTGTTTCCCTCCTTAGTTCTTGCTTGGTCTGCCTTTCTTCAGTTTGTGTCCCTCCTCATCCTGGTGCTTCAGCAGTCGATACCGAGTGGGATACTTCTGGTCACACACTGGGCATCTGTGGCTGGCCTTGTCCTGATTGGCATCCCTCAAAGCACGTACTCCACCGTGGATCAATTTGGTGTGCTTCTCTTCATCGGCTTTGCTGGTGAAAATGTATCTGAAAGTAAAGGAAAGAGAAGGCCACATTAGTTTCTGTATTTAGAGCACAAGATCAGGAGGGCAGAAATATGCAGAAATAATGTGCCCATGGGGCAATTAATACACTGCTGGGAGATAGAAGTTAATTTGAATAGCCACAGCTAGGATGAAAAAGTCACTATTACAAAATTATATATATCTGCAACAACATATTCTTCAGTCACAGTGTAGGTTACTGATTTCCAAAATGTGGTAGCCCACTGGGTTTATTTTAAAATGTAGAGCAACCACACAGTTCTGTACTATGTTCATGTATTTCAGGGCAAATCTCTTCTGTGATGGCTGGGCTATATTAAACACATAGAGTTTATTATTGCTTTGATTTTTTAAAACTCTTTCGCCCCTGTTGTCCAATGGTCTATGCATGTATTGTATCAGTAGCAATTCAATTTTTATTCCAAATATAAAAAGGAAATGAATGAGCAACAACAAAAAATGGAGAATATGAAAGATATTGAATACATGTACAGTATAATTATATTGTTTTGAATTGTGTAATTTTAACTTGTGGAAAAATGAACTCGAAATGAATAAATGAGCAACAAATAAATTGAGAATATGAAAGATATTGAATACATGTATAATTATATTATTCTGTATTGTGTAATTTCAATTTGTGGAAAATGTACTTGAAATGAAAATGAGCAACAAATAAATGGAGAATATGAAAGATAATGAATACTTGTATAATTGTGTTTAATATTTCATATTGTGTTTATATTTTGATTTGTGGAAAAATTAACTTGAAATGAACTTGAAATGAACTTGAATGAGCAACTAACTAGGAACTTTAGTCCATATTTCAAGATTGTATAGACTTCTGTGTTCTGTGAAAACACACCAGTGCAGAGAAAATAAAACTAGTGGTGTGCTGAGAAACCTATTCAAAAATGAACTATAGATCACTGATATCATATACAGTGTCTTTTATTCACACTGCATATGACATTAAACAGTAGTAAGTAAAGAAAAAAATTTATTAGAAATTATATGCAGCACAATAATCATACCTGCAGTGAGTGCAGCTGCGAGCTTCAAAGTTCTTCAAGTGCTGATCTGGACTACTGAAGGCCAACGATCTTTCCAGCTGGCGGAGTGTCTTGTAATGGCCTGGGTGTTCAGGGTCAGGGGTTATTGGAGGGAACAGCCATTTGTCACCACTTGGCATCTTCCACACTTTTGAAGCCCGGACTCCATCTTCCATGCACTTACATGTGCTTTCTCCACAACTGCCCTTGCGGAAGCACACAAAGCCACTTCTCCTGTCCATATGCGCAGAGATGTACTTCCACTCATCATGGGCCTCAGACAAATCTGAAGACTCCCGGATTCCACGTAGACTGGAGTGGAACATGTTCCGAACAACAGTGTATGTCCCATTTTCATCACCTGCGTTGGGTAACACAGCTTTAGAAGTGATCCTGAATCCATCGTGGACTCTCCCATCCCAGTACATGTTCAGACGGTTCAGAGCATTTTCGAACACAATTGTCTCCTTTTCCAACTTCTCGTCAGGTGAAATACTCTGAAGAGCAGGTGGAACCGTCTCACCTGGCAGGCATGCCGGGAGAGACACACCTGCCAGAAACTTCGACAATGGAGACCAGAGGTGCTCAATTGGATTGTAGCGAGAGAGACCAGCTGGCATGCACGTACTGATCAACATGTCATACTTTCCCTCCTTCCAAAGCTTACCAAGGAAGAATTCATTCAGATTCGTTTTAGGTGTCCAATCTGGGCCGCCGTCAGTTACAAGTACCAAGATGGGCTTGTCTAGACTGGGATTGTCCTTCATTATCACTTTCAGATCATTCATATGGTCTTCGATAGTTGTGGAAGTGTTTTTCACAGTCCGATTGAAAACCCAGAGGGGACCAGTGGAAGGGACTTCCACCACATCTCTGCCACATTTGTCCTTAGTGCTTGGGGCTTCAGCCTCTTTCATCTGAAGTTGCAGGTAGCCATCAGGTTCGATTAGATAGCCAGGGACTGGAAAATCATGGTCAGCATAGTGTGGGGTATCATCGCCAGGAAAAAATGTTCTCAGCTGGTGGTATCTGGACACAGCTTGTCCTCCAATATGGATCTTGGCCTTGCTGTCACATGAAAATGCTACACATTCATCTGGATACATTGCACACATCTGTCGCACGTTCGAGACAGTGGCAAAATATTCATGTGCATTTGGATTGTCTTTGCTGACATCACATGACTTCGTCCCAACACGTATATCAAGTGCGTCCTTGTGTCTGGCAGCTTCCCTTGAGTTGACTCTTGCAGGCTTCATCAAGTAGTACACTTTCGTCCGCGATATAGTATCCAACCCCTCCACATTTTCCAGAAGGTGTTTGCGGACATCATCGAGGGTGACTCCACAGGAGGTTGCAGTCCCAGTTCGCCTGCGTATGTGTGCACCAAAACCATGTAGCTGTACAAAGTTCATCATCACATCAAGCAGCTGTGGGTACTTTTCTTGCAGTGGTGTTTGTCCTGATTTCTGATAGAAAAAAATGCCATCTTCTGAACCATTATCTGACTGCTGCGTGCTTGGCAAGTCCTCGGTCTTATCAACAGAATCCAGGGTTAGGACCTCATACACAAGATTGGGTCTGAATACCAACTCAACATAGTCTAGAAGAACGTAATGTCCCCCTCTGGCAACACACAGCAATGGAAACATATCCAAGAGTTCATCAACAGCATTCTTGAGTTTGTCGTCTGTCAACTTGAAATGTTCAGCTAAAACATGGCCTGGTATCCCCAGCATGTCAGAGCGATGGCACATGTCCTTTAGGCTAGGGAATGAGTACAACTGCATAGCATTCAGTGGATCGAAGAGACTTTTGTCCCCATTGGATTCCATTTCGGTAATTTTCTCTACAGCTTTCTCCCAACTAAGGCCTAGAGAATTCCCGGCAAGCAGTTTATATTCAGAGTTGCCCGTCAGCCGATTGAACCTCCTGGCATTCTGTGCTCGAACACTAGCCTGCAGACTGTCAATTGCTGTTTCTAGGGCAGTCTTTGCATTGAACAGAACAGGAAGCATTTCCAGCATTTTCGTCAGTTTCTGCTGACAGGACTTAAGCTGGAGACCAAGATTCCCGCTTACTACTTTTAGTTGCGCAAGCTGTGTCAAATGGTGCGACAGTTCACTGATACTGGACTCTGCCTTCTGCTACCTTTGTGAAACAACAGAACCTTTCTTCACAAAAATTTGCTGTTTCTGCCACGAAGCAACTAGAGGGAAATAATCTATAGCTGAAGCCGACACTGACGTCAGAGCTCTCATAAATTCTGGATGAGATTTCACGTCCTCAGTGAGTAGTTCCGTTGAAGAGATTTTCAATTTTTGACAGAGGAATGATACAGCAGTTATTTGTCCATCCAAAATGTGATTTTGAACTGTGCTTGTATTCATCTGAGAAGAACCAACCGTTTCCTCTGGCACCTGAACTGTCACAAGAACTGGCTCTTTTTCTGGCTGGCCATTGTCATGCAAATCTTGATCCACAGTTGCTGCCTGAAATAAAGACAAATCATGTTCAATGTTAGTTTTTGAAAGTGGGTCAAACATCAAGGTCAAGGGTCAAAAGTAAAAAAAAAAGTTTTGGTATAATGTGCAAGGTCTTGCTGCTGGTCATATACAATATGAAAGCCATATCTGCTCACATTCAAAAGTTATGACCAAGGTTAAAGCGGAATTAAACCCACCTATGTGCATTTTTATTATATGCAGAAAAATCAGAGAAAGAAAATGGTGAAAGTTTGAGCAATATCAGATAATCCATTCAATAGTTATCAATTTTCAAAGTTTTACCAAATCTGCGTAATGGCCACCTAGGGGATCCTTGAGTTGGCCACTGAGCCAATTTCTGTGATATGGACAACTCTCCATTCGTTTTGTACACATATTTTCACAATTTTTTTAATCAAGAGTATACATTTCCCCCTTGCTTGTTATTCTTATTCTTGCTTATTCTGTCCTTTCATAAAAATGAAAAATAGTGGTAATCTGTGTGGAGAGTTGTCCAAACTCTAATACACTGATATTAGGAGAGTTGCCAAAATCAAGGATCCTCATAGGTGGCCATAACGCAAATTCTTATAGCAAAACATTGAAAATTGATAACTCTTGAAAAGATATCCGATTTTGATGTATAAAAAAAAAACCACCATTTTCTTTCTCTAATTTTTCTGCATATATATATTGAATGCAGATAGATGTCCGAGTTTAATTCCCCTTTTTATAAAAAAACATATTGAGTACTTGACCACACCAAGATGTTAAAAAATTATTAAGAATTATGTACCAAAAGAAAGAAAAATATTCTGTAAAATATGAGCCCTCATTTGTCACAGTCATATGTTAGAATGGCTCGCAGGAATTTTTTAAAGGCAACATAAGCTGCTAATCCTTAAAATTGGCAACATTTAAAGATTCAAAATCACTATTATAGGTGCAAATTCGCAACTTTATATATTGGAAAGGATTGCCAAGTGTTCATATTTTTATATTGTCTACACAAATCAAGTTTCACTGAATTGTAATGAAATTAGAAAATATTTGTTGCCAATTTGATATTCATTTCCAAATGAGATGTGGTCTTGTACTCTGTGGGTTCAAGTTTCTGTGAGACAGACAGACAGACAGACAGAGTGGCAGACGGATGCATGAATAACGTTCCCTTCCTTTCCTGAAATAAAGCAGGAAAAGCAAAAAGAAAAAAAAAATACCCGAAATCAAATGTGCAGTTATTGGCTATATCGTGCTACTGGTCTCCAGGGACTACAAGGAGTTTGTGCCAACAATTCCTACGACTCTTTCAACTTCATTTGTACTTCAAATTTGATGTCTTAAAAACACATTAATTTTTTGTTGGAATAAAGCATACATGTAATCATTGCTCACAGAGCAAAAACATTCAACAATGCTGGTTTCGAACCCCCAATGCATCGACGAGCATAAAAATCGCTGCCCTCAATTTTAATATTGAGCTGTGCGAGATTCGCTGCCAGGGTGGGGTTGTCTACAAATATACATATCATCATTATGAATTGCGCACTGGCCGTGCACAGGACTCATTCTATTCGGATTTTTGTGTATTCATCTGTGCCACAGAAAGAATTGCCCGCCAGTGCCGTATGTAGTCCCTGGTCACATTTTCACGATAATGCCTGTTTGTTCAATAATCATGGGGGCTGAAAGTGGGGATATTTTTTATTACAATAGATCTCTACTTCTCTTGAAAAAGAGATCTGGTAGCTCCCAGCGACTAATCATAAAATTTCTAGGATGACAATATGTGCACACTACACGCCACCGTGGTGCACGGCGGCACCTTTTCCAACTTTCAAATCTTGTTCAAACAAATCTAGATCTAGATCTATACCGTATGTACACGGGAGAGAACTGGGCCCCACAACATTCAGCTCAATAAAATTAAGTTTTTCTTGCTATTGCAAGAACAATCAACAGCTTCAAAAACCCATAAACTATTCCTGGATTTTGGTATTAGCTGTTGATTATTCTTGAAATAGGAAGGAGAACTGAATTTCGAGTTTACCAAGGCCAGGGGGCCCCGAGTTCTCCCCTGTAAACGGTAGACATTACTGGTTGATCTATTACTTAGACTATTCTAGATATGTAGGCAAATTTTCCTAGAAATAGTTTGATTTTAATTTGTATCTGAATATTTTCTACATTAACGCAATTTATGATGGTGGAATATGAATTCAAATGAAATCTCTTACTTCCTCAAAATGGTCGTAAAGTGCGGCAAAAGTCATTAAAAATTGTGCGCAGAGTAATAATTGAGCGGGGCTGAGCCAGCCGCACCGCCGGCTGAGCCCGCCGGCCAGTAGCGCCGGGCGGCTGGGCCACCGGTCCGTGTTGCACTCCCAGTCCCACACTCTACAGCCTGCTTCAGGCCTGCTTCATAATCGGGGTAATTCTTCGGCATGTAAACATTGAAATACAAATTGCCATCAAAATATATGATAGAAAATCTGCCTACATACCAATAGAAAACAATTTATACACGAATCTCAAATTTTACTGAAATTAGTTACCTTTGGAACGACTTGGAAGAACGATTTGATCGTCCCCTTCTGATTTTTAACACGCTCCATCTTCAGCAGGGCTTTGTCCAGAACT
The DNA here is from genome assembly GCF_040938485.1 of Diadema antillarum. Lineage (NCBI taxonomy): Eukaryota > Metazoa > Echinodermata > Echinoidea > Diadematoida > Diadematidae > Diadema > Diadema antillarum. Next base: position 4,959,734 of record NW_027270895.1, read on the forward strand.
TCAGTGAAGAGAACACATTGCGTAGACGCAGTGCGCCACAACTTTTGACCTTCCAACACGGCATCTGCTCGTTTCCGGTGCTCATTCACAAACACAAAAGCATTTATGAAGTTCATATATTTGTTAACGGGATTTTTGTGAACAATGCACCCTCGCTTAAGGAGGAATTCTGTTAGATTTTCCGGGTCAGTAGGTCTATTGTCCCTATTGTTCGCCATCTTTGACATTGTTTCCACGTACGTACGTACGCGCACATTTTTCTACATAATAATATAATATACCTAGATACCAAAGATCGCATGCGCGCGTATATCGACTACGCGACTTTCGGTGGCACAACTCACCAACCTTGAACATGAAGAAGGTGCGTAACTATGCATTCTTCACTCGCTGTTTCATTTCGGATCCAAAGTCGGTGATTCGTGTATTAACCGAAAGTCGTGTAGTGTGCGGGGGCCTAAGATAGCTATCTCTCGGTCATAAAGTGAAACGATGCCGCGAGAAATTGTGGGATTTTGATGGAGTGCGCGAACTATTCGGTCAGCGTGGAAAGTTTCCAGCGAGACGAGAGGCCGGGCCCGTGATCAGACGGGATGGGCGCGAGAGTATGGATCGACATTTTTTATAATTTGAAAAGCGTACGCCGGGTGCTGACCCCCTCCCCCCCAGCGTACGGTTTGTACGCTCGTGAAAATGTTGATAATTGTGAACGGCCCCTTACTGTACATAGATAATGGTTGATATGTAATGTATGTGTGCTACAGGAACAAAACAGAACAATGTCCATTCTGTGTGTATTTCCTTGTCATTGAGGTTTGCGCCCAAATATTTTGTTCCATAACTGTGTATATTATGAAAAAGAATGGTATCTAGATAGACTAGTCGGAGATTTTCAATGAAGAGTTCATTATTCATGAGAGTGTCTGTAGAATTATATCTTTCCCGTAAATTTCATAGCAGTCACAATTTCACAGATCCATCCATTCCGTGGTAGATACAAATTTCCGAGGTGATTCTATTCTCTTATACAGTGTACTGTAGAGTTAATATCAGAGTTATATACAATGGTGTACATCGTATACATGTATTAAATCTTTATTGAGAAAAAATGTGAACCTGCATTAGCTTGTGCCCTCTGCTCCTCTCTCTCCCTCTCTCTCTCTATCTCTCATAGTCATGAAGCAAGGAATAAATTATCATCATGATGTTAAACGTGGTGTCACAGTTATTTCCATATCTTTAACTGTAGAATGAATGTGGCTGTTTATTAATAACAGCAACAGCAGTGACACACACACACACACACACACACACTAAAATGCCTCATTTTCTTGGGGTTACAAATAGTTTCAGTAAGATGGCCAAACTATTGTTCTTAAGGTATGACCATTGTCCACAACCCCACAACATCCATTACATTTCATTTTCATACACTGTATTTCCTCTCATTCCCTTACCCTCCTATTGACTGGTCCCCTGTATAGACTTAGTACACTTTAGGGAATTACAATTTCCCAATTTTCCACATAAAGTGTGCTTTAGATTGTCTTATTTCAGTTCTAAAAATGCAAAAGCTTCGTCGAGCGGGAGGTGATATCCCCATCCTGCCCTCTACCTCATTAAACCTCGTACTCACTTCTAAACAGTAATCATGCACACGCGGAATAAGCGTTTTGATTCCGTCATTTCGCTATTAATACTTTCCTAAAATAAATAAATAAATACATAAAACCACCAACCACACACACACATACATTTTTTTTTTAATATTCTTTATTTGAGTTTGATTCAATATCAAATCCATATTAACAATGAAATTGATATTACGAACAACACACACAAAAACAAAAACCCAGCTGTATTCTTCTTTCTTGTGCTGCTGAATCATTTTTCCAACATACAGTACGATATATTTGGATTTTTTCCAAATCATACCATGTTTTTATAGAATTAATAAAATGACATTAAATTCTGCATAACTCTCAGAAAAAGCTATTTGATCAGCCTAATCAAGCCAATCCAAATGTGCCTTATTACACACACCCAAAAAGAATTTGTGCTACTAAATCACTTTTTTTTAAACATAACTTCCTTTTTTTTTTTGGAAGAGCACACGCTATACACATAAATATCAGATTATTAATAAAGCATAACTCTTTAAAGGGAAAAAAATATCTCGATCAACTTGATCAGACTACTCAATTATTATCCGCTTCATTACATGAATTCTCTTCCACTCTCTTGAGAATACAGCATTTCCCAAAACGTGTCATAAACTGAAAAAAAAAACATGCTTAAATTAACCGAAAAAAAAACTCATCATTTTTTATTTAACCTATCAACCTACCCCCTCCCCCCGTACAAAACAAAATAACCATATGTGTAGGCCCTATATTATCAAAACAAGCCGCCGGTATTCTTGCCTAACCCCCTTAACCATTACTATACTATTACCTAACTACATCTACCTAAAAAACAAGATCTACCTAAAAACAACAACAAGCATACCCACAAGTGCGCACCCGCAAACACCAACACTTGCACACCAATCACACTACTTGACAGTAGACACACACCAAAAATCGAAGCAAACCAAACGTTTGACATGGGAAAGAAAAAAAAGTGACCACCATAATGCTGATACATACCGATTCCTAAACATTAATACGGCACAAACCGAAACTGACTATACATCTGACGTGGGGGAGAAGGAAGATTTGAAAAAAAAATAACATATATAATTCATACGATCAATGGGGACACCTATCCCCTGCCAACGATGTGTATAAATCAATGAGAGAGAGAGAAAAAATAAATAACAGTTTATGTCTCTTGCAAATGAAACCCAAGCTTACCTGCTTTCACCGCAACGTTCTTTTCCTCCTCTATCAAATCCAAAACAAATTTCTTTATCTTACATCCATACACACACACACACCCACACGCACACACACACACACACACACAAACACACACACACACACACGCAAACACACAAACACACAAACACACACACACACACACAATCTTTTATCAAATCCTGGTTCAATTCTTTTTCCAAGGAGTCTGAGCTGCTTGAGCGGGGGTATTAATCACCTTCGGTGATAGTTCTCAGTGGCGGATCCAGAGGGGGGCGCAAGAGGCGCACGCCCCCCTTTATTTATCGTTAAAAACAAAAGAAATACAAAGAGAAAAAATGAAAAGAAACCCGGAAGTGGCACCAGAAATATTACTTGCGCCCCCCCCCCCCCCTTTACAGAATTCCTGGATCCGCCCCTGGTTCTAATTTCAATTTTTCACTAACGAAACCTACGACAAATATATTTTATTTAGAATGATGAATTCCAAGGTAGGCCTATAAGTAATTATTAGTATGCCAGGAAAATAACAATCGTTGTGTCAAAGGGTTTCTCGGAGAACGACTGTATTAATAAACTGTACACAGTGAATTGCCTTGAAAATCAAAATCGGGTCATCCGACTCTTTTATTATTTTTACCGGCGAAATAAGCATGTGGAAGAGAGTGCTGCCAAATTATGAAGAATTGGAGAAGATGACCGAGACATGTTACTTTTTAAGACATTCAGGAGTGAGGTTCCTTGGGATAAATTCGTATTTGAAGTTGCTGACAAACATATTCAGGAGCGTCTTTCGTCAGAGGACAATGTTATGATTTGCAAAACAGTCATAATATCTATTAACTTGGCGATGCCGGGTTTATACCCATTTATGAACCTCAACCAAGAGGGACGTGCTGGGTAAAAACATTATCCTGGGGTGTAGATACTTTACAAGATTTGAACTCGGGACCTCCTATTGGAAATCAAGGGTCTTAACCCACTGCACCTTATTGCCCCCTCATGATACTGTATACGTTGTTGTTTTTTTCTTTTATAACAAGCGTATGGACATTGAGGACTGTCCTGCTGTGAACAGTTAAACCTTATTGTAAATGGTATTGTTTGTATTTCTTTAGTAGTCACCATGCTCATGGTTACAGCTGTACGCCCTTTGTATCAAATAATCAGTACAGTGTGTTAATCACAGTCCTTTCCAAAGGCCCTCCAATTCCTGTTGTTACCGATAATCACAGTGAGCTAAAACCCAACGCGTCAGCCCCTCTCGCTCTGGCTTTCTCCCTGGTGGCTTATGTCCAGCTCACGTGACTCACTCATCTCATATCCCATGTAATTACTTCCTATAAGAGTTTCTTTAAAAAAAAAGAATTATTGAAGTTCGAATCTAAATTAATATTGTTTCTATCGCACCTCTTGGTTTCACGTGTACCTGGAAATTAATTCCATTTTTTTTTTCGTGATGAACTGTAGGTAAGTGTACTTTCAATTACATTCATTCAATAAGGACTGAAAGTGCTGAAACTCGAAATATCATACAGGCCCATACGTGCGGAGAGAGAGATGGAGAGAGGAAGATCAAGAGATGGGGGCAAGAAGAGGGTGTGACAAGGAAGAGAGAGAGAGAGAGAGAGAGAGAGAGAGAGATAGGGAAAGGGGGGAGGGAGAGAGAGGAGAGCTATAACAGTCATACAGCATACTTTGGTCTGAGAGTCATGTTTTGGTGTATAATTTGATTTTTGTAACTATAAAATAGGTAAAACAAATATCTATTCAGGGCAATGTGCACGGGAGGGGGAATCTTTACATTTTCAAACTTGAAATTCAGAGATTTGGTGCATACTTTTGACGAGATATTTGATGTTTTTATTCTATCAATATATATATATATATATATATATATATATATATATATATGTATATATATATATATATATATATGTATGTATATATATATATATATATATATATATATCGTCGGTGTTACCACGAACCGACGCTATTTCGTTTTTGAGCGAAAATGCAGTTCTGAGAAAATCGCGTTTAAAGATCTCACAAGTTTTAGACAACGTTTTCAATGACTTTTCCTGTCTTGTGTGTGAAAATTTTGACAGGGTGATGAGAGTGGAAGTTATTCTTCCTATCCATAGTGTAATTTTAGTGTGAATTCAAAAAATTTACGATATTTCTGTCTTCAAACTCACTGCGTCGGTTCGTAAATCCATCGTTTCTTGCGCGCACCATAGGTTATGTACTTAAGCGCGGGTCCCACGAACCGACGTAAGTTGTATTACGCCGGTTCGTGGGACCCGCGCTGTAGGGCCTGTACAATAGGTAACGTGCAATACGCGTGTATTTACGAACCGTCGCTATTTCATTTTCGTATGTGTTTACATACAAATACTATTAGGGCTATACCTGCTTATCAACAATAACCTTATTAATTGAAATTAATTGTCATGTAATGATTGTTGTGATGATTACAATACATTTAGTGATAACTAAGATGATAATACAAGCCAGTTTCTCTTGATTGTTCTAAAAAGAGTGTTGTCATTGTTTTCATCTTCATTTAGTACACGCATGTATTGTTATTATAGCTGTGGTTGATCGTTCCAAAGATTTCTTTGCCCCCCCCTTTTTTTGTGGATATATTATTATTTAACACTTTTGCGTTTGGACATCTATGGTAATACATGTATTCGGTATACTGTGTTTCATATTTTTTTACTGTTTTTTTTTTACTTAATTAACTTACTTTTTCATTTTTTCACATTATTTTTAATTCAAATTTAGTTCACTTCTTTCATAATAATTATGAATGTTTGTTCTAAGATGAAGGATACCGCTAAATCTTGGGAAAAAGATGTGCCAGTCAGTAATAATTACTTGTATTTACTCATCTTTCATACTCATGCATGCACTCTGTTATTTCTTTCTCTGAAATAATATATTAATTTCTTTATTTCTTATTATTCCACATATTTGTGACATTTACTTTGTCACAATTTTTATCAGTGTCATTGTCATTTGGCTCGCATGCGAATTCACTCATAATTCCTCATTTTCCATCTTTCTCTTTCCTGCTCAACAGATTCTATGATAGCTGCACCTGATCATATAAAGACATAAACTCATCCTGCATGCACTCTTCGAAACTGATAAACTCCTAAAAATACATGAATATCAACACTATCAGAATTTCAAGCTTCATTTTAAATATATAACAATGGTCATGTTTTATTATGCCTTTTGCAGCAATATATTGAAGAGGTGCATTATGTAATCGAAGAAACATAGGTCCTCAGTAGAATATCAAATTTGAATTATTCAGAGATGAGTAATGACAATGGGAAGGATAACAATTGTGGAAGAGCTCCATAAATCAATACATATCCAATGGCAAATGGAGATGGAATCAAGATTCAAGAATATGTGTAATTCAAGTTCATTATTATATCAGTTCTTGTGTGTTCACAAAAAGAGGAACACAGTTCGAACATGCACACCAAATCTTACATCGTACATTTACATCTATAGAGTGCGGACGGAACATATACAAGAGAAAGAATAACATTCTCAAATTAATATATCAAGCATAACTACATGTATGTATATGACCACACAAAGATGTTGCTGCATACAGGTTTTAAATATGCATGAAGCTTGAGAGTGCTGCAACACCCATATGCTCAGATAAAAACTTGATGTATATCATACAAAAGAGAAGAGGTACTGCATGTACATGTAGTTACACTATTCACAGGACAGTAGAGAAAAAGCACGAGAGAGAGAGGGAAATGGGTGTCTAAAATAGGTCGATGTAAGGAGTGCCAAGCCAATTAAGTCTCTAATAGAAGTCATACATATATAAGGAAACAAATTAATCACAACATAAATGATCATGCTCATGTTAACCAATAATTAGCATCTAAAAATGTGTGTAGAAAGCCCATAATATCAGCCTTTCGCCCCGAAGGCTTGTATTATGAGAAAAGAGAAATTTTGGCCGACCCCCCCCCCCCTCCCTGTGAATCCTTAATCCACCAGTACTATAAACACATTCTGAGAATGTGTTTTAGTACATGTACTAGCAAATTCACAAGAGGGTTGGGGAAATTCAGCCAAAATTGTGTGTGGCTAAAATAATTAAAAAGAAAGGTCATCAGCAAAACTACGGGGTGGATGCAGACGAATTTTCATGTGATGACTAAAAAATATGCAGCTAAAGGAAAAAAAAAAGACGGCGGAGAGGGGCCAAGGCTAATTTGACTCCCCTCCCCCCCCCCACCAAAAAACAAACAAACAAACAAACACCACTGTTTTACAGCACCTTTAAAGGACTCTTAATTTTTTGTTTGTTCAAAAACAAACGTCTTTTCCATATTGTAGGCGAAATGTAGACCGATACAGTGTATAAAGTGTACATCCCAAGCTATTAAAGAAAAAAAAACAGATTATGAATATCATTGAAAGTAAGAATTTCAGTGTGTTTAATCATCTTTAGTTGAGTTGCAAATGACATGTACATATTTAATAAGAGCAGTAAACTTCGAAGCGCCCCCAAGCCCTTCTATACTTAATTATTCATGTGTAAAGGTAGCGCCAGGGCACTCTGGTGGTCTAGTGGTTATGACGCTGGTCTAGTAATCCAGAGGTCGTGGGTTCGAATCCTGCTTGGGCTGCCTGTGATTTTTTTTTCACAGCAGCCTACAAACTGCACACTGCAGTTGCGTGCGTTACTACGGATGGAGACAAATGAATAATCTATTATTTTAATATACGATGTTTGACATCCTTATTGCAATCACTTTCTTTAATTGTAAATTTAGAGACATAATGAATTATTATTAAAAGAAATCAAATTTCTGTATTTTGTTGTGAGTTTGCATGGGAACATACACGTATCATAATTTACAATTTTAGTTATATAAAGAACATCTTATAACAGAACTGTCTAGTGATGGTTGAATAATTATGTCAAATTGTTATAAGTCCTATCATTTACATGGAGTGCATGTTCCCATGTTTATAAGAATCATACGTGACACATTCAAAGTGGGTTGAAGACAACAAAATAATAAATAAAAGAATAAAGGAGAATAGAACTTAATCTGATTACAGCATCATCTAAATATTGCCAATGTGCACTTAGAAATCTATCAAGATTTATCACAAGGTTATGATTACCACACAAAACCTTCAAGATTTATTATCATGAAATACATACCAATGAACACTTAAAAAAATCTAACGTTCCACATCCACATGAAGCTTTCCTTGATATAAATGTCTCTCTGTAGTGTTATTAAAGTGTAGCAAAATTGTAATTACGACATCACAGAATGGAATGCATCGTTTTCACCTTCAATCTTAGGATCTCCTTTCATGTTTCCACTTTACAATCACATTTCACTGTAGATATACCGTCCTTATGTTGTCGCCCTTCATCCCAATTTCTCCCTTCTATCCTATCTGTAGATTGTCTTCTTTCCTAAGCCATTGTATTCACATTCCTTGATGATCAGCACGATGCTGTACTTTTTTCTTCTTCTCTGAAACAGTCCAGCTCTTCGCTACTGCATGGCATCAGTCATCTGAAAGAAAAGACAGAAATTAAGAACTTTCGATTAAAATCAAACATCATGATACAAGATACAACTTTCATTTTGAGAAAAAGAAATCAGCCAACTAAACTGTAGTTGAAATTATTTTGCTCTATTTATATTAAACATAAAACAAAACGGTATACAGGATCAAAGAATGTCAAAAAAAATACTGCTGTTTTTGATGCATATTCAAATTGTCTCGCCTTTTACATACTTTAATGATGCAAGATCTTATGTCTAGCACTTAGTAAGTCTCATGTAGAATTTAAATTATTATTCACATGAATAAATCTGCATGTCCTTGTAAACAAGGCATTGCTTTGGAAAAGCTGAATATCACTAATTGCATTTGGGAAAGAGTCTACGACAATCAAACTTGTTTATTATCAGAGACTTTAACATCTTAATAAGACCTAGACTCTACATTACCATTGTATTCACATCCGTTGGTGATGTACACGACCCTGTACTTTTCCTTTTCTTTTCTGAGACAGTCCAGTTCTTCGCTACTACATGGCACCAGTCATCTGAAAGAAAAGAAAGAAATTAAGAACTTTTGATTAAAATCAAACATCATGGCACAAGATACAACTTTAATTTTGAGAAGAAAAAAAAATCAGCCAACAAAACTGAAGTTGAAATTATTTTGCTCTATTTATATTAAACATAAAACAAAATGGTAGGCCTATGCAGGATCAAAGAATGTCAAAAAATGCTGCTGTTCGTACTGTATTTGATGCATATTCAAATTGCCTCTTCATTTACACATTTTACTGATGCAAGATATTATGTTTAGCACTTGGTATGTCTCATGTAGAAATTGAATTATCATTCACATGAATATAAATCTACATGTATTTGTAAACAAGGCATTGCATTGAAATAGCTGAATATTACTACATGTACCTGCATTTGGGAAACAGTCTATGACAATCAAACCTGTTTCTTATCAGAGACTGTAACATCTTAATTAGACCTAGACTCTACATTATCATTCAGCTTTTAAAGGTATTAACCATTCACCTATAAAACACTGGCATTGTCATGTGCATCATATTTCTTTGATACTGCACATATTTTCATGAAGTCTGCACAAGAATGCAAATGAAACACGTCTGCTGTTTGGTATTTATGAAAAAAAAAATCACTAACCCGAAGTCCTTGGCCTTAGAAATAACATGTGGCGAGTTTAGTAGGAATTGACGTTAAATTCTTAAAATAGAATAAGAATAGATCTACTAAGTAGGCCTTTGCCTCATGAATGTCTGGTCTAATTATAGACTAAGTGAAGTCTAGACCTTTCACTTTTAAGTTACCAGTGGTTCACAAAATTTATATTATAGATCTAGACTACATCTAGATCTAGACATCTAATACTATTAGATCTTGGCAACTTTTGTCTTTGTGACACGAAATTAACACGTCACGGATGATATTGCGGCGATATCCAACAGGATGACAGTACCACTATTACTGACTCAGTAAGTTGACATAGATAACTAACATCAACTTGTTAACGTACGTTAGAGATGGCACCATATACAAAAGCCGGTGACACTGACACTGACAGATCTAACGACTACGTTAGACTAACGTTAAAGAGTTAGACTCGCCATCTCAGTAAGTCGGCCAAAGACAAAGTCAATACAGGGCTAAGTCAGTGTTACTGTTATGTTAGGCCTAACAAATGTTAACGGTTACTCGGTTAGGTTAGGTTTACCAGGACTCAAGAGTCCTGGTTAAATCAGTCGAGGGACATTTCTTAGAAGTCCTTCGATTCCAAGAATAAAAAGGGTGAAAGAACAAAGGGAAAAAAGGAAAGAAGAAAGGACAAAAGATTATGTATGGATGCTGTGGAAATCGACAGCGCTACTGTATCACTATCAATCACGCATGAATATGTAAACGCCATTTGGTTGGGCCGCATTCACAAGTTTTAGGGAAAAAAAGTCCCACCGCTGTGCTTCAAAGGTACTCCACTCGAACTAACATTAGACATAATGTCACGTATCTACACACAGTACGGTACTAGGGCTGAATTCACAAGTATACTATAACACTGCACTGTACAGGAAAGCCACCTAACCTGTAGAGTACTACTCGTAGTGTTTAGCGTTAGGTAGTATCACTAGACCACATACTGTCATAGATGACATCTACACCAACGCTGCACACTGGCACTGGTCCGACGGTCCCTGACCAGGAAAAATCACTGTTGGACACTGACCAGTAACTTTTTCAGGAATGGACCAGTAAAGATTGGGGGAAAAAATGGGTGGACTCTACCTACTATTACCACTAGTCTAGATGTAGATCTAGAGCTAGACTACCGTGTACCGGTATGGCTCTGAACTGTGTTAATTTGACTTGGTCTTAGACTTCAGCTGATCTTAGTTTTAGTAACTGGTACCGGTATTACAAGTAAAGTCTTAACTTAGACTTAATAGTTAGACTTGAAAGTAGAAGTCTAACATGTCTAACTTTATTCTTTACTCTTCCTTTGAGTTTTACTGTTAGACTTTTTATTATTTTTTTTGTTTAGTACGCCTACTTTGTCAATCTCATGATTTCATTTTCAACTCAAAAGTCAAGGCTTTTAGTGTCTTCGAGACTTTGAAATCTTGCAATCTGCATGTCTTGCACACAGACGTTACGACTACAGTACTCAGTAGTCTCAGAAGTAACGACATAAGTTGAAAAGAAACAATAAATAATATGATTTGGGATCTAATTTGAAATTGGATGGCGTTTACAGACTAGGCTTCATAAGCATCACGCGATTGAATACATGGGACTACACACTACCGCAATTAATGGTTATGGTAGTCCAACTGAAACTGTTATTTTGAGCATGATTTTAATAGGATTATAGCTTACCATTCACTTCACTCGTGGACAGTGGGCTGGCTTAGGCCGTCATTCATCTTTCAGAAGGTTTGGTTCTCACTCTGAGATCTGGATTAGGGCCAAAACCTAATTCTAGGCCAGTAAGTTGAACAAAGCTCAAAATAATGCAACTGCGACGGTTCGTGAAACCCGCATTGCTCTTCACCGTAGCAATTCGGGTTTCACGAACCGGCGTATCTTTCCTGCGTCGGTTCGTGAAACCCCTTTTTCTCAATTTCTCGATATTTCGAGTACCGTCGTTTTTTTCTTTCTTTGATAAAATTAAGAATAATTAATTTTGTGATCTAAAATTTTGGGATTTGGTAGAGTTTTGAAAGCACTTTCATTTGGTACCAATATCTCGATTTTGAAAATTTTGACCAAAATCGAAATAGCGTCAGTTCGTGAAAACACCGACGATATATGTATATATATATATATATATATATATATGTATATATATATATATATATATATATATATATATATATATGTTGCGAATTCACGTATTGGCTCCAATTTAACGAAGAATAAACCGGTAATGCAATATTTCGCCAATATAGAGTTTATTGAGCAACACAAATTTTCGGTGGCTTCCATCCACCTTCTTCAGGAGTCTCGACGCGGATTACATTCATTTCAATTCCGCGTCGAGACTCCTGAAGAAGGTGGATGGAAGCCACCGAAAATTTGAGTTGCTCAATAAACTCTATATTGGCGAAATATTGCATTACCGGTTTATTCTTCGTTATATATATATATATATATATATATATATATATATACGTGTGTGTGTGTGTGTTATTAAGCTGTCACTAGTCAGACGTGCGAGCGAAGTGTAGTACGCCAAAATCATTAAAATTTCTTCTTCCATATTTTTTTTTTAAATTTCAGGAGGGGGGGGGGGGTGATCCATCCACCATCCTCAAGAGATTTACTCACATGACGCACATATAGATTCACCTAGACCAACGTATTACCCAGAGAATGCTCTTTGAAAGTTACGATGATGATAATTTATCATACATAAATCCATTGATTGTAAAATCACGTGATTGATAACAAAATGTGAACATACAAACTATTTTGAACACCTTATTTTTTTTACTTATTTATCAAGACTATGATAAACTAATTTTCACCTGATTATTTAATAGCATTGTGTCAGCTGACTGTAAACTTGTACGAGTGCTTAACTCTTTATGTGCCACGTTCGCACGTCCGACTCAGTCGACGGCATGCCAACTTCACATATTCTGCTCAACAAACAAAGCCGCCAAAACCGATCAATGAATCGCTAATCCTGCGGTACAATCAAAGCGTTTCTCACGCTTTTGTTCCTCTCACATACGACTTGCATTCTATGTGGTGAATGGCTATCAAGCGGTGTTCCCAACTAGATTTTGCATGTACACTTTAAGTTTCTGTCACTATTTAATGTGCAAAAGTCATTTCTTTGCAGTAATGTAGCAACTGGTAATTCAAAAGAAAAACTGAAAATAGAATTGTTATATATTGCATAAGGAAGCAAAGTTTGGCATTCCTCTTTAACTTTGCTCACTATTATGTCCAGCTTAACAGAAATTTGTAGATGTTATACAGATTGGAAAAACAGAATTCTTTCTCTAAGCATGACTATATTCATGTCTCAGAATAACATGGCACACAGGGGGTTTCCACCATGGCACATTAAGAGTTAAACAAAAAATGGTAACAATGATACACACTGCATACAGTCACTATCAGTTCAGTATTCAAAAAGCTGAAGTTGACAAATTCGACATCCGCAAATTAATCTTCGGTGATTCTTAAAGATATAAAACCATTGTAAGCAAGCACTACACAATACATAAACTGTTTTTTCAGCTCTCCTGGAAATGTCACGTTCAAAATATGTACATTTCAAAATTGTTTAATGCCTGTCGAGGTACCATCAATTGCCTTTTTTTTAATTCAATACATGTTCCAGCATCAAGAACTAAAAGAATAAATTTACTACCAGTTACCAGCAAGACCACAAATTGTCCTATACCATGACCTCCAACTGGTCATCAAGAGTCTCGTGATTGTAGCTTTAGGTGTATTAGTGACATATCAGTTTTTGTGTGTCCTGGTGCTGTTGTTGGATAATTGTATTTTAATAGCGACCCAAGTTAAGAGTGGGAGGGTGGGTAAGTCATCAAAGTATGAAAATAAATACCTTCCTGATCGATAAAGTAGTACCAGCATTTCTTTCAAGAGATAGACCTTAACTACGAATATATTATAATAGACCCCAGGAGTGTCTGTATATCATGGTGAGTTCATATTTATTTGATTGTTCGAGTTAATAGTATGCGTTTAGAAATAGTAGGGGAGAGCGGGGAGAAGTGGGACATTATTTCAAGTTCGCCTATTTTCTTCTTATATCTTTTTTTAGAAGAGATGATTACATTTCCTTTTGGGCTTGCATGAAGGTTCATATGGTAGGTTACATAAAGACCTATAAACTCGGGGTGGCACTATTCTCAATTTTCTGCAGTTAATGAAAAGAAAAAACCTTATTTTGGGGGAGAAGTTGACCCATCCGTGGGTAAAGTGGGACAACGGCAAGGGAGAAATGGGACTGTGGGGGAAAATTGTGACATCCTAGATGGTCTATAGAAATGTCAAAGTTCGAAGGCGTAATGGAACATTGGTAATGAAAAAAGTCAAACATGCTTTAAAATGATCTTTATTTCAACAAAACAAGTTTGAACAACATGTTTGAAAATCTGAACTGCTTAACATGTACTTCTATTATGAGGGACAAATGGGACACGTTGTCCCAACTGTCCCTCACATAACATATGCATAGATATGTACGACTGCTCAGTAACCATGCAGGCATTTGTCAAAAACAAGCTGTATTAGTTGCATATTAATAAGGCTCACTAGCAGCTTCAATTGTGCCCTTGAAATCATGAATGCAAAGACAACAGGTTAATTAACTTGATTTCAAAAAAAATATCATATTTTGGGGAAAATTTTCAATAGCAATTTACACATACTAGACTTTGCCGAACTGCATGGCTTTCTTAGTGTGATGTATGGTTGCTAGCGGCTTATTGTAGATATAAGCCAATCGCTGATTTGTTGAACAGTTTGTGATTTAGAGAACGTGTCCCACTTGACCCGCGTCCCAACTCACCCCGCTTCCCCTAGTCTTCTATGTCTTCTAATTTATATCAAGGGTAGCCTCTTTACTGTGTTGCCACTGCCAAAGGGTTCTGCCATGCATCATTACTCTAGTGTTGCCAAGAAACTATTTCTACATCTGGGTCGAGGGGACATAGTAGTAGGAGTAGTAGTAGTAGTAGTAGTAGTAGTAGTAGTAGCAGTAGTAGTAGTAGTCGTAGAAATAGTAATACTAGTAGTAGAACAAGTATAGTAGAACGACTAATAGAAATACTAGCTCAACTGTGAATCCAAGTTGTTTTTCAATTAAAGAAAAAAAATCGTTTATTTACAAAAAAGATATAAGTCTCATCACCCAAATTTACCATTTTTTCTGTCACTTTTATGAAGTCGTAAAATTGTGTTGATCTTTTAATGATTGTAAATGACCCGGAATATCAAACTTTATTTCTTGTTATAGTCCTCTACTCTTTTAAACTTGTAACGTGATTACTTGTAATCTTGTACCTTTTCATCTCCAAATACCAAGTGATTACTTTCTTTTCTTTTTTCTATCTCTCTTTCTTCATCGTTGTCTACTTCATGGCAGAGACTTAGTGGAGGGAATTGTCCAGGGTCTCTGTTTGGGGTTCAATATAGTCGGGTTACCATGTCCTAGTTTGTTTTGTAATTCCTCTACACGTGCTTTGTCTTTAATAATGTGGGTACACCCTAAAGAGTATTTGCCTTTAAGCATTCCTCCCAATTTCCAATTTTTGTTCCAGTCCATACTTTCAATATTATGAAAGGAACGTATTTCCTTTATTATATATCATGGTGTATTAATCTTCATTCAGCATCTATAAAAAAAAACAAAAACAATATGTTTCAGCCGGATAGGATAAGAAAAAGATGAAATAATGAATGAATTGAATTTATTGTATCAAATGAGCAGTAGTAGTAGTAGCAGTAGAAGAAGAAGAATAGTAGTAGTAAAAACAGTCATAATAAAAGTAGTAGTAATAGAACGCTGTAAATTTTAAACTAATTTTAGTTCAGGGCTGCTCAAACTTTGAAGGATTGTGTGTGTGTGTGTGTGTGTGTGTGTGTGTGTTTGGGGGGGGGGGGGGGTCATTCCACGAGACCAAAACTCACGAGTCATAAAGCCCATGAGTTCGACACAAGGTAACAACATCCCACGAGTTCGACAAAACGCAATAATTGGCTTTATGTGTCCGTCTCGTGAGTCTTGTTTGCTTTGGTGCTGAATTCATGGGCTGTTTAACTAATAGGCTGTGTGACTCTTGGGCTGTATGATTCATCGGCCCTCTAGCTCGTGGGCTGTATGATTCATCGGCCCTCTAGCTCGTGGGCTGTATGATTCATCGGCCCTCTAGCTCGTGGGCTGTATGATTCATCGGCCCTCTAGCTCGTGGGCTGTATGATTCATCGGCCCTCTAACTCGTGGCTGTCGGTCTCGTGATTATGCACCCTTGTGTGGGTGCGGTCACTACCCCTTTGCGTAGTTGCAATTAGAATACTAAACAACTTATGTGTCCATTCTTTTCTGCTTGTCAAACGGAGTTTTCTCCCAAATGTTACCGCAATAATTCTCATCAGTGTATTTAGTGGAAAGTGAAAAATCCGTGATAAGTAATGCGATATATACTATCAGTACTGCTGAACATGATTATGTCAATTCCACCCCCCCCCCCCAAAAAAAAAAAAACCTCTCGCCAAGACCATACACCAGGGCGGTTTTTTTTTCTTCAGAAGTTTCTTTCCTTAACTGTGAATGGATGAAAGCGGGGTGAGAAGTACTAACTTTGCGTGTAGTGGTAGTCATGATAATACAACTTTTTTCCCCAAAAAAACTCTTTATTATTTTAAAAAATGTTCCATTCGGTTTTACAATTACCAAATAAACTTCTTACAAGGACACATACGATCGCTAATGTGTTGTTATTCTTAACTTTAGGCCCTAATGATGACTGATTATCACACACAGTGTAGTAGTAAGATTACTAACAGAATATACACTGTACATTATACGCTAAATGGTGGTCGCCTGCAAACTCTTATCCGTCACCATTATACATATTAAGATCTGATCAAATAACTTACAATTAATATGGACATTAGCTTGTTTTTCCGTTCCGGTCGGATTACTTCAAGCCAACGACAACCTTACACGGCCAATAGTGACATTCTTATACTCATTGGCAACTATCACAAATCTCAGACCAACGCTTCACTTAAGATTGTAATTGTTTGCTCACAGAAAGCAACACATTTTGATTTTCTCTGAGCATGGGACTGTCATTTGCACCATAAAACAGTTTATGAATTGAAGTTATTCTCATCATTCTCATTTGGAGATGAACTAGTCCAGAGTTAATGAAGTGATTCCGTCACGGTGATTCGCTATATCTTTTCGAAATGATCTTCATGAACTGCAACGATTTACCAAGTCCATTCTTTCTTAATGGATGTGGCAAATTGAATCTTGGCACACCTCTTTCCCTGCCTAGGTTTCCTTCTTCTCCATTTCTTGTAAAGAACAACAAAGTTATTAAACAAATATAATGACAATTATGAATACTTTGAAACTGACATGAGTACAATATAATAATTTTCCATATGCGCTTTAACACTGCATGATTATTATCATTTATTCATTCATTCATACATTCATGGATTTATTCATTTGTTTTTCCATCTCCAACAAAGCATGTGAATACATTTTGTTTACCCATATATATAAGTGCATATAATACGTATATCGATATTGCTTAATGTGATACGTGAATTTGCATGTAATATTGATAAGGTAAAAAGAAAAAAAAAACGTAAAATTTTGAAGATCCTGGAGGTGGGGAGGACTGCAAAACACTACAACAACAGCAACAAACAAGAATGCTTGTAGGGTGCATTCCCCAAAACAAAGTAAAACAAATATACATATATCATTGATCTTTTTTTTTGTATATGAAAACTGGAATTACCACATCGAATTACACGTCATTAAGAACCACAGATTACACACGGACTAAATACAATATTGGAGAGTCAAATTGCACTATCGTTCACAAATGAGATGAGGTAAGCGAATAAGTGAAGTTTCAATTTTTTCTTGCATCATTCTATCGATGTATACGTGTCCTAAGCCCGATCTTAACTCAATAGCCTCAGAGCCACAAATGTAAAATCACTGGTGTCCTAAAAGTGTGAGAATCAGGTGGATGATTTTGGTTAGGCTTTGACCATAATGTGTATGGTCGAGTATCATCATGTCAGAGAAGAGAATTCAACAAGCGAAAGGACATTTATCTTAGACCACACCCTTGTGTGTGTGTGTGTGTGAGTGTGTGTGTGTGTGTGTGTGTGTGTGTGGCTGGTAGAAATATCACCCTGATTTAAGGGGATCTCATAGTTTTGGTTGAGACCTAATTTTCAGGTTTCTAACTTTTTTGGTGAGATAATGAGAAACCTCTTATGAAATATGGAAGAACATGTAATTCCATAAGAAATTCAACGTTCTTTATTTGACGAAAATTGGTTTTGAAATGGCTGAGATATCCAAAACAGAGCGATTCTAATAAGTGTGGGACCCACACTTTATTATGATCGCTTTTCTTTACTTTGTTGTTGGATGTTTCAGTCATTCCAAACCCGATTTTCATCAAATAAACTTTGAATTCCTGTGGAAATGGTGTGCTCTGTACTATCTTATAAGTGTTTTCTTGGTATCTCGCAAAAAGTTAAAAGCCCTGCAAATTCTCATCTCCACCAATGTACTGTATCATCCCTTTTAGCTTAATCTATCCACCCTATGGAATGCTGAAAAATATTTACTCTAAATCATGCAATAAGCCATATTTTCGCAAACACCATTGCTCGAGAATATTTGTTTAATAAAAACACATTAATCTTTGAGACATTTTTAACAGGCACTTCACCTGTGATTCATACCTGTGTTACTTTCGAAGACAACATGCAAGGAAAATCACTACTTTATAGTTACCTCCGCCAAGGGAGGAGGTCATGTTTTCGTTACCGTTGGTTTGTGTGTTCGTTTGTCCATGTGCAAAATAACTCAAAAAGTGGTTAACGGATCGGGATGAAACTTGCAAGAAAGGTTGCGAATGACACAAGTAACAAATAATTAACTTTTGGTAGTGATTTTGGGGGAATTTATGAAGGATTTGGGTATTTTGGCAGTAGGGTCAATGAACTTAGGAGTTCAGGCTGCGCGTATTTGAGGTTTTATTGTAGAGAGGAGAAAAATCTCGTTGGGAAGAGCAAGATCATCGGTGGAAAGTAGCCGCTTGGCGGAGACCTAGCTGCGCTCTCATAGTCCTTTTCTAGTTTTTAATGTTCTCAGATGCAAATCGTGGTGTAATATTGTCGAATCAGCTTGCAAAATAAAACACGTAATAAGATCTCCGCAAAAAAAGAGAAAAAAATAATAATAAGGAGCTAAATTTATGCACCATGTCCAGGATTTGCTAGTTTCTTGCCTTCTTTTCATTATATTTGAGGTGTCAAATTTCGGTTTGTATGAGTAACAGATGTTTCAGTTGACCTGTTTTCAGATGAAATATTTGGCAGTGTTTGCCGTTCTCGTCTTCTTCTTCTCCTGCATCTGTCGCACCAACCTCGCAAGACGGTCCTGAAATCCTTGAGTCGAAACCAGTAGATCGCAGGATTCAGAATGCTGTTCAGCACCGGGAGGGACTTGAAAACGCCTCCGGCTACATTTGAGCTCATGATTCCATCATCGAATGGATACGTCAAGACGATCTGGACGTTTATAGGACACACACATAATATGGTCGTCACAGAAATTAAAACAAACGTAATCAAGATTCTCTTATTGGTCTCATTTGTAGGTGATATGCCCGCATTTCGAGATGATGACTTAATTGTTCTGTAAGCTGTGTAATATGTTGCCACGATGGCTATTTGGCCGGCAAAGCTGGCTGCGGCGTAACCCAGAATAAAATGAGGTTCGAACTCTACAAAATGCATGTCGAGGAAACTTATGAGTCCGACAAGAAGCCAAGTTAAAACAACTGCTAAGATCAGTTTTTTTTGGGAGTAGCCCAATGTTCATGACCTAGCGGGTCGAGGCGTATCACAATCAGCCGATGGATCGCTAGTCCAAGTGTAGTCAATATCGACATTAGCATGGTAGGAAGGAACATACAGCTGTATATGCACTCGCTTTATGGACCTGATACATCCGGTAGTCACTGATCTGATTGATAAAAACAACAAAGGGAAAACAACATCCCATGGTTAAAACCACAATTTAATGGCATTCCTTTTACGAATGAAATAAAGCAGAGGTGATGAAAACGTGTATATGCAT
Source organism: Diadema antillarum (assembly GCF_040938485.1). Classification (NCBI taxonomy): domain Eukaryota; kingdom Metazoa; phylum Echinodermata; class Echinoidea; order Diadematoida; family Diadematidae; genus Diadema; species Diadema antillarum. Next base: position 4,979,593 of record NW_027270895.1, read on the forward strand.
ACTTCATTCCTTCTGGTCCTGTGTATGTTGATTGTGTGCATTACGCTATGGTAGCATTGTTCGTTTTTTTTTTAATAGTTGCCATTCAAAGTAACCAAACGTTCATTAAAAGGTAGAAGAAGTGAAAAGTGAATTATAACAATGTAAGTGAATGATTACATGCATGGTCTTTGTTGCAAAGACTAATTTCCGAACGCATACTGTTAACTTCCCAAAATACTAGAAGAGATAAAAACAGATTCAAGTAAGTTTTGTATAAAACGGCTCTTTTTACTCACAAATTATTCTCGACCTCAAAAATGCCAAAAGAACAATTGAAACGAACCTCATAATATTTTGCCCTGAAGACAATAGCAAGCCATCCAAGTCCAGATAGAGCAGCAAGACAATCACACAGGGCCAAGCTAAATATGAGAATATTCTGTTTTCTCCGCAAGTGGCGACTTGCAAGAATAGCGGACATGGTAACAATGTTGACGACAATCGCCAAAAAGGCTATTAGAGCTGTAGAATAGAACGCAATCTTTTGCCACAAACTTTGTTGTACATATGAATAGCCGTCAGGTCTCTCCCACGATGAAGTTATGTTTTCCATCCACCATGAAGATGTGTATTCCATCTTGCTAGAAGGTCTCGAAAACACGCGAAGTCGTACCGCGGCAAAGAGTGAATAATGTTTCAGTTTTTTTTAGTTTTTATTTTTTATTTCTGCATTTCAAAATCAATACAAATCAACAAATCAACAAAATACTTACATAGTCATTTACACAGCTAATATTCGTAACGTTTGGATCTTACATACATTTTCTTTTTTTTTTTTCAAGAACGAATATCATATATGAAAGGAAGCAATAGGAAATGATAAAAATGAAATGCAGGGGACCATCATCATAAGCTAAGCTTGACGAGGAAGATGGCCCCAGGTAAAGAGATACATAAATAAATGTGACGAGTGCACACCAACTCGTGCACCTTTTCACTTGCGGTGAATATCAACATGGCAAAGCAATTTCACGCGAGATTATAAAAAATTAGGTTCAAGAACGTAGCCAATCAGAAGCGGTGAAATGAGCCATAAGTGAGCTCGTTTTTTTGTAGCGCGCATTATGTGCGAGTACGTAAGTGCGAATAGCTTTACGTCGTCATCTGTACGGCCGATCGAAGGGCCTCAAGTCCTGTTTATGAATTGAAGACCTGAATATAAGAACGACCCAAGTCCAATTTTTTGGCCAAATTCAGTTTGACATGGGAAATTGTAGCTTAGGCAAGGACTCATCTTGTGTATAAATGATAAATCCTAATTACCACCGGAAGTGCCTGAAATGAATGAGTTAAATCTTATATTAATGTAAAAATGAAGGACTTGGGTCATTCTTACATTCATATAATAGCACCCTCTCTCATCCTTCTCTCATCTCTATAGCAGAATATCATGTATATGAATCAAAGAACGACCCAAGTCCACCACACAAAATGGCCTCTCCACAATTAATGTAAATGTTAATTGTCATAATAATATAAATTTTAATTTGTATATACAATGTTACCTTCCCATCAAAGTTAAATAGAATATTATTGGAGAAATAAAAAAGATATACAGTTTTTTTTGTAATTTACTCGAAATGGTCTTCCATGGACTTGGGTCGTTCCACTGGCGTAGCCGGGGTGGGGGGCGATGGGGGCGGTCGACCCCCCTAAGATTTGGACCGGGGATTTGGGAAGCGAAAAAAAAATGCGTGTATACTGTATGCATGCACATGAAGCGGGTCTCCTTTGCAACCTTTCATCAAATAAGATATTTTTTTTTAATATTTCACTCAAAGTGTGCACCAAATCGTTGAGTTTCAATTCAAAATATGCAAAATCTCTCGTGCTTGGGAGGGGGTATCCCCCTCCCAAACCCTCCCCCTCTGTGCTCCTTTCCCTAGCTTTGTACACTTTTTAGATTTACAACAAATTATGAATAATTCTGAGTGCACCAGAATTATCACTTTTATATTCCGAAAACTCAAAGTTCCCTCATGTATAAGGGGAATTTCCCCTTTTATTCGACCCTTTCCTCCCTCAGTCCCCCCTCCATCAGTTTTTTTTTTTGTGTGTGTGATTTCCAAAATGTTGATTCCATCAAATGTGCGTATACGAGACATCTCAATTTCAACCTTAAAGGACAAGTTCACCTTCATATACATGTGGACTGAGTGAAGGCAACAATATTAGTAGAACACATCAGTGAAAGTTTGGGGAAAATCCGACAATCCATTCAAAAGTTATGAATTTTTAAAATATCTGTGCAATCACTGCTGGAGGAGAAGACTACTACAGTGTATGATGTCACATGCGTACAACGATATAAGGAAAATAAAAAGAGAATTTCACAAAACTTGACTTTTTGAATAAAGTGCACATTTCTTCGACTTGTTACTGATTTATGTTAGGGGTAATATTATTCCCCCTGAATTCTGAAAGAGAGAAGTCGAGTGTCCTTTCATTATGTGAGAAAAGTGAAAATATCTTGAATTTTCTTTATACTTTCTTTATAGAGTTGTACTCATATGACATCACAAGCTATAGTAGTCTTCTCATCCAGCCGTGACTGAGCAGAAACTTCAAAAATTCATAACTTATAAACGGATTGTCCGATTTTCCTCAAACTCTCATTGATGTGTTTTACTAATATTGCTGCATTCACTCAACCCACATGTCTATGAAGGTGAACTTGTCCTTTAAAGGGCAAAAGCTCCATCGGAAGGGAAGGGTGGAGATAACACTCGCCCACGCCTTCTCCCTGCTCGCCCGCCCCTCCCCCCCCCCCCCCCCTTCCGCCATGCATAGAAGTAGACTGTGGCTATATACCCAGATCGCTTTATTTCAATTCTGAAAAAACGCAAAAGCTCCGCGAGCGGGAGGGGGAATCCCCCTTCCCCTATTACTAAAGCTCTACCTCACTAGACTTTATACATACACACAGATGATGCACATTCGGAATAAGAGCTAAATTCCGTGATTTCAACACTTCGATGAAAAAGTATTGCACCAAAAATTTGCACCAGATCGCTGAATTTCAGGTCAGAAAACGCAAATCACCTTCGTGTGGGAGGGGATATGCCCCTATCTACAACCTCGTGTGCATGCTGTTTCTGTTTGATTGCTGAACAGACAGCGTTCATGATATTCAGTGTAAGAATTGATACAAGAAGATTATTTAAATGATACCATTTTATAGGCAAATTGTTCAATAATAATCTACACTAAAATATACTGCAACCTTAAACAAGTGATGGGACTGTTTCACGTCGATAAAACGCGCAAAAACATGCATCAAATTGCACCATTAACAACATCAAAATGCAAAAAGTTCTTACAGTGGGAGGGGGAACACCCCCTTCCCACACCCTCCCCTCCCCCCTCGCTCGCTCCGCTCGCTCGGGTTCAGTCGCGTTCATGATATTCAGTGAAAAGAATTATTACAAGAAGAGTATTTAAATTATACCATTTTATAGGCAAATTGTTCAATAATAATCTACATCAAAATAAACTGCTACCTTAAACAAGTGGGACTGTTTCACGTCGATAAAACGCGCAAAAACATGCATCAAATTGCACCATTTACAACATCAAAATGCAAAAAGTTCTTACCGTGGGAGGGTGGACAACCCCCTCCCACACCCCCCCCCCCCCCCCCCCATCGCTCCGCTCGCTCGGGTTCAGTCGCGTTCATGATATTCAGTGAAAAAAATTAATACAAGAAGTGTATTTAAATCATGCCATTTTATAGGCAAATTGTTCAATAATAATCAACATCAAAATAAACACTGCTACCTTACACAAGTGGGACTGTTTCACGTCGATAAAACGCGCAAAAACATGCATCAAATTGCACCATTTACAACATCAAAATGCAATCAGTCCTTACCTTGGGAGGGGGGACACACCCCTCCCACACCCTCCCCCCCCCCCCCCCCCCTCGCTCGCTCTGCTCGCTCGGGTTCAGTTGCGTTCATGATATTCAGTGAAAAGAATTAATACAAGAAGAGTATTAAAATTATACCATTTTATAGGCAAATTGTTCTATAATAATCTACATCAAAATAAAATGCTACCTTAAACAAGTGGGACTGTTTCACGTCGATAAAACGCGCAAAAACATGCATCAAATTGCACCATTTACAACATCAAAATGCAATCAGTCCTTACCTTGGGAGGGGGGACACACCCCTCCCACACCCTTCCCCCCCCCCCCCCCCCCTCGCTCGCTCTGCTCGCTCGGGTTCAGTCGCGTTCATGATATTCAGTGAAAAGAATTAATACAAGAAGAGTATTAAAATTATACCATTTTATAGGCAAATTGTTCTATAATAATCTACATCAAAATAAAATGCTACCTTAAACAAGGGGGACTGTTTCACGTCGATAAAACGGGCAAAAACATGCATCAAATTGCACCATTTACAACATCAATATGAAAAAAGTTCTTACCGTGGGAGGGGGGGACACCCTCTCCCACACCCTCCCCCCCCCCCCCCCGCTCGCTCCGCTCGCTTGGGTTCAGTCGCGTTCACGATATTTAGTGACTCGAAAAGAATTAATACAAGAAGTGTATTTAAATTATACCATTTTATAGGCAAATTGTTCAATATTAATCTACATCAAAATAAAATGCTACCTTAAACAAGTGGGACTGTTTCACGTCGATAAAACGCGCAAAAACATGCATCAAATTGCACCATTTACAACATCAAAATGCAAAAAGTTCTTACCGTGCGAGGGTGGATAACACCCTCCCTCACCCCCCCCCCCCCCCCCGATCGCTCCGCTCGCTCGGGTTCAGTCGCGTTCATGATATTCAGTGAAAAGAATTAATGCAAGAAGTGTATTTAAATCATACCATTTTATAGGCAAATTGTTCAATAATAATCTACATCAAAATAAACTGCTACCTTACACAAGTGGGACTGTTTCACGTCGATAAAACGCGCAAAAACATGCATCAAATTGCACCATTTACAACATCAAAATGCAAAAAGTTCTTACCGTGGGAGGGGGGACACCCCCCTCCCACACCCCCCCCCCCCTCACTCGCTCCGCTCGCTCGGGTTCAGTCGCGTTCATGATATTCGTGAAAAGAATTAATACAAGAAGTGTATTTCAATTATACCATTTTATAGGCAAATTGTTCAATAATAATCTACATCAAAATAAACTGCTACCTTAAACAAGTGGGACTGTTTCACGTCGATAAAACGCGCAAAAACATGCATCAAATTGCACCATTTACAACATCAAAATGCAATCAGTCCTTACCTTGGGAGGGGGGACACCCCCTCCCACACCCTCCCTCCCCCCCCCCCCTCGCTCGCTCCGCTCGCTCGGGTTCAGTCGCGTTCATGATATTCAGTGAAAAGAAACACAAGAAGTGTATTAAAATTATACCATTTTATAGGCAAATTGTTCTATAATAATCTCTACATCAAAATAAACTGCTACCTTAAACAAGTGGGACTGTTTTCACGCCGATAAAACGCGCAAAAACATGCATCAAATTGCACCATTTACAACATCAAAATGCAAAAAGTTCTTACCGTGGGAGGGTGGATAACACCCTCCCACACCCCCCCCCCCCCCGATCGCTCCGCTCGCTCGGGTTCAGTCGCGTTCATGATATTCAGTGAAAAGAATTAATGCAAGAAGTGTATTTAAATCATACCATTTTATAGGCAAATTGTTCAATAATAATCAACATCAAAATAAACTGCTACCTTACACAAGTGGGACTGTTTCACGTCGATAAAACGCGCAAAGACATGCATCAAATTGCACCATTTACAACATCAAAATGCAAAAAGTTCTTACCGTGGAAGGGGGGACACCCCCCTCCCACACCCTTCCCCCCCCCCCCCCCTCACTCGCTCCGCTCGCTCGGGTTCAGTCGCGTTCATGATATTCGTGAAAAGAATTAATACAAGAAGTGTATTTCAATTATACCATTTTATAGGCAAATTGTTCAATAATAATCTACATCAAAATAAACTGCTACCTTAAACAAGTGGGACTGTTTCACGTCGATAAAACGCGCAAAAACATGCATCAAATTGCACCATTTACAACATCAAAATGCAATCAGTCCTTACCTTGGGAGGGGGGACACCCCCTCCCACACCCTCCCTCCCCCCCCCCCCCCTCGCTCGCTCCGCTCGCTCGGGTTCAGTCGCGTTCATGATATTCAGTGAAAAGAATTAATACAAGAAGTGTATTAAAATTATACCATTTTATAGGCAAATTGTTCTATAATAATCTCTACATCAAAATAAACTGCTACCTTAAACAAGTGGGACTGTTTCACGCCGATAAAACGCGCAAAAACATGCATCAAATTGCACCATTTACAACATCAATATGCAAAAAGTTCTTACCGTGGGAGGGGGGACACCCCCCTCCAACACCCTCCCCCCCCCCCCTCGCTCGCTCCGCTCGCTTGGGTTCAGTCGCGTTCACAATATTTAGTGACTCGAAAAGAATTAATGCAAGAAGTGTATTTAAATCATACCATTTTATAGGCAAATTGTTCAATAATAATCTACATCAAAATAAAATGCTACCTTAAACAAGTGGGACTGTTTTCACGTCGATAAAACGCGCAAAAACATGCTTCAAATTGCACCATTTACAACATCAAAATGTAAAAAGTTCTTATCGTGGGAGGGGGGACACCCCCATCCCACACCCTCCCCCCCCCCCTCGCTCGCTCCGCTCGCTCGCAGACTAACCGCCCCCCCCCCAAGATGAAATCCTGCCTACGCCGTTGGGTCGTTCTTATATTCATAATATATACTCAATTGCTCCCAGGTGATACTATACTAAATATACTTCAAAAAGACATTTTATATAGGAACAGTTATTGCACAAGTTAAAGTTCGTGACGTTTACAGCGGAGATGCACGCACGTTTGGGGGTATTCACAGTGTCCCAACCTGCTGTGCCTCGATCGTGCATGTTGAACCATGATTGTAAATACTTTCAAGTGCACGGCATTTACACACTCACCTTTGCATTATTTGTATACCCAGTGTATGAAACGGCACTGGACACTCTACTGTCGTTCTTGTGCGACAGACTCTGCTAAATCATAACATCTCCAGGACGTTAGAAGTCGCTGTATTTTGTAAAGCATCAACATACATTGATCTTTGTCGAAAATTATGTTCATGATGAATATTGTGAAATAGGTAATTATACCTACAGATTTAAGACACATTTATTTCTCTTTCGTATAAATAATTTCACGTTTGTTGTAAATAGTAAACTCTGATGAGTAGGCGTTACTGTAATGAAGTGTTTCTGTGCATTTAGATATTTCTGTCTGGTACGGTTACTGTTATCAACTTAGTGATTGTTGCAGGTTGGGTTTTTGCAACTGGGTACCTGGTCGTTTCTTAAGACTCAATCTTAAGTAGAAAACTGTAGAACAGTGCCATAAATGCTATTACGAACACAGAAGCAACTATTTGCAAGTGTAGACAGACCATGGCCGGCGGAACGGGGGAGGGGGGTGGGGGGGGGGGGGGGGGAGGGGGCAGGGGCCAGAGGGGCTCACTCCACACGTTTTGTGCACCATAGAGAGAATACATATAAGATGTCATCACTTTGGGCCCCCTTTTTTAACGCGGAAGTACGTGGCACTAAAAAGAAATAGATAGATCTTGAAGTAAAGTGTGAGCGCCGTAGGGTCGTGTTTTTGCGCTGGAGACGATTTTTTTTTTCTTTTTTGCTTGTCAGCTGAAGAAACCGGAAGTGGAAGAAGAAAGATGAGTTGAAGACCTTTTTTTTTTTTCTTTTTAGCTGCAGAAACCCGGAAGTGATGGAAGGTGAGAGATGAGGTGAAGACCTTTTTTTTTTCTTTTTTTTTTCTTGTTAGCTCATGAAACCCGGAAGTGCTCCCTCCTACTTTTGAAAACGCTCCGCCGGCTCTGAAGACACTATAGTTGATACTGTACTCATAAAGAAGCAACATCATTTTATTTAGCCAACCAACATAATCGTTGCTATTCCAAAACAATTATACACCAGAGTCTTATTTATTATTCATTATTTTCATGTTTTCTTTGAAATATAATAAAGGATAGGCACATTCAGTTTGCTAACTGCTTTACATTGGCGCCCTGTATATACACAAAATAAAACAACAAGTACATTTGTAGTAACATGATTCACACAATTACAGATCAATGACATAAACAAACAAAAGAAATCAACTTTATAAACCTCACTTCTGTTACATGTATACATAAAAAATAAGGAATTAACAGTTTAGAAAAGGGTAGAGTATATAACCACAAACAAAACAAAGAAAAAAGTCTAGTGGGTGTGACAATGCAAAAAAAGGAGGTCTTATTGGGATCATTGGAAGATAAAAGTTAAAGCATGCGGATAAATCTTAAACAATTTGTTTTGAATATAGTCAGTGACGAAGACAGTTGTACTTCAATGGGGAGTTTGTTGAAAAGAGAACTACCGGTGTACGAAAAGGAACGTTTCTTATGTTCGGTTTTCGGGTAAGGTATATATAAAAAAATTAATAATAATTGACAAATGAATAATGTGTCAGCTTTTCCTGTAGTAGACGACGCCATTTTACGCCTTTTACTGCAACCCGTTTAGTCACTAAAACGTCGACTCTTGACGGTAATCAATACGGTGACAATACATTATAGTTTTGAAACTTAACATTGGCCGCAGGTGGCGCTATTCATCGAGATCATGAGGTAGGACTGGGTTGTGAGTATCAAACCAGTCCTTATACAATCATGTAGGGGCCTACACTGATTCCTTAACTCTATCCAAACTGTCACACTAGCAATGAAGCTTTACACTCTGTCTGTTCAGTAATCTTGTTGTGTAACCTGTCACTTATCAAGGAGTTTGACACCAGGAGTGACGATGAAGAACCCGGATTTTTTTCTTATCTAGCAATCTAGAGATCAAGCAGTAGTCGTGAGCTATACAGTGAGAGGCCAACATTTTATACACTAATGATGAACGACAATAAGAAAGTGGCTGCATGCACTTGTGTAAGTGATGGGAGCAAAGCGCATAGATAAGTACAAGCCTGGAGGCACAAAAAGGTGCTAGAACTAAAACTGAAGGAATAGATGAGTTGCTGAAACAGCAGTACAACCCTACACCAACCACTTGCCAACGGTGATGCTTGATAATTACGATTTTACCGGCGAAATAAGTATGTGGAAGAGAGTGCTGCCAAATTATGAAGAATTGAAGAAGATGACCGAGATATGTTACTTGTTAAGACATTCAGGAGTAAGTTTCCTTGGGATAAATTCATATTTGAATTGCTGACAAACATATTCAGGAGCGACTTTCGTCAGACTGTATGATAGACACAACAGTCATACTATCTATTAACATGGCGATGCCGGGTTTATACCCATGGAACGTGCTGGGTAAAACATTGTCCTGGGGTGTAGATACTCTACAAGATTCGAACTCGGGACCTCCTATTGAAAATCAAGGGTCTTACCCACTATACCTTATTGCCCCCTCATGATACTGTACTTTGATTTTTTTTTTCTTACAAGCGTATGGACATTGGGAACTGTCCTGCTGTTAACAGATGAACCTTAATTGTAAATGGTATTGTCTATATTTGTTTAGTACTCACCATGCTCGTGGTTACAGCTGTACGCCCTTTGTATCAAATAATCAGTACCGTGTGTTAATCACAGTCCTTTCCAAAGGCCCTCCAATTCCTGTTGTTACTGACAATCACAGTGAGCTAAAACCCAACGCGTCAGCCCCTCTCGCTCTGGCTTTCTCCCTGGTAGCTTTAGGTCCAGCTCACGTGACTCACTCCTCTCCTATCGCATGTAATTACTTCCTATAAGAGTTTCAAAAAAAAAAAGAATTATTGAAGTTCGAATCTAAATTAATATTGTTTCTATCGCACCTCTTGGTTTCACGTGTACCTGGAAATTAAGTCATTTTTTTTTCTTGATGAACTGTAGATAAGTGTACGAAATATCATACAGGCCCATACGTGCGGAGAGAGAGATGGAGAGAGGAAGATCAAGAGATGGGGGCAAGAAGAGGGTGTGACAAGGAAGAGAGAGAGAGAAAGAGAGAGAGAGAGAGAGAGAGAGAGAGAGGGGGGGGATGGGGAGGGGGAGGGAAATAGAGAGGCCGGAGAGCTATATATTTAAAGAAGCAAATATTTTCTTATTATTCTCTTTATTTTTGGTGACCTTTAATCGCAAATATCTCCATTTGGCAAATATGGACTTATCGGTTTTTGCGAACAAACTCTTCATATATATATATATGATAAATATATACGTTAGTGTGTGTGTGTGTGTGTGTGTGTGTGTGTGTGTGTGTTATTAAGCTGTCACTAGTCAGACGTGCGAGCGAACGTCATGTAGTACGCCAAAATCAATAACATTTCTTCTTCCATTTTTTTTAATTTCAGGCGGGGAGAGAAAGAGAGAGAGGGGGGTTGGTGATCCATCCCCCATCCTCAAGAGATTTACTCACATGACGCACATACTCAGATTCACCTAGACCAACGTATTACCCAGAGAATGCTCTTTGAAAGTTACGATGATGATAATTCGTCATACATACATCCATTGATTGTAAAATCACGTGATTGATAACAAAATGTGAACATACAAACTGTTTTGAACACCTTATTTTTTGACTTATTTATCAAGCCTATGATAAACAAACATTTCACTTGATTATTTGTGACACTGCACCTCAAAACAAACAAAAAGTCGCCAGACATGAATTTTTAGTTAAGACCATAGTCTGAAAGAGCAGACTTTAAGCTTTAAAATGATGTATAACTCAAATCAAATGGACTCTCCTAACCTATCTAAATATTGGAAAGAAAGCACAAACTCAGGAAAAGTGTGAACTGAGAAAAGAGGCTCTGAAGTACCGTGTCTATTCAAGCGCTTAATCTTTACCAAACCGTGCTGGCTGTGCAATGAATGGGACAAAAAACAGGAAGTAAACCACCAGAGCAACAACAATGAAGGGATTATCAGATTAAATTGAAATTAAGCATGCCTCATTAACACATTCTGTCCATAATTAATGCCAACTTTAAAAGCAGTAGCACTATCCTTTCAAAAGTTATTAGAGTTGAAAGTGAAGAGTGTGGACAAGGTTTTTCAGAAATGAAAAAGGGATTCTAAAGACACACCTAATCACACTATTCTACCAAAAATGTTCGAGAAAAACTGCTAAAAAAACATACTTTCCTGCCTGGTTTATGATATCAAATTTTAGCATAATGTAAAAGAAGACCCACTCTTTCAGAAAATATGAAAAAGTCAAGTTCGGCTAGGTTGACCCATTTCACTTATTTTCGGTCCTCACGCAAAATCAGTGTGTGCGACTTTATGTTCGTTTTGAGGTGCACGGTCACATTTAATAGCATCGTGTCAGCTGACTGTAAACTTGTACGAGTGCTTATACAAAAAATGGTAACAATGATACACACTGCATACGATCACTCTCAGTTCAGTATACAAAAAGCTGAAATTGACAAATTTGACATCCGCAAATGAATCTTCGGTGATTCTTAAAGATATAAAACCATTGTAAGCATGCACTACACAATACATAAAATGTTTTTTCAGTACTCCTGGAAATGTCACGTTCAAAATATGTACATTTCAAAATTGTAAAATCCCTATCCAGATACCATAAATTGCCTTTTTAAAAAAAAATTCTATACATGTTTCAGCATCAAGAACTAAAAGAACATATTTACTGCCAGTTACCAGCAAGACCACAAGTTGTCCTATATACATACCATGAACTGCAACTGTTCATCAAGAGTCCCGTGATTGTAGCTTTAGAAGGTGTATTAGTGACATATCCGTTTTTTTGTGTTCTGATTGCTGTTGTTGGATAGTTATTTTGATAGCGACCCAAGTTAGGAGGGGGAAGGTGGGTAAGTCATCGAAGTATGAAAATAAATACCTACCTGATCGATAAAGTAGTACCAGCATTTCTTTCAAGAGATAGACCTTAGCTACGAATGCACAATAGACCCCAGGAGTGTATGTGTATCATGGTGAGTTCATATTTGTTTGATTGTTCGAGTTAATAGTATGCGTTTAGAAATAGTAGTCTTCTATGTCTTCTAATTTGTATCCAGGGTAGCCTCTTTAGTGTTGCCAATGATTTACCAAAGGGTTCTGCCATGCATCATTACTATAGTGTTGCCAGGTACCTATTTCTACATCTGGGTCGAGGGGACATAGTAGTAGGAATAGCAGTAGAAGAAGAAGAAGAAGTAGTAGTAGTAGTAGTAGTCGTCGTCGTCGTAGAAATAGTAATAGTGAATAGAACAAGTATAGTACACTGCAAAAAGTCCGGTGTTAAATAGTGAACGCCGAGCTGGTGTTAAATTTTCGGGGCTCATTTATGGTGTTAAATTAACACCTCTGGGTGTCATTTCCAAATTTTAAACTGTTTTTTGAAGAGTTTCTTAGTAACTGCACTTCTTGTTGATTTTTAATTTAAACAAGACGATCAAGAATTTTACATTAAAATACTAGATTTTTGAAAAAAATGTGAAAATAAATTTACACCAAAGTAACACCAGCTGGTGTGGTCTCTTATTGAAGCTGGACGGGTATTAAACCATTGATATTAAAACCAACAAATATCAAATCAATCAATATCAAAAACACCATGTGGTGTCATTTTTGAATTAACACCAGTACAGTGTCAAAATAACACCAGGTACAGTGTCAAATTAACACCACGAAGTGTCAGGTGAACACTTTTCAACACCATCACAGTGCATTTTTAACACCTGTGGGTGTTGTCTTTTATTGAAGTTTGATCGGTGTTAGATTTAACACCCGTGGTGTTAAATCTAACACCGAAGTTTTTACAGTGTAGAACGAGTAAAAGAAATAATAGCTCTACTGTGAATCTAAGTTGTTTTTAAATTAAAGGAAAAAAAATCGTTTTTATACAAAAGTATACCGGGTGTCCCCAAAAAAGCGGAACGGTGGATTTTCAGGATCTTCCATTCTAGAAGTGATATATTTTTTGACATCATTAGAAAGACCATCTTCCGCAAAAGACAATGATACCAGAATCATTAAATTTGGTGCAGAATTTTTTATTCGACGCCAATTTCTGTAAATGCAGTCATTTTCAAATTTCGCCTGATTTTGGGGACTTATGAGATAATAATTTGGGTGCGACACGCGTTCCATACGGTTAATTGTGTTATCTCGTTGATCCATGTCAACAAAAGATACAGCTTTCACATTGTAGCAGACGGCGAGTTGTCACAATATTGGGGTGTTCTTAAAATTTTCTGTAGATTTTCCCTATTTTGGGGCTGCTGAACACAAATCCACCTGTTGCCATTTTTCTAACCAACGTCTTCAGCCGTTGCCATGACAACGAATTATTTTCTTTAAAAGAACAGGTATTCTTTGTCAAACATCATAAATACATGCTGTAAACACCATAACAAGTCAATCAATATAAATATCTCTTTAGTCAAATTAAAAATCACAATTCTTATAATGTCATGGTTACCTTATAGCAACGATGGTTGCCACGGTAACAAATATTTTAAAAGAAAATAGTTATATTTTCATGAAAAAAAATCATGTTGTTGCCATAGCAACGATAATAATGTGGCATGAACATAGTGAAAAAAACCCCTGATAATTATCACAATAATTTGTAAAAGTATACTACTCATAATTTTCATGTTTTAAAGCTCTTTGATGAAAAAATCATTTTCTTTAAAAAATTAGTTGTTACCATGGCAACCGCCATTGCTATGAGGTAGCCGTGACAGTCCGAAATTATGGCTTTTAATTTGATTGAAGCGATATGTTTATAATGACCTATTGAAAATACTGAAAATTTACCGTTCCGATTTTTTTGGGGGGACACCCGGTATTAAAGTCTCATCACCCAAACTTACCATTTTTCTGTTACTTTTATGAAGTCGTAAAATTGTGTTGATCTTTTAATTGTTGTAAATATCAAACTTTATTTCTTGTTATAGTCCTCTACTCTTTTAACTTGTAACATGATTACTTGTAATCTTCTATCTTTTCATCTCCATACAACGTGATTACTTTTTTCTTCTTTCTCTATCTCTCTCTTTCTTCATCTTAGTCTACTTCATGGCAGAGACTTAGTGGAGAGAATTGTCCAGGGGCTCTGTTTGGGGTTCAATATAGTTAGGTTTCCATGTCCTAGTTTGTTTTTTAATTCCTCTTTTATGGTCATCATCAGCGTATGAATCATGTGCTTTGTCTTTAATAATGTGGGTACACCCTAAGAGTATTTGCCTTTTAGCATCCCTCCCAATTTCCAACTTTTGTTCCAGTCCATACTTTCAATATCATGTGAAGTTACATATTTCCTTTATTATATATCATGATGTATTAATCTTCCTTCAACATCTGTAAAAAAAAAAAAAAAAACCCAAGATGTTTCGGCCGGATAGGAGAAAAAAATGAAATAATGAATGAAATGAATTGTATTAAATGAGTAGTAGTAGTAGTAGTAGTAGTAGAAGAATAGTAGTAGTAAAAGCAGTCGTAATAAAAGTAGTAGTAATAGAACGCTGTAAATTTTAAACTAATTTCAGTTCAGGGCTGCTCAAACTTTGAAGGATTGTGTGGGTGTGTGTGTGGGGAGGGGGCGGGGGGGGGGGGGGTTATCCCATGAGTCATAAAGCCCATGATTTCGACACAAGGCAACAACAGCCCACGAATTCGACAAACACAATTATTGGCTTTATGTGCCCGTCTCGTGAGCCTTGTTTGCTTTTGTGCTGAATTCATGGGCTGTTTAGCTCATAGGCTGTGTGACTCGTGGGCTGTATGGCTCATGGGGCCTCTGACTCGTGGCTGTCGGTCTCGTTACATGCACCAGTGTGTGGGTGCGGTCACTACTTCTTCGCGTAGAACACTAAGCAACTTATGTGTACATTTTTTCCTGCTTGTCAAACGAAGTTCTCTCCCAAATGTTACCACAATTATTCTCATCATTTTATTTAGTAGAAAGTGAAAATCCGTGATGAGTAGGCCCCTAATGCAATATATACCATCAGCACTGCTGGACAAAGGTCAACTCCATCCCCACCCCCTCTAGCCCAGACCATACACCAAGGCCATTTTTTTTCAAATGTTTCTTACCTTTACTGTAGAATGAATGGATAGAATCGGAGGTGAGAAGTTACTAACTTTGCCTGTAATGCAATTAACTTTATTCCAAAACTCTTGATTATCTAAAGTATTTTCCATTCGGTTTTACATAACCAAATAATCCCCCTACAATGACATACGCGATCCTTAATGTGTTGTCTTTCGTAATGATGATTTTATTACATATACGGTAGTAGTAACATTACTAATAGAATATACACCGCATACACGTTTGAATAGTGGTCGCCAGCAAACGTATCCCCCACTATTATACATTTTAAGATCTGATCCAAGAACTTACAATTAGTATGGACATTAGCTTGGTTTTTTTTTTTCTCGTTCCGGTCTGATTGCTGCAAGCCAACTACAACCTTACACAGCGAATTGTGACACTCTTATACTCATTGGCAACTATCACAAATCTCAGACCAACGCTTATTGCTCACAGAAAGCAACATAGTTTGAATTTTTTTCTGAACATTGGGACTGCCATTTGCACTGTAAAACAGTTTATGAATTGAAATTATTTTTACCATTCTCATTTGGAGATGAGATAGTCCAGAGTTAATGAAGCGATTGCATCACTGTGATTCGCTATCTATTCGAAATGATCTTCACGAACTGCAAGAATTTACCAAGTCTATTCTTTCTAAAGTAATGAATGTGGCAAATTGAATCTTGGCACACCCTTTCCCGTGCCAAAGTTTCCTTCTTCTCCATTTCTGTAAAGAACAACAAATCTATTAAACAAAAATAATGACAATTATGAATACTTTGAAACTGACATGAGTACAATATGATAATTTCCATAGCTTTATGCGCTTTAAAACTGCATGATAATATCCATTCATTGATACATTCATGGATTTATTCATTCGTTTTTCCATCTCCAACAAAGCATGTAAATACATTTTGTTTACCTAAGATATAAATGCATATACAAATCGACATTGCTTAATATGATACGTGAATTTGCATGATATATTGATAAGGTAAAAAGAAAAAAAAAGAGGCTGGAGATGGGGCGGACTGCAAAATACAACAACAACAACAACAACAAAACAACAACAACAACAACACAACAAACAAGAATGCTTGTAGGGTGCATTCCCAAAAACAAAGTAAAACAAATATACATATATCATTGATATTTTTGCATATGAAAACTGCAATTACAACATCGATTTACACACCATTAAAAACCGCAGATATACACGGACTAAATACAATATTGGAGAGACAAATTGCACTATCGTTCATGATCAGATGAGGTAAGCGAATAAGTAAAGATTCAATTATCAATCTATTGACGTATACGTGTCCTAAGCCCGATCTTTACTCAATAGCCTCAGAGCCACAAATGTGAAATCACTGGTGTTCTAAAAGTGTGAGAATCAGATGGATGATTTTGGTTAGACTTTGACCATAATGTGTCTGGTCGAGTATCATCGTGTCAGAGGAGAAAATTCAACAATCGAAAGGACATTATCTTTGACCACACCCGTGAGTGTGTGTGTGTGTGTGTGGCTGGTAGAAATAGCACCCTGATTTAAAGGGATCACATCGTTTTGGTTGAGACCTAATTTCAGGTTTCTATTATTTTTCTTGATGAGATAATGAGAAACCTCTCATGAAATATGGAAGAGCATGTAATTCCATAAGAAATTCATTGGTTTTGAAATGGCTGAGCTATCCAAAACAGAGCGATTCTAATAAGTGTGGGACCCACAATTTATTACGATCCCTTTGTTTTACTTTGTTTTTGGATGTTTTAGTCATTCCAAACGCGATTTTCATCAAATAAACTTTGAATTCCTCGAAAATGGTATGCTCTGTACTATTTTATAAGTGTTTTCTTAGTATCTCGCATAAAGTTAAAAGCCCAATTCTCATCTCCACCAATACTGTACCATCCCTTTTAGCTTAATCTATCCACCCCATGGAATGCTGAAAAATATTTACTCTATGAAATAATGCCATCAGTCATATTTTGGCAAACATCATTACTCGAGAATATTTGATAAAAAACATTAATCTTTGAGACAATTTTAACAGGCACTTCACCTGCGACTTCATATCTGCGTTACTTTCGAAGACAACGTGGAAGGAAAATCACTACTTTATAGTTTTAAATGTTCTCAGATGCAAATCGTGGTGTAATATTGTCGAACCGGCGAACGCGTAATAAGATCTCCGCAAAAAAAAGAAAAAAAATAATATTAAGGAGCTAAATTTATGCACCATGTCCAGGATTTGCTAGTTTCTTGCCTTCTTTTCATTATATTTGAGATGTCAAATTTCGGTTTGTATGAGTAACAGATGTTTCAGTTGACCTGTTTTCAGATGAAATATTTGGCAGTGTTTGCCGTTCTCGTCTTCTTCTTCTCCTGCATCTGTCGCACCAACCTCGCAAGACGGTCCTGAAATCCTTGAGTCGAAACCAGTAGATCGCAGGATTCAGAATGCTGTTCAGCACCGGGAGGGACTGGAAAATGCCTCCTTCTACATTTGAGCTCATGATTCCATCATCGAATGGATACATCAAGACGATCTGGACATTTATAGGGCACACACATAATATGGTCGTCACAGAAATTAAAACAAACGTAATCAAGATTCTCTTATTGGTCTTATTTAGGCCCCATGTCACAATGGAAATTGACAAAAGTTGCCAAAAATTGACAAAATTGACAAAGATTGCGCAACATTATGCAAAGTTGACATGCAAGTTTAGGCAACTTTGCATTTGCTTGCGCAACTTTGCGCCATTTCCGGCAATTTTGCGCCCATTTCTGGCAATTTTCCGCAACTTCCGGCAATTTTGCGCAACCTTGCACCATTTCCGGCAATTTTGCGCAACCTTGCGCCATTTCCGGCAATTTTGCGCAACCTTGCGCCATTTCCGGCAATTTTGCGCAACCTTGCGCCATTTCCGGCAATTTTGCGCCCATTTCTGGCAATTTTCCGCAACTTCCGGCAATTTTGTGCCCATTTCTGACAATTTTCCGCAACTTCCGGCAATTTTGCGCAACTTTGCGCCATGTCCAGCAATTTTACGCAACTTCGTGCCATTTTCCGGCATTTCTGTGCAATTTTGCGCCATTTCGGGCAATTTTGCGCAACTTTGCACCATTTCAGGCAATTTTGTACAACTTTGCGCCATTTTAGGCAATTTTGCCCAACTTTGCGCCATTTCCAGCAATTTTGTGCAACTTAGCACATTTTCAGGAAACTTTGGAAAAGTTTGCACAATTTAAGGGAACTTTGCACAATATCAAACATTTTTTAGCAATTTTTAGCACCTGCACACAATACAATGCCACTTTGAGCAGGTTTTCAAAATATATTGACTTTTGGTGCCTGCTCTCTTTCATTCGTCTCAAAATCTTATCTTGTATATGATTTCAAATATCAGGACTTTATAATAATACTATTGCATCTTTCCTGTGGTCATGCACTTCTGCCAAACAATCACATAGTTGAACATCATCTTTGAAACTCTGTATTCATACATGTACTTCAGTCACAGAGTATGAGGACACCAAGAATGGTGCAATGTCAGATGTGCATGTATATAAAAGATTTCTTTATTAATTTTTTAATCCTCTAGCCCTCTATAATATTTTGTTCATATCTAAAGGGATCATGGAGAAAATATTAACATTCATGTGGTTCCAAAATCTCCATATATGCAATACGGTAAAGTGGGGGATGATGCTGTGGAACGGATCACCCACCTTTTAAATTCTTTGGGAGATAATTACATGGAACTCTAGCATTAACTAATTAAATATACTATCGCAAATCTAACGATGACATGCAATGCCTGGAGTATTTTATGTGGTACTAGTGAACAAAATAAAAAGACCTGCTTGCAAAAATATTTTGTAATGGAAGAAACAATTTATTATACTTAAAAATGTGATACATGTGATATGACTGCTGGATTTTGTTTACCACCCTTCCTCTAACTGTATTGAACAGTTCGTCGGCATTGTCTCTTAATGACATAAACCAGTTTTGGCAAAATTGATCATGAAGTATAGTAGGGGGGGGGGTCAGGAAAAAGCATTTATTATAGTGAGATATAACTTCCATAATTACACACATTAAGAAGATTTTTGTGGCACTGAAAATGGAGAATTAAATATTGCTGACTTAGAAGGAACTTTTGTCCTGTGGCCATTTTCACCATTAACACTTGTGTAATAAAACACTCGCCATGAGTCCCTTAAACTATGTGCTTCCTTTAACTTAATCATGGTTAAGAGATTCCCTTAACCCTATGTCCACTGGGGGGGTCAAATTGACCCCCCCCCCCCCCCGTACAAAAATTTTCTGCTGCCGCGCGACCGCCGCTGATCGCGTGATAATTTTTGGTGACTTTTTTTTTCTTTTGAAATAAATTTTGCGAAAATCCGACCACCGGTCGCGAGGTCACGTGACATTTCGTAAGTGCATGTCTGCCCAAAATTTGGCAAAAACCTGCTTTTCCCATACGTTTGTGTGCAAAGCAGCATATTTCATAAATTGCTCTAAAACACAGCTTTTTCAATCTTCTAGGCCATTTAAAAGATGTTATGTGACTTCACATCAACTAATTTTAGATTAGAAAACAAAAAAAAATCTTAAAAACAAGGAAATACATAAGAAATAAAAACAATAGAATACATAAGAAATTCGGAAAACAATACAATACAAAGAAAATGTTTTGAAATTTGAAAATATTACCATATAATCTTGTTGACAATGCTTCTGGGATACTTTCTGCAAAGAATTAGAATCCAATTATAATTTTTGAAGGAAATATTGATATATTTGTGAATTTTATGAAATTTGATGCACCTCATTTGCATAAATTATAATAATTAAAAAAATTAAGAACTTTTGCGAAAAAAATAATGCAGCGACGTTCTTTTCACGTGTCTTCAGGCTTACTTGAATACTTCCAAACTGAAGTTAAATTACATTCAATTAAAACAGAAAACTAAACATTTCAGGTAATAAAGGAAACATTAAACACAATGATAATGTATACATGTACGTAGACTCCATTTGCTTATGAAGAGAGACATTTGTTTAGCCCTTTTGATTGGGGTGCAATAGGTATACATATACAAATCATCAGAAATCTGCAGTTTTGACAGAAACAAAATGCTTCCTACATGTAGTCAGCTCTACTGTCCCAAACTGGATACATCCTTGAGATCTTTGAAGCATCAGCAACAGATATGGAATACATTATTGCATTTGATTGTAATGTTACTTTAGTTTGAAAGTATTCATTTATAATGGAGTCTTGTACACACATTACCAACAAAATATCAGTATGTGGGGGTAACAGTAACTTTGTAAATTGCATTAAAAAGAGTTTTTAAAGGTGAAGAAATAAAATATCATCCTAGATATTTACATGTTATGTTAATACTATACTGACAATTAACATACATAAAAATCAAGTAAAAATATTATTCGTCTGGGGGGCAAAAGCAAGGTTAAAGGAAAGGTCAAAGGTCATAGCACTTTAACTTTCTCCAATAATATGTTTGATACCATTTTTGAATTCCTCTTTGAATTTCATTTTGAATGGTACCAGTTTCACAAAAATTGGTCAACCAGTTCAGACGCATTGTGCCGTTGAAATGGAAGGTCACAACCATTTTTGCCAAAACGAATCAAATAGGGCGGGCCATAGCTCGGAATGGCTTTTTTTTTTGTTTCATGGGAAGGTAATGTTAAACTTTATGTGTACCAAATTTGAGCAAATTCTGAGACGGAAGGGTGCAAAATTGCACTTTCATTGGGTGAATTGGCATGGAATGACCCTAGAGCTCCATTATAGATAATTGTATCATACCTTTCTTTGATTTACAGTCCATCACTGGACACCAGAACATAACTGGATTTATTGTCAGTACTTCATAGGTCTTATCGCCATAAACTTTGCCAGTCATGCTCCTGAATCGGTCAAACTCATAAAGGAGAAACGAAGCATCTGTGCTGCAGAGGAGCTTGTTACAATTTTCTGACCATTTTCCATCAGACTTAAGTTCTCTTACTAGTTCTTGGTGGATTTTAGAAGCTGTCACAAGAAAATAAAAATTAGATAAAGGAGTAAGTGAACAGGCTTTGAGCCAGTTTTGTCATTTCGATATCTTTAAAAAATAAACAAAACAAACAAACAAACAAAAAGAAACTAAGGAATATAGGGATTCTTAAATATAAGAAATATACTTTTACACAATACACACACCACTGCTTGTGATACATGTACAGCAGGGACATTGTTTATAAACAGTTTTCCAAATGTAAATCCAGGGGACAATAATTTGATTTGGGCTGGTGTAACTGGGAATTCTGACTCACTTTCATTTGCAAATGCAATAGACCCTATGCATAGAATTTCTGCCCCTACAAGATGCCAGAAAACAATGGTTATATTGAAATGTTGCCTGGTCAACCGATTCCCGGTATCAATGGGTTGTCAACTCTGATGCAAACCAGCGAAATGGTGTACATGACAAGCCATGTCCTCCACGATGGCGGCAATTTCAATTGTAATGCTGTTCCGCATGGTGGAATGCATATAGGGTCTGTAGCGGATACTCCCATAAAAAAAGTCCAATAAAAATTCTGTTAAAAATGAATGGGTCGGCTCATATGGCCTAATATAAATAACAATAGTGGTATATCTATGTGCAATGGCTACCTGATACTGATTTTGGTTGACATGCACAAGCACACTTTACATAGTAGTAAAAACACATGAAATACTGTGGTTACCAGTAGTTTTCTCAAGCCATCACTTCATATGCAAAGGAAGACCCTATGAACAAATCTACTAGACCTTCGTTATCTCATTAAGGCATCAGCATATTTGTGACCATCCACCACAAATCGCTTGTAAAGTCGGCACCGACTTGAGACTAGTTTCTGTTTGTTTTCAGTAGAAGAATTGATTAGGTGTTCTGTACCATAGTGCAATCCCTGGGCATTGTTGATTACGAAGAACGATAAAAGGCAATGGGTGGTAACTGGGTCGGTCATGTATAACATACTTCATTCAATCAATGCAAACAAACGCCCATGGATCACATTATCGTAGAGAACACCTGTTCAATTCTTCCACTGGAAACGAACAGAACCCAGAAACCAGACTCACCTTGGTACCAACTTAACGAGTGATTCGTTGTGGACGGTCACATTTTTGCCATGATCCTCAATAAGGGGCTTTCCCCCTGGAACCCCTGCCAAGTAGCTTTGCCTCCTGGAATGCATAACATTGGACAGAAATTTCATTGCATCTCAGTCCCAACCCCCCCCCCCCCCACCAATCAAAATCATCATGTCCTAAGCCTATGTACTTCTCATCATGACTAACACTTTTCACAGTTTATATGA
Source organism: Diadema antillarum (assembly GCF_040938485.1). NCBI lineage: Eukaryota > Metazoa > Echinodermata > Echinoidea > Diadematoida > Diadematidae > Diadema > Diadema antillarum. The sequence continues at coordinate 5,002,212 of NW_027270895.1, forward strand.
AGCGTGTAATTCTAACAATGTTTTATAAAGGTGAAATATTTGTCTCACAAACATTATCACTAAACTTTATCAACCATTCTTAAACACTTTAGTCAGTTCTTGAAATTTCATTGGTTCCTGGCCGTGTTACATACACATGGCTGCAGCATGTGCACGTCTACGCAATGCGCACACGCGCTGCTCGAACCAATTGCAGCCGCATAGTAATAACGGGACTGATCGATTCTAAAGCCCAGGTAATATTTTGTGTAAAAAATGTAAAAATTGCCTAGTCTAAAAGTTAGTCTATTTTTAAAATTAAAACCAATCTTGAATTGAAGTGTTTAAGAATGAGAATAAAGGTATTGTTTTTAGCTGCTGACTTGCATCTATATATCATATAACAAGCGATCGGATTCCATTATTTTTAGCATAGAACAGAGACTCCAACTCTCCCGTTTTCGACGGGAGATCTCCCGCCGAAAGCCCATTTTTGCACAATCTCCCGTTCTCCCGTTTGAGATTTGATTTCTCCCGCCCTGGCTCTGTGTCTCCCGGTGGAAAGGATTTCTTACTTATTTCTATCGTATGTTGAAAAAACAAGCCTTTGATAGCACCAGAGAACATCTAGAATCCTAGGAACTTCGCGCTTCTCACACATCAACTTGGAGTCTCCCGTTTGCTAGGGGTTTCAGGCGGGAGAATCTCCAGATCAGAAGGCGCTTGGGTTGGAGTCTCTGATAGAACCGTTCGGCTACGCCTCACAGTTCTTGATATCGCCTGTGTTATATGAGACGACAGATGCACGTCAGCAACTAAAAACAATACCTTCATTCTCTAATTGACAATAAGCAGCAACAGTTTTTCAGAAGTAACATTATTAGGCCTACTATTTGGATGTCATTACTCATTAGCAACACCTCTTTTGGCACCTACTATTTAGAGCAAACATGATGCAAACTTAACCCGTTTGAAATCTAAACTAATAAAATCAGAGACTCTCTCTTTGTCTGTTCACGAATAGGCTCCTAAACGATGTACTTTCATACTGAACTGACCCCGTACAATGATAGAACAGGTATCTAAGATGTGCAATGGGTAGGTTAGAGTAGGGGGTCAATCGTTTACTATGCAAATAACAAAAAAAAAAATGAATAATAAACAGCTTGGTTGCTATGGCTTGTGCCGAAAGGGTGGGTTGGGTGGTGGCGCGTCGCGTTAATGGGAACACCACCCTTCGTCCAAAGCCCCCCCGGTTTTGCCGAAAGGGTGCGTTGGGAGCGTTGGGTCGCGTCGCGTTGACTGGAACCCCACCCTTCGTCCAAAGCCCCCCCCCCCCCGGTTTTGCCGAAAGGGTGCGTTGGTACTTTTTCTTACGTAATATCAAAAGAATTGAATTTATATTTAACCTTCAAACAACCATTTCAAAGAGGCTATCGTCCGGATCGGTTTACACTCTATTACAACTTGGTCTACAGCCAGTTGGTCTAATAGACTGTTTAATATCAGTTGGTCTAATATATACCAGTTGGTCTAGTCATCATTTCGTCCAATTACTGTTTGGTCTAATTGCTATTTGTTGTTTAATATCAGTTGGTTAGATATGAATTCAAAACTCGTCTTTTAACCCTATAAAGCCCAAGGGGGGGGGGGCACATTGTGCCCCCTACCCGATTTTCATTCGCCACTCCTTCGCCCTTAATTCAGTTTTAACCAAATTTGGTGACTTTTCTAAAAATCTTATTCCAAACATTTTGACATATGATTAAGCTATATTTGATATTGCTGGTTGCCATGGCAACAATAAAACTGACAACCATGTCAGTCAGATTTTGCATATTTTTCTGTTCCAATTCCAATTACCCATATTATAATGTATAAAATGGGCGTTTCTTGGCTGAAATTTGCTGAAGGAGCAAAATGTGAAGTAATTATGGCCCTGAAATGTTCTTCCTATTATTTCCTTTGTTTTTCTGTGACAATGCCATAAAACAGTAGATATAGTAGAGGTACTTGAAAATAACAGTATTTTCCAAAGATTGCCATTCTATTTTGTGTCATTTTGATTCCTCCACCCAAGTTATACCTCTAATATCATTTGTTTATCACATTATCAATCTGCAAACTTAAAATTCCGATATTATTGGTATATGAAATATGATAACTATATGCATGTACCTATTCCTAACAATACATCACAGGTCTCATAATGTATTTCTTTATTTTGTTATGAATAGCGCCCCCATGTAGTGACCTTGAGAAATTTCGACCATAAAAAATAATGAGCTTTGACTTGCAAATCATTTGTGGCAAATATGAAAAATATTGGTCTATGATAACACATAGTGGGGATAAAGAAATTATACAGAAAAATCATGTTTTTAGCATATTTCCTATGTATTTCTTTATATTTTGGTGAATAGCGCCCTCTATGTGTCACCATGAAAAAAAAAAAATCAAGTATGCGGTCATGTAGACTATGAGTTGCTCTACCCATGTGCCGAATGTGACGATGAAACATCAAACAATAACATCAAGATAGCTTGGGCTTTATAGGGTTACATGAGAAAAAGAGAAAAAGTACCAACGCACCCTTTCGGCAAAACCGGGGGGGGGGGGGGGTTTGGACGAAGGGTGGGGTTCCAGTCAACGCGACGCGATCCAACGCTCCCAACGCACCCTTTCGGCAAAACCGGGGGGGGGGGGGGGGGGCTTTGGACGAAGGGTGGTGTTCCCATTAACGCGACGCGCCACCACCCAACCCACCCTTTCGGCACAAGCCGGTTGCTATGCGGTCCTACACATGGATTACGCGTTGCAACATCAGGGTCATGTTATACGCGCGATGACGGTGATGCTCGCGTCAGACGCGAATGCACGGTAACTGCGGCGACGCGTTCACTGTGCACAGTGGCCATGGCCACTGCGAAGCACGGGTACCCGCTAGTTATAATAAAATTGTACATCATGACTTGTTATGTGGAGCAACACTACGGATAATATTTCTTGTTAGGAACGCAAACTAGAGCAACTGTTCTCCAAGCAGAAGTGTCTGAGCATTGAACCAGATAGCCACGAGTGTATATGTTTATGCAGCTGTCATTTGTATGACGCACCTCTTGACCCCCGGGAAAAGTGCGTCATGGTCGCGTCAAGTACCACCAATTTGATGATGCGTGGTACCGTCACGGGAGCAAAATGTCCGTCACATACTGACCCATTATGTGCGTCATAGTCGGTCATTTAACCAGAGTGTGTCAAAAGGTTCGTTAATATACTAATGATGCACAGGATAGAGTGCGTTAGTGTAGGCGTAGTGCACTCGAGGGTATTTACAATTGGGAAACATGCACTACATTGTAAATACCCGAGAGTGAGCTACGCCTACACTAACGCCACGAAATAATCCTGTGCATCATTTGTTTTATAAAATGGGTCGAAAATTCGAAAACTAACATCATTTTTCAGCGTTTTTCACGTACCTTTGTGGATCAAGACGTCCGAAGATGTTCGTCCCAAACTTTTACGCACGTCGCACTCGCGGAAGTCCCGCACATACAGTATAAGTATAATGGGGGGTTGGGTTTCCGGACACCCGCATGAAAACTTACTTATTTTACATAGAATATGCACCCTTTACCTTAAAGACTTGATATAGACTTCTCATATAGGCCTACTAGACAACATACTCTGAAAACGGCGTGAGAATTAACCTGCTAAATCGTTGGATTTGCTCTTCAAAGTGACTCCATGTACGTGTCCGGTCCCATAACGCTTGGTCTACTGTACTGTACAAAGTGTACGTATAGTACAGTATACGTACGTACGCCACATATGTTATGCACAAGGGAAGACAGGCCGGCCGGCCGGCAGCCCGAACTAGAAGTTGTTTACAGGATTGACGGCGCGTACGCGTATGCACGCAATTCATCAAAGGAGCCGCCGCGCGCACAGACGATCGGCAATCTACCATAGGATTACAGGCAGTGCAGTTGTACTGAAGTAAAGGAAGGAGGTGTGTCTCATTTCAGCGCTTCCTATTGGCTACATTCTTGAACCCATTTTATAATAGGACCGTCATGTAATTTTGCGAGGCTTCTTGCATGGTATCCCTCCGTAACAGAATAAAACAAACTCGCGATCGCGAGCCGGGCAAATTCACCGGCTCCTGAAAACGCGAAACTGACACAATTTTCATTCAGTTTTATTATAACATACTGATACTCACTTCATTCTCGTATGTCTTCTTTTTCTATCTGATGTCAGACTAAAGGTCTTTTCAGAAGGTTTGAGCACAAATTTGCTCAAAAAAACCACACTACCAAACACGATTTGTGATTAAAATCATCACATACAGCCCGCGGCATCGCGAAGCTCGCTATCCTTCAATCGCATTCACTGCTGTAGTGTAGCATCGACCGACCGTCGACCGTGAAATCTGCTGCAAAACCATGTGCGTGATGTGGACCGTGTTGTACATGTATACAGTACAGGCGTACAGTACAGGCGTACATACACGTGTACAGAAGACGAGGCATGGCAGAGCAGAGGCCAGGCCGCGATTATTTTTTCCGTAACCCTAACCTGCCGATCGACACACAAACGATTATGGAACTACTGAGAGTCTTATTCATATTTATGAACAAAATATTTACGTCGATGTAGGGCAATTTGTTAATCAGTTGCAATACTGACAGTCTATTATTAACTTAAAATAGTAAATTCTATTCAAACACTAGCCATATAAACCATGTACCTAACTTAGGGTTTAATAAGGTTCGTGTTTAAATATAGGCAGGGGCTTCAATCAAGCTGTTTTCGAATCGGGGAAGGGGAGGCGGGAGGTTACGGAAAAAAATTACTGTGGCCATGCCAGGCCGTAGTTTCGCGAAACTAGATATAATAGTTCGAGGACATGCCATAGCAACGTGTAGGCCTATATATCAAAACACGCGTTTCTATGGGATGTCCATGAACTAGGGAACGGTTTTGAGAAATTCGAAGTCATTCGAAGTTGAAGTGGTCTTTTCCTATGCATTTTTAGGTGATCCGAGTATCCTCTCGAATCACCTTCTGTATCTGTACGGATTCTTTCTTTCTTTCTTTCTTCTTCTTCTTCTTCTTCTTCTTTCTTTCTTTCTTTATTTCTCCTCAAAAGTTGTGCAGAGGTTAGCTCAGAAAGTGATATGCCTATCAAGTTCATACTTATACCATGTATGTATCGTGTCCCAAAGACGACAGATCTAGTTATTTTTTGTTGTTGTTCATATCTCAAAAATTCGATTTCTTATTTTTTTTTCAACTGGTATTTGGGAGTCTTGTAATATATTTAAAATGTTGATAGAAATTTCTGAATATATTCAGAAAGTACGCCTAGGCGCCTACTGTTTGGATAAACGGTAAACATAGTCTACGTTCGATACGAAGAAATCATTACGTCTTTCACTTGAGGAAAAACATACAAAACAAACAAACAAACAAAAAACACGTACGAACGAATGTTGATAGCCAAAACCAGGGAGGTGGAAGAAAGACCTCCCTGGCCAAAACTTTGATAAGTAATAAGCAGTTATGATGAGCGTGAACTGAAATTAATTGTCACGATTTTGCTGTCTAACCAGGTGATGACTGCATCTCATTGAACCTACTCGTAGTGAATTTCTCTGGGCATACGAGACCTTTTTATTTCTGTGATTGCATTTTTAATTGACTGATTAATCGATCTTTTTTTTTTTTAGTGTTCAGGGAACATAAGATATTCGATCAAGTACACTATATTCGACTGTTTGATGTTTCCTACTATGCGCCAAAAGAAAGGCTATAGAATCACGATATTTTTGCAATGATTCCTTTAATTCAACTAATGAGCTGGTTCTTCGATCGATATTTCCAGGATATTTACACGCTGTTTATTCCAGCGCGCGCATTCTTTCGTCTGGCACGCACCTGGGTGTGGCACCTGCTTTTGTGGAAATTTCCACAAGGGGAGAGAGGTGGGGTGTCAAGTTTCTTATCGAGCCGAAGAGACTGCATGTAACACAATCTCTTCGCTCTGATTTATTGTCATTCGTGCTTTCCCCTTATTCTTTGCTGATGTTGGTAAAATCAGACAACTTGTCTAAAATTTGTCACAAATTTTCTTTAGGTATGGAAGAAGAGAAAGGGGAAAGGAAAAGAGAAAAAAAGAGGAAAGAAGAAGAAGGCCAAGGGGAAGGAAGAACCTGGGGTGTTAAGTTGGATTGACATTTTCGGGGGAATTGGCGACTGTGACCTCTAAAGTCTCTAACAACATGTTAGAGGTCATTTTTAGTGTTTGGGTTAACTGGGGGGGGGGGGGGAACATTTCTGATGGGGGAAATGCCTCATACCCCCCCCCCCCCCCCCCCACCCTCTCACTCTCTCTCTCTCTTTAACTTATGTGAATTTTAACACTTCAATCTATCTTTTAGGCCCGTGAAGATTAAACCTAGCAGAATTAGATTATTATCCATAATCATATAGATCTAGGCCTTACAAAGAAATACAGTGTCACTCACGTCGTTACAAGTCGCGACGACGTGGAATCGGGGAAATCTCCACCGACTCCCGTCCTCAGATTTAGAAGACGACCCGAGGGTAAGAATTTGAGACGTCACCTCGTACTAAGCTTGACGTTCGGTCTGGCGTTAGAAAGCTGCCTAATGCAATGAAAAACCCCCACCCCATTCCTAAATAATCCAAACTGCCTTTAGAGCCACGTTCTATTACAACCACAACACACAAAAAAATGTAAATAAAAACAAACACAAAACAATAAATAAATATATATTTTTTTAAATTGTTCCAAATTCGAATAGACTAATAGTAATATAAATCTTAGGGCTTACCTTTATATCAGATGCCATGTACATGGCTTCCTGTGTTATCTTGTTCCGGTAACATGTGGGTTATGAAATTATAATCATCATGATTTAAAAAAAAAAAAAATTGATCAAATGGAATTATAAACACTTTAAAATTAAAGAAATCGCGTAAATCAGAAATAATTTGTTTTATGTGTTTATCATTAATAATGATCAAGTCACTTGGTCTAATATCTAAATGAGACTCCATGAGTTTCTTCAGCAGTGGGCTCGCTTTTGACGACATATTTTTGTATCTTGACTCGACTCGACTATACAGTATTCGACTTGAGAAAAAGAATGAAGATGGCGTATCGATATCTCTTGTGAATATCGATACAGACCTCATTTTAACTTTCAACCAATGAAACAGCCGCAAATTTGCAAAGAATCGTTTTTCAAGTACAGTCAAACCTGCCTTAGCGGTCACCTCTCTATAGCGGCCACCTGTCTACAGCGGCCACTGAAAATTCCCCCCGAGAGAAAAGCAATGTTAAAGACCCTGTGTATAGCGGCCACCTGTCTAACGCGGCCAGCGGCCACAAATTTTGTTTCCCGCGGTAGATTTTAACCTGTCTATAGCGGCCAAAAACCCGACGGAGCCGTAGCCGAGCCGATAATTCAGCGTGTTTTTCTGCTTGTTAGCCGTGCCAGCATTCCTGGGAAACGTTCAGTGATCTCCACCGTTGCATTCATCACTTATTCAGTCACAATAATGCACTAGTGTTGAGCTTTCTTCATGACTGTACACATGCTACATGTACTGTGCAAAAATTTCATGAACACCGGCATTGTTCTATGCATGATACACACATGTGTATACGTACACACATACATGTACATGTACATGTAAGTATATAGATGTATACAACGATGATACATGTTACCTGTCTATAGCGGCCACCTGTCTATAACGGCCACTTTTCCCGTATCCCTTGGGTGGCCGCTATAGACAGGTTTGACTGTAGTTCAAGTTTTGACACGTCCGGCGCACCATGAATCGAAATGACGTCATCTCTTAGTTTGTTTGGGTTTTATCCTTCGATCTCTAACCACTGGATATAGCATAGTACCAAAGACGCTTAATTGAAAAGACTGGGAACTGCGCGATTTTCATGTACAAAACAAATGGACAGCGCGCGGTCATCAAGCGTGCTAATTAATTCATACGCGGGTATACTCAGTCGCACTTGGTGGGTAGTTTCTCAGTTATAGTGGTACGCAATTATACTAATGATGCACAGGATAGAGTGTGTTAGTGAAGGTGTGGCGCGCTCGAGAGTATTGACAATGGTGCGACATGCACGAGGCGCAGCCGAGTGCATGTTTGCAACCGTTGTCAATACTCGAGAGTGAGCCGCACCTTCACTAACGCCACGAAATAATCCTGTGCATCATTAGATTTATAAAATGGGTCGAAAACTAACAGCATTATTCACGTACCTTTGTGGGTCAATACCAGTCAGCTACATGTAGCACTCGCTCAAAAGTCAAGGTGTCCGAAGATGTTCGTCCCAAACATTTACGCACGTCGCACTCGGAAATCCCGCACACTATAAGTACTGTACGTACGTATAAGAGTATACGTACGCCACGTACTGTTATGCACAAGAAAGGCCGCCGGCTGTTGTGGCAGCCCGCGGCCCGAACTAGAAGTTGTTTACAGGATTGACAGCGCGTATAGTAGCGCGTGACGCACTTGTAACAACTGATTGAGTGCGCACTGCTAGTGTAAAACATTGTGACGTACATCAGGCCAGGGAGGTGGAAGAGAGACTCTTCTTAGTGCTTACCTGAAGAAAATAATGCACGCACACGTGACTCATTTCAGCGCTTCCACTTGGCTACATTCTTGAACCCATTTTATAATATACTAATGATGCACAGGATAGAGTGTGTTAGTGAAGGTGCGGCGCGCTCGAGAGTGTTGACAATGGTGCGACATGCACGAGGCGCAGCCGAGTGCATGTTTGCAACCGTTGTCAATACTCGAGAGTGAGCCGCACCTTCACTAACGCCACGAAATAATCCTGTGCATCATTAGTTTTATAAAATGGGTCGAAAACTAACAGCATTATTCACGTACCTTTGTGGGTCAATACCAGTCAGCTACATGTAGCACTCGCTCAAACGGTGTCCGAAGATGTTCGTCCCAAACATTTACGCACGTCGCACTCGGAAATCCCGCACACTATAAGTACTGTACGTTCGTATAAGAGTATACGTACGCCACGTACTGTTATGCACAAGAAAGGCCGCCGGCTGTTGTGGCAGCCCGCGGCCCGAACTAGAAGTTGTTTACAGGATTGACAGCGCGTATAGTAGCGCGTGACGCACTTGTAACAACTGATTGAGTGCGCACTGCTAGTGTAAAACATTGTGACGTACGTCAGGCCAGGGAGGTGGAAGAGAGACTCTTCTTAGTGCTTACCTGAAGAAAATAATGCACGCACACGTGACTCATTTCAGCGCTTCCACTTGGCTACATTCTTGAGCCCATTTTATAATATACTAATGATGCACAGGATAGAGTGTGTTAGTGAAGGTGCGGCGCGCTCGAGAGTATTGACAATGGTGCGACATGCACGAGGCGCAGCCGAGTGCATGTTTGCAACCGTTGTCAATACTCGAGAGTGAGCCGCACCTTCACTAACGCCACGAAATAATCCTGTGCATCATTAGTTTTATAAAATGGGTCGAAAACTAACAGCATTATTCACGTACCTTTGTGGGTCAATACCAGTCAGCTACATGTAGCACTCGCTCAAAAGTCAAGATGTCCGAAGATGTTCGTCCCAAACATTTACGCACGTCGCACTCGGAAATCCCGCACACTGTAAGTACTGTACGTACGTATAAGAGTATACGTACGCCACGTACTGTTATGCACAAGAAAGGCCGCCGGTGTAGCGGCAGATAGCGTTCCGCGGCGTTTTTTGTTCTAGAACAGTATCCGCCGGCAGTTATCGTTTCAATCGGCAGTTATCGTTCCGACATGGGCTGAAATCTGCCGCGATTAGTGACGGCAGATACTGTACAGCGGCGGATTTTGTACGTACAGGCTACTACGTTGTAATAGCGTTGCTTAACCTGCCGCGTGCACGTGATCTTCGTCAGGGACTGTGTCGAAAGAGTTCCGCGCTGCGCGGATTAGGTTCCAAGTGGCTACTGCAGCCATTTTAGTAAGCAAAATGCTGCATGAATCGTCACGAGATGGAGTGAATTCTGCCTCCCTATGAATACACAACAGGGCGGACTTATTCCTCTCTTTGAATACGTTACAGGGACTCACGGTTGACATTTTTATAATCTGTTGATATTTTTATAATCTGCGGACATTTTAGTAGGCAAAGTGCTGCATTCACCTAGGCATGATACCTGCACCATGTGCACTGGAGTGAATTCTGCCTCCCTTTCATTTTCTCGTTTGAGGGGGAGCCGAGGGGAGGGGGTGGGGGAGGGAGGGGGAGGGATCATAATGCTATTCAAAAGCATATATCTATAAGATAATTTCTCGCATGGCTACGAAAAAAAAAGATACGTGCGGACCAGAGCTAGCTGTTGTAACCTCGGAATACCGGTCTGGAGTGTAAGTGGAGGCAGCGAAACAGCAGCAGCGAGGGGCGGAAGCAGCAAATATAGAGTTATTGTACGTGAAACTCGAAATGGAAGCAGCGAACAAGCAGGGGCGCATTGGCAGAATCAGCGAAAAGAAGAAACCACAGTGAGAAGCAACGATAGTAACGATACCTGCGCTTCAGAACAGTATCCGCCAGTGTTAGGACACGATCTGCCGGCGGATACTGTTTTAGAACAAAAAAAAACGCCGCGGAACGCTATCTGCCGCTACACCGGCTGTTGTGGCAGTCCGCGGCCCGAACTAGAAGTTGTTTACAGGATTGACAGCGCGTATAGTAGCGCGTGACGCACTTGTAACAACTGAGTGCGCACTGCTAGTGTAAAACAATAGCCGGGTTCACACGTACAAATTAGCGGGATGACGATCGCGATGCTCATCCCGAGTTTTTTGGCGAGCGTCCACACGTACCAAATTAGCGGGATGGCGATCGCGATCGGTAGGCCTATCCCGCTAATTTGGCGAGCGTCCACACGTACCGAATTATCCCGCTAATTGCCGATAGAGACAACAACAAAGCCTGCAAACTGGGTCACACAGCGCCCTTCTCTAGCCGGGTTCACACGTACAAATTAGCGGGATGACGATCGCGATGCTCATCCCGAGTTTTTTGGCGAGCGTCCACACGTACCAAATTAGCGGGATGGCGATCGCGATCGGTATCCCGCTAATTTGGCGAGCGTCCACACGTACCGAATTATCCCGCTAAGTGCCGATAGAGACAACAACAAAGCCTGCAAACTGGGTCACGCAGCGCCCTTCTCTATCACTGCTTGCGCGCACTTACCTTTGTCCATTGTCTTTTACGCGTCAGTGGTGTGGTTCGCGCGCTGTTGTTATTGTTCTCCAAAGAGGTGAAGGACCTCTTCGCAGAGGCCTCGCTGTTGTGATGTGCGCATTGCATGATGGGATGTAAAAACTCGAGATTGTAATCCCGACCGTTCACACGTACCAGCGCGCGGCCAATTATCCCGCTAATTGACGAACCAGCGCAAGATTTCTTGGGATTAGCATCGCGATGCTTATCCCGCTAATTTTCGGGTTTTTTCTGTCCACACGTGCAAAAAACTAGGGATGACGATCGCGATGCAAATCTCGAGATTTGTATCCCGCTAATTGGTGTACGTGTGAACCCGGCTTCTGTCACTGCTTGCGCGCACTTACCTTTGTCCATTGTCTTTTACGCGTCAGTGGTGTGGTTCGCGCGCTGTTGTTGTTGTGCTCCAAAGAGGTGAAGGACCTCTTCGCAGAGGCCTCGCTGTTGTGATGTGCGCATTGCATGATGGGATATAAAAACTCGAGATTGTAATCCCGACCGTTCACACGTACCAGCGCGCGGCCAATTATCCCGCTAATTGACGAACCAGCGCAAGATTTCTTGGGATTAGCATCGCGATGCTTATCCCGCTAATTTTCGGGTTTTTTCTGTCCACACGTGCAAAAAACTCGGGATGACGATCGCGATGCAAATCTCGAGATTTGTATCCCGCTAATTGGTGTACGTGTGAACCCGGCTATTGTGACGTACGTCAGGCCAGGGAGGTGGAAGAGAGACTCTTCTTAGTGCTTACCTGAAGAAAATAATGCACGCACACGTGACTCATTTCAGCGCTTCCAATTGGCTACATTCTTGAACCCATTTTATAAATCCAATTAATGTACAATACAAATGGACGCGTGCGCAATCACCCATATATTGCGCAGTGAAACTTAATCATGGCAAGGCGCGTGATCAATAAATTCGACGCAACTGATTGGTGATTGATGCGCTTATTTCTTTTGTCACTGATTGTGTTTTGGCGTATTGTGGCATTGCCTATTTTTCATGTACACGAATTAATCCTTATTTTTCTAAAATATTTTGTTACGATTCAAGCACTTTATATCACAAAAATCGTGTATAATTTTAAAATCTTTTAAAGATAATATTAACACCATTTATCTTATAAATAATTAATGCTTGCGGGCGGACTGAGTTGTGTTCTTAGCTCTGTGATTATAGTTCTGCCCGATCAGTCAGGCGCAAGATCGATTTACCGATCTTATGGAAAAGAATGGTTTTTGGCTGTTTTCAATCACCCGCCGCGTGATGGCGTAGAGATCGTGCTACATAGACTCTACGCAGTCGTTTATTCAAAACAACCAAAAACATCAAAATTATTAATCGATCTGCACGCAAGAATGATAGGAGTTGCGTATACGTGAACGGGTGACATGGTAACTTCATTCTCACACACACACACACACACACACACACACAAACACACACACATGCACAGAATATTTCTCAGTATAGTTTCTTTTTGAAGGTATTGCAGTTTTGTTACGTTATTAGTAGTATACACACACGCACACACACACACATACATACATACATACATACACACAAACACACATATTTTTAGTGTCTCAATATGTAGCGCTTTTATTCTAAGACAATGCAGTTCCATTTCGCGATTACTATGGTCCAAAAACTACCTGGCCTGATGTGCATGCTTGGTGGGGGGGGGGGGGGGGGGTCAAGCAGGAGAAGCAAACCCCATAATTTGAAAACCAAACAGGGTGTTGACCCATACGCAGAGCGGGAGATGTTTTTAGTACCGTTTTAGAATGTTTTCCCCTGCTCGTTTGTCATAATTCAATTGCATATCTTGGTATATAAGAAATCAAAACAAGAACAATTACATAATCTTACCCCCCGGTTCAATAGAGGGGTTTCGTAATGTCAAATTTTATGCACACACCTTTGTTAAATTTCGATAAGCAAACATTTGTTCACCTGATAACAAACAATAACATTGTAATGGATGGAATGATCGTCACCCGCTGTGAATGTTGCTATAGGTTTGACAAGCTACAATGTTTGTCCGACTTGGCAATACTAATGTATGCAGTTCGCCTTCTGACTATTGTGATGTGGTTGTATTTGACAGGTGAATACATAGTTTGTCTACATTACCAAATCATCTATTCTGCTCCACCCCCCCTTCTACTCTATGTCTCTGAGCTTCACGATAAGATGTTACATTGATAAACATTAGCGAGTTGCAACCCAACTGATAACAAACAATACCCTTACCAGATTGCGTTATTTGACAAAGCGCCTGTTCGAACACGTCTATAAGGAACGGTTCGTTCAAATCTTCAAAAATATCGAGCCTGATTACGTATTCCAGTGGAAATTCTCAAAAATGTCATGGCTCATTTTCTTTTATATTAACAGAGAAGTATCATTATGTATTCTTCATGATTCATGCGCTTTGTAAAAAATATTGAGCCATGACATTTTCCGTAAATATTTTTTGAAAAACGGTACTGCAAACCAAACATTTGTTGGCCATAGGTATAACACGCAACGCATCGCAAAGCATGACGGGACTAAGGTTTATGTATTATTCATCAGGCCCCAAAACAACCATAAACCGTTCTTTTGGGGAAGAACGGTATTTCGATCTTGTGCCTGACTGCCGATTGCGGTCCAAATGTGCTTGCTCCATGCATACTGCACGCTTTCCTATCTTGTTAACTCTTTGATAGTACCAAAGATATTAGAGTTAACAAGATAGGAAAACGCACAGAATGTACGGAGCAAGCACATTTGGACCTCATTTGGGGAAGGGAGAAGAATTAAAGTGGAATTTTGTGAGAAGTCAACCCGTTGAAGACGAGTCCCGGGTATAATCGGGCTGGGGTCATAAGAATTGCGTGTAATAGCAAAATCAGCTCGTCTTCAACGGGTTAATGGAACTTAGTAGGGTGGAACATCCTATTACCGGACGCTTTTCTTTGTGGCTTTCAATTCCGTACTCATAGAGTGAAATTTCGGCTAAAAACAACACCACTTATTCACAGACTCATGGAAATTACGAATTCAGCCAACTTACGTCATTTCTTCGTTCCAGTTTTTAGAAAATATGCTTCAAACATACCCCTCTAAAAATAGTGGTTTTTTGCGCGGTGCAAAATCGCATTGTATTACCGGACGCTATTTTCGTAATCGAATAATCGAGGTCTTTCGCACCTAATCCTTGCACCAGAATCACAATTCATCCCACAAATCACCATACACATTCTCACCGAGCGGATGACACACAAAAAAATCTGCAAATGAAGCTCAAATTTCGTATTTTACAGTAAAATGTCTGTCTTGACCATTTCGAACAGTTCACGCAATAAAACCTTGTGAGAAATCGACAACTGGTTAGAGTATACGTGCTTTGTCTATGGGAGCTGCACGCGCGGGTGATGAGTTGCGTGCCCCTTAGCGCACAACTATTCCGCATCGTTCGCGTTTGAGGACGATAGCTACAATTTTTCCGATATTGATCAGTGAACTTTTGGTTCTAATAGAATCTTCAGCATTTTTCCTGTATGTGAGTGGGATTTCATAGAATTTCAGTCGCGAAATGTGATTCAAACATGCATAAATATTAACTATAAACAAGGTACGGGTCACTCAACTATAAATTTGAGGTAAAATGTGAATTTTTTCGTTTTTTTTTACATTTTTATGTGGCGTTTTTTGCGATTTCGGTCCACACAAAGTTCTGTGAGGCTAATCTACGAAGTCTCGCGCGTACAGAATGTCATTAGTACGCAAAAATGTGCGTGTCCGGTAATACCATGGTGTCCGGTGACACCATGCTTGCCCCTACAATTTTATGTGACTTTGTGAACCTTTGCGCAATTTTGCATAACTTTGTGAAAAGTTAATGTAACTTTGTACAACTTTGCGCAATTTTTTGCAACTTTGTGAGAAGGTCATGCAACTTTGTACAACTTTGCACATTTTTGTGCAACTTCGTGAGAAGTTTATGCAATTTAGTGCAACTTTGTACAATTTTGCGCAATTTAGTGCAACTTTGTACAATTTTGCGCAATTTTTAGTGCAACTTTGTACAATTTTGCGCAATTTAGTGCAACTTTGTACAATTTTGCGCAATTTAGTGCAACTTTGTACAATTTTGCGCAATTTAGTGCAACTTTGTACAATTTTGCGCAATTTAGTGCAACTTTGAGAAAAGTTTGTGCAACTTTGTACAATTTTGCGCAATTTAGTGCAACTTTGAGAAAAGTTTGTGCAACTTAGTACAATTTTGCGCAATTTAGTGCAACTTTGAGAAAAGTTTGTGCAACTTTGTACAATTTTGCGCAATTTTGTGCAACTTTGTGAAAAGTTTATGCAACTTTGTACAACTTTGCGCAATTTTGAGCAACTTTGTGAAAAGTTTATGCAATTTTGTACAATTTTGTGCAACTTTGGTCAATTTTGTCAATTTTTGGCAACTTTTGTCAATTTCCACTGTGACATGGGGCCTTTATTTGTAGGTGATATGCCCGCATTTCGAGATGATGACTTTATTGTTCTATAAGCTGTGTAATATGTTGCCACGATGGCTATTTGGCCGGCAAAGCTGGCTACGGCGTAACCCAGAACAACATGATGTTCGAACTCTACAAAATACATGAGGAAACTTACGAGTCCGACAAGAAGCCAAGTTAAAACAACTGCTAGGATAAGTCTTTTGGGAGTAGCCCAATGTTCATGACCTAGCGGGTCGAGGCGTATCACAATCAGCCGATGGATCGCTAGTCCAAGTGTAGTCAATATCGACATAAGCATGGTAGGAAGGAACATATATGCACTCGCTAAATGGACATCATACAGCCGGTAGTCACTGATCTGATTGATAAAAACAACAAAGAGAAAACAACATCCCATGGTTAAAACCACAATTTAATGACATTCCTCTTACGAATGAAATAAAGCAGGAGTGAGGAAAACGTGTACATGCATACTTCATTCCTTCTGGTCCTGTGTATTTTAATGGTGTGCATTACGCTATGATAGCATTGTTAGTTTTCTTTTTAATAGTTGCCATTCAAAGTACCCAAAAGTTGATTTAAAGGTGTAAGAAGACATTAGTGTGAAGTCAAATATCACATGGCAAATGAATTATGACATGAATGGTCTTTGTTGGAAAAAACAAAATTCCGACGCCATACTGTTAATTTCCAAATACTGAAGAAGATGAATGTATAAATAGATTTAAATATTTTATGTAGAAAACGGCTTTTTTACTCACAAATCATTCTCGACTTCATTTATTACAGAAGAACAATCAAAACGAACCTCATATTCTGCCCTGAAAAGGTAAGCAAGCCATCCGAGTCCACATAGAGCAGCAAGACAATCACACAAGGCCAAGTTGAATATGAGAATATTCTGTTTTCTCCGCAACTGGCGACTTGCAAGAATAGAGGACATGGTACAAATGTTGACGATAATCGCGAAAAAGGCTATTAGACCTGTAAAATAAAACGCAATCTTTTGCCACAAACTTTGTTGCACATATAAATAGCCGTCAGGTCTCTCCCACGATGAAGTTATGTTTTCCATCCACCATGAAGATGTGTATTCCATCTTGCTAGAGGGTTTCGAAAAAGACACCAAGTCGTACCGGGGCAAAGAATGAATAATGTGAAGGTGACGAGTGCACACAAACTCGTGTACCTTTCCACTTGCGGTGAATATCAAAAGGGCAAAGCAATTTCACACGAGATTATAAAAAAATAGGTTCAAGAACGTAGCGGTGAAATGAGCCATAAGTGAGCTCGGTTGTTGTAGCGCGCATTATGTGCGAGTACGTAAATGCGAATAGCTTGACGTCTCGTCCGTATGGCAAGCCATATTACTTTTTAAAACGATTTTCTGATATCACGAATTCCCTTTCGTGATATCAAAAATTCGAATTTCTGATATCACAAATTCAATTTTTGATATCACAAATACTCATTGGTTTATCACGTAAAACCAATTTTTGATATCACGAAATCGAATTAGTGATATCACAAATTCAATTCGTGATATCACGAATTCAATTCGAGATATCACGAATTCACATTGTTGATATCAAGAAATACATTTTGTGATATCACTAATTCGAATTTGTGATATCATTAATTTACATGGAATTTCAGCACATATCTTTCGCAAAGAAATAATTTGATTTCGAGCATTAGTTTTGCGCTGAAATTCAACCGTAAATTCTAGCGTTTGTTGAGGGCAGAAATACACAGGGAATTCGAGCTTTAGTTCAGTGCAGAAAACCAACGGGAATTTGAGCGTTAGTTGAGCGCAGAAATACACACGGAATTCGAGCATTAGTTTTGCGCTGAAATTCAGCTGTGAATTCGAGCGTTAGTTGAGAGCAGAAATACACAAGGATTTCGAGCATTAGTTTTGCGCTGAAATTCAACTGTGAATTCGAGCGTTAGTTGAGCGCAGAAATACACAGGAAATTCGAGCATTAGTTTTGCGCTGAAATTTAACTGTGAATTCGAGCGTTAGTTTAGCGCAGAAATACACAGGGAATTCGAGCATTAGTTTTGCGCTGAAATTCAACTGTGAATTCGAGCGTTAGTTGAGCGCAGAAATACACAGGGAATTCGAGCATTAGTTTTGCGCTGAAATCCAACTGTGAATTCGAGCGTTAGTTGAGCGCAGAAATACACAGGGAATTCGAGCATTAGTTTTGCGCTGAAATTCAACAATGAATTCGAGCGTTAGTTGAGCGCAGAAATACACTGCGAATTCGAGCATTAGTTTAGCGCAGATATTCCTATGGAATTTCAGGTGTTATCTTTACATAGTATATAACGATAGTTACAAAAAAAACCTAAATGAAGAGTTTTGGCAACTCGTCTTCTTTTAAAGTGATTAGGAATTGGTTTTAAAAGAATCGATGAAAATAAATCGTTTAGCAACATATCTAAAGTGCTATTATTGATATGTTGTCAATTACTTCAAAGTCATTATTATATTCTTTTTTTTTCTCCATTTCTCGCCACTGATTTGGCAGAGACTGGTTGACTTACAACTTTTGTTTGCGTTCCTCTTTAGGTTTACTCTGTCATGTGAAAGATACTCTCTCCCGACCCCCCCCCCCCCCCCGTTACTCCTCCGAGTTAATAAGAGAGATTTCTCATTGCGCAGATTAACAAAACTGAAGTCCTTCGTACCACTGCTTTTTCTTACTACAAATTCTAACTGTTTGTTTGACATGCATACTGCTGCATAAACTCCTCATAAGATCTGGATATCTTCACTCTTCTTGATCTGGTCTGAAGACTTTTGGGCTTGTGCATTCCAGTTTTGTTCTCCCCGGTTTTGGTTCTTGAATAAACTTGCCTATATGATTACACTTTAAATTATTTTACAAAATCATAAACATATTGGGGCAGGCAAACTGTACACCCAACAATATTGGTCTTAATGGATACACCCCTTTGTTCTGGAGGACTGATTTTGAGGAGTGAGAAAATGTCTTTAGGAAAAACACGTTGCTTTATGTGACCATCAGCCGACACCAGTGGTGGACATTAAATTTGCAAGTTTACGACTCCCTCTCGCACCCCGCATGACTCACAGTCTCTCTCTCTCTTATTCTCCGCTGCTGACATACACCAGGGAGGTGAACCTCCCTGCATACACAGACCAGAGGGTTGATTGCCCTCGGTCGGTCCTCCGCAATACAAACACATGGTATATGCTTTTATAACACACATACACATACAACCACACATAATTATCATCGATTTGGTGGAAGAGTCTTACTGTAAAGGGAGTTACCACATGAAAAATGTATCATAATTAACAATAATGTAGTAATAGATGACAATTTGAGGACCAAAACGATGAATTAAATGTAGGCCCTAAGTGAACATAGTATCATTGAATTCATGATAACATGTTGCAAAACAATTGATTTGTATCAATAATTCATCGAATATACCTTGACGATCATTTAGGGAATGATGGATGTGTAAATCTCTCATATATAGTTATTGGTATTTTGAACATTGTTCTAAAAAAAGTTAGCAGTAGTATACCGTCCATCTAAATATCAGCTCAAAAGTAATGTTCCATTTCCCTGTGTATTTCTGCGTTAAAATAAAAACAAACAAAAGCGCTCGAATTCACAGTTGAATTCCAGGGCAAAACTAACGCTCGAATTCCCTTTGTATTTCTGCGCTAAACTAATGCTCGAATTCACAGCGATTTTCTGCACTGAACTGACGCTCGAACTCCCTGTCTATTTCAGCGCTCAAATAACGCTCGAATTCACTTTGTATTTCTGCGCTAAACTAATGCTCGAATTCACAGCGATTTTCTGCACTAAACTCTGACGCTCGAACTCCCTGTGTATTTCAGCGCTCAACTAACGCTCGAATTCACTTTGTATTTCTGCGCTAAACTAATGCTCGAATTCACAGCGATTTTCTGCGCTGAACTAACGCTCGAAATCCCTGTGTATTTCTGAGCTCAACTAACGCTCGAATTCACAGTTGAATTTCAGCGCAAAACTAATGCTCGAATTCACTTTGTATTTCTGCGCTCAACTAACGCTCAAATTCACAGGGATTTACTGCACTGAACTAACGCTCAAATTCCGTGTGTATTTCTGCGCTCAACTAACGCTCGAATTCACAGTTGAATTTCAGCGCAAAACTAACGCTCGAATTCACTTTGTATTTCTGCGCTCAACTAACGTTCGAAATCACAGGGATTTACTGCACTGTACTAACGCTCGAATTCCCCGTGTATTTCCGCGCTCAACTAACGCTCGAATTCACAGTTGAATTTCAGCGCAAAACTAACCCACGAATTCCCTGTGAATTACTGATATCACAAATTCGATTTTGTGATATCAATAATTCAATTCGTGATATCACAAAATGGAATTTGTGATATCAGAAATTCGCATTTGTGATATCACAAATAAGAATTCTTGATATCACAAATTGTCACATGGGCGGACTTAAATAATACTCAATCACACTCGTGCCATTCACTTTAATGTACAATTTAATAAACCATGTGTAGAATATTTACAAGACTGAAATCAAGGAGTTGTGACCAACATAAAATGCAAAATCAAAATTCTGAGTGAGATAAATTAAATTACAATACTCTTATATTCGACAACCCTGTGAACGGGACCCTGTCTTGGTCCGGTTCCACCTGTACTTTTGGCTTGACACTCCTTCAGAATAATTATAACAACTTCCCTATTAATTCGTTATCCCTGACAATACACTATCTGCTATCAAGCGCAACACTATATGGTTCACACCACCGTAGTGCTGATCCTGAGATGACCAGCCTGCACGCACGACGGTTTACCGCGGTTATAACACTTGCCTTCAATTACACTGCTTCCGTTTACATCCGGGTTCTGTGTTAACCCGCAACTATCATGGAGTGTATAAATACCAACATTCGAATTATGTGCACATCATATTCATCCTTTTACCAATTTAACATGACCTTCACCTCTCTACTTCGGCGACACTTCCTCGTCATAACCAATCATATCAACAGGGTGTCATGCACCCGCCAGGTTCATCGCTCACCTGCGTTGTCCACAGAGTCACCTTAATTGTCAAACTATTCGCTTCCAGAACATAACTGATTCGTGGGTGGAGCGTCCTTGTATGCGAGGTTGCTGTCCCAGCTCCAAAGTCTCGCGAGGGACCCGCGTTCCGTATTCATTGGCGTCAAAAGTTCTCCCTAGCGAGGGGCGGGCACAGTCGCTCTGCTGCGAATGCGTCGGCCTGGGAGTAGATTCGACCTCGGCCTCGGCGCCATCTACAAAATTATTTAAATGCAACATATACCAATGGGGTGTGTTCTAACCACACACACAAAAACATTATCAGCTTAAAATCCTGACATCACAGTGAAAATTTGAGAACTGCATTAGTATCCAATTAACATACAAAATTCACATAATGAAATGTTTCAAACATTGGAAATATAACAGTGCATAGCTTATCAAACATCACCGCATCGTTTTCAAAAACTGTACACCATTATAATATACTTTATCACTTGTTCACGGGGTTCTCCGGGGCTATATGTGGTGCCCTGAAACACATTCACATTCTTACACACGACAAAGCAGAAATAAAATCGCAATTTAACTTACCAATGACCGGTGTAATATGACCAAAATGCCTCTTCTTCTTGTCTACTGGGAGGCTGCAAAGGCTGTTGGAATACGCCTTCTGGCAGCAAACAAAATCTGAACTCAAATCAGCCAGTATACAGGCTGACGGTAAGGTGGACGGACGGCTCCTGGCCGCAAACGAAATTGGGCTTAGACACAAAATTATCTTGCCAACTGGCGCCTGGGTGTGGCAGGTTGGTTTTCTGCCATCACGGAGCTAACTCAATGTTCTCTCGGTGAAATCAAAATGGTGTCTGCCACGAAAAGATCCAACTCTACTGTTAAATTGCTACTCGACTACGACACTCCTTTTCGAGGCATTTGGAATATTTGATACAACTAAAAGGACTTGAACGAAAACACCTATACCGCACTCTCCCGGAACTGGAGCTATTTCCTGTCTTTTCTTTCTACATTAATTGACATGCAAAAATAAATGAACTCCTCTCGGTCATCGATGGCGCGACTTGTAAAACATTTACACCTGTCCTAGCACTTTCTCTCTCTCACTCTCGCTTTCTCTCTCGCTCCCTCACTCGCACTCTTTGTCTCGTTATCCCTACCCGTAAACATGTTTGTCTAGTTGAATGACCGATAGGTGTTGTACATGAAACAACCTGGAAATGCATTTTCAATGTGACACAAATTCAAATTAGTGATATCACAAATTTATTTCGTGATATCACAAATTCGAATTTGTGATATCAAAAAATCATTTTGTGATATCACGAATTACCATTGGTTTTTCACGTGAAACCTATTTTTGATATCAAGAATTCGAATTTCTGATATCACAAATTCGTTTAGTGATATCTCAAATTGAATTTTAGATATCACAAATTCGAATTTCTGATATCACAAATTGAATTTGTGATATCAAGAATGGATTTTGTGATATCACAAATTCGATTTCTTGATATCACAAATTAAGTTCATGTGCTACACTTACGGGAATTTGTGATATCACAAATTTAATTCTTGATATCACAAATTGAATTCTTGATATCAAAAATTGGATTTTTTGATATCACAAAATGGAATTTGTGATATCAGAAATTAACTTTAAATGTAAAAAAGGCTTGCCATACGTCCGTAAGGCCGATCGAAGGGTCTCTCAAGTACGGTATACTCTATACTCAACAGTACTGTATAGGAATTGCTCCCAGCTGATATTATACTAAACACAGTTCAAAATTTTATTTCAAATATTTTGTATTGGAAATACTGCACAAGTTTAAGTTCGTAACGTTTACAGCGGAGATGCAGCGCACTTTTTTTTTTTTTTTGGGGGGGGGGGGGGGGTATTCACAGAGTGTCGCAACCTGCTGTGCCTCGATCGTGCATGGTGAACCATGATTGCAAATTCTTTCGAGTGCACGGCATTTACACTCTCACCTGAGCATTAGCTGTATACCCAGTGTATGAGACGGCACTGTCCACTCGATCTGCTGTAGTGCTTGTGCGACAGACAACATCTCCATTACGTTAGAAGTCAGCCGTATTTTGTAAAGCATCAACATACTATGTTCACTGAACTTTGTCGAAAAGTATGTTTATGATATTGTAAAATAGGTAGTTGCACTTGCAGATTTAAGACACATTTATTTCTCCTTCGTATGAATAATTTTACGTTTGTTGTAAGTAGGCCTCCAAGTAAAGCCTGATGAGTATAGGCGTTACTGTAATGAACATGGGCGTAAATCCACGGGTGGGGGTGGGGGTGGGGGATGTATCCCCCCCCCCCCTGAAATGGAGGAGGTGGGGGGGATGGCCTGTACAATCATCCCCCAGAAATTTGAGAAAAAATGGAGGAAGCAGAAAGGTGATCGTATCAATTTTGGCATATTGCAAGACGTTCGTACGCCCGCCTTCAAACAGGTAACAGAGGTGAAGAGTATTCTATCTCGAAGGATAATCTATACACAATTTCCTTGAGCGCTCGCTCGCTTCTCTCGCTCGCGAAGAAACTAATATCGACATAAGGTATGGTCTAGACGTTGACAACGTCAAATAGCAGAGGCTTAATTACAAGTAAAAATGCTATGACGCGAGCAACTCGGGACCATCTCCAAATTATGTACGCAAACAAACAAACAATAACAAAAACTATTTATTTATTTACTTATTTATTGAAAGGTTTATTTATTCATATCACATCTCGTAGCCCAAGGGCTAAATTGCGTGTAATATAACATAAATTATGTACATACAAATTCAAACATTCAGACAATTACAGAATAAAGCATTTACACGTGTGATAGAAATAAGTGGGAAAATATACCGCCATAATTGACCCCCTCCATTTCCTGAATAATTCCTGAAACGATGATGACTCTGATACATCTATGGGCATACCCAGGGATGATCAGGGGCGTCGAATCTATCAAGGAGAAGGGGGGGGGGGGACAAAAGGGCATTTGCCCCGCCCCTACGGAAATGTTGAGGGCAAATCTCGAATTTTCTTTATGGAAAAGTGTCCAACTACCGCCAGAACTATGCACCGGATCGTTGAATTGCAATCATAAATAAGTATGCAAACGCTCGGCTACTGGGTCCCTTTCGATAGACTTTGCACACTTTTGAGATTGACGTATTTCCGTATTTTATATTTCATCAAAGAGTGTGCAGCAGATCTTTCATTTACAAAAGCTCCCTCATATGCAGAGGCGTCGATAAAGGGGGAGGGGGATGGTTCCCCCATAAAAGTATTGGGGACAACCATATCATTTTGCTCCTTCTCGTAACTCCCGAGATGTGGCAATGTTCTTACTTTTTTTTTTTGATACAAAACTGTCTAAATATTTCACCCAAAGATGGCTGAATTTCAATTCTGAAAATACAAAATCTCCCTTGCTTAAGAGGGGGATAGGTCTAACCCCTTCCATACCCTCCCCGTTCAGTCCTTTCTACTTAATACACTTTAGATTGACAGATTTTAAAATGTTTCATCTAAAGTGTGCACCAGGTCTGTTACTTCAGTTAAAAAGAAAAATGCAAATGTTCCGGTGGTGGGAGGAGATATCTAGATACTTTCAATTAACGGAGGGTCACCCCACCCCTAAAAAAACAAAATAATAATATACACTTCTGGGATTGACATTTTCCCCGATTACATCATAAATGTGTTTACGAGATATTTTCATCTGAATTCTAAAAATGCAAAAGCACCCTCGTATGCAGGGGTGTCGATCCTGGAGGAAGGGGAGCGCGGACGGGGAAGAGGGGAGGGCCAAACAAAATATTATGCTACCATAAACAAGTGGGACTGTTTCAAGTCGATGAAACACGTAAAACCATGCATCAAATCGCACCATTTACAACATCAAAATGGAAAAAGTTCTCACCGTGGGAGGGGGAACATCCCCCTCCCACACGCTCCCCCCTCCCCCTCCCTCGCTCGCTCCGCTCGCTCGGGTTCGGTCGCGTTCATGATCTTCAGGTTAAGAATTAATACAAGAAGTTTATCAAAATAATACCTTTTAATAGCAAAATTGTTTAATAATAATCGACATCGAAATATATTGCTACCTTAAACAAGTGGGACTGTTTCAAGTCGACAAAACGTGCAAAATCATGCATCAAATTGCAACATGTACAACATCAAAATGCAAAGATGGTTCTCACCGTGGGAGGGAGGACACCCCCCTCCCCCTCGCTCACTCCGCTTGCTAGGGCTCGGTCGCGTTCATGACATTCAGTGGAAGAATTAATACAAGAAGTTTATTTAAATGATACCATTTAAGGCAAATTGTTCAATAATAGGCCTAATCTACATCGAAAATATTCTGCTGCCATTACCCAAGTGGTATTGTTTCAAGTCGATAAAACACGCAAAAACATACATCAAATTGCACCATTTACAACATCAAAATGCAAAAAGTTCTCACCACGGGAGGGGGAACATCTCCCTCCCACACCCCCCTCCCCCCCCCCTTCCCTTGCTCGCTCCGCTCGCTCGGGTTCGGTCGCGTTTATGATATTAAGTGTAAGAATTAATACCAGAAGTTAATTCACCTAATGACACCAATTTATAGCCAAATAAGATAATCGACATTAAGATATATTGCGACCTTCAAAAAGTGGGACTGCTTAAAGTCGAAAAACACGCAAAACATGCATCAAATTGCACCATGTACAACATCAAAATGCAAAAAGTTCTTACCGTGGGAGGGGGAACACCCCCTCCCACACTCTCTCCCTGCCTCGCTCGCTCTGCTCGCTCGGGCTCAGTCGCGTTCATGATATTCAGTGTTAGAATTAATACAAGAAGTTTATTTAAATGATACCATTTTATACAGAAATTTTATAATAATCATCGACATCAAAATATATTGCTACCTTAAACAAGTGGGACTGCTTCGAGTCGACAAAACACGCAAAAACATGCATCAAATTGCACCATGTACAACATAAAAATGTAAAAAGTTCTCACCGTGGGATGGGGGACAACCTCCTCCCCAGCCTTTAAACAAGGCGACTCGCTCTGCGTGCCCCCGTATAGCGCGTTTACCCCACAAACCTGTTGGCCGGCGAGTGGAGCGAGCCGCCTTTATCCACTCGTTCAGGGATGTGTACTTTTGTCGTTGTTGTTGCTTTTTATTCTTTGACAAATTTGCGTACAAATTTGACGCAGAAAATACACACGGCACCAAGGCAAGCCTCGTTACTCGTTAATATTAAGTAGAATAAGAATAGTTACTTAATATTAACGAGGCTTGCCTTGGTGCCGTGTGTATTTTCTGCGTCAAATTTGTACGCAAATTTGTCGAAGAAGTGTCTATAAAGCAACAACAACGACAAAAGTACACATCCCTGAACGAGTGGATAAAGGCGGCTCGCTCCACTCGCCGGCCAACAGGTTTGTGGGGTAAACGCGCTATACGGGGGCACGCAGAGCGAGTCGCCTTGTTTAAAGGCTACCTCCTCCCACCCCCCCCCCCCCCCCCCTCGCTCGCTCCGCTCGTTCATGCTCGGTCGCGTTCATGATCTTCAGGTTAAGAATTAATACAAGAAGTTTATTTCAATGATACCATTTTATAGGCAAAATTGTTCAATAATAATCAACATAAAATGTACTGCAACCTTAAAAATGTGGGACTGTTTCCAGTCGATAAAACACGCAAAAAAAATGCATCAAATTGCACCATTTACAACGTCAATATGCAAAAAGTTCTTACTCTGGGAGGGGGAAACCCCCCTCCCACACCCTTCCCCTCGCTCGCTTCGCTCCCTCGCATCTAACCGCTCCCCCTAGGATCAAATCCTGGCTACGCCGGTGATAGGCCCCACTATTTAGAGGGCCTTCACAGTGATGTCGCACCGGCGCACAGTGGGCCAGCGAGATACCAAAGTGCGCCAGAAGTCATTTTGGGCACTTGGGATTTTTAAATTTTTGACATGCGCTCTTGAGAGGAAATACTTTGAAGAATATTTCATTAAAATATTTAAATCAGATGATATGTACATTAACTCTTTATGTGCCACGTTCGCCCCTCCGACTCACTCGACGGCGTGCCAACTTCGCATATTCTGCTCAACAAACAAATCCGCCAAAACCTGGCGATCGATAAATCACTAATCACCGCTAATCCCGCGGCACCATGAAAGCATCTCTCGTGCTTTTGTTCCTCTCATATACAGCTTGCATTCTATGTGGTGATTAACTATCAAGCGGCGTTCCCAACTAGATTTGCTCGTACATTCTAAGTTTTTGTCACGGTTTTACGAGCAAAAGTCATGCCTTTACAGTAATGTAGCAACTGTTCATTCAAAAGAAAAATTGAAAATAGATTCGTAATAAAATTCATATCGAAACAAAGCTTGACATTACTCTTTATGTTTGCCTACTAGTGTGCCAGTCTTAACAGAAATTTGTAGGAGTTATACAAATTGGAAAAACTGAAATCTTTCTCAGAGCATGACTACCTTCCTGTCTCAGAATAACGTGGCACACAGGGGGTTTCCACCATGGCACATAAAGAGTTAAAGGGGTATATCTCCTACCTGAAGTAGCAAAATACATTTTAAGAGTTTCAAAGCAAATTGTAACCTCTTTGATAAATAAGTAATTTCAACATGTAGTTTTTGAGATATCAACCTATAATTTCTCCCACATATTTCTCAGAGTTTGTTTTAAGGTATAAATGCCGTCAAAATGCAAAGAAACGTAATCTTCATGAATATTTTACGGTAAATATCCTTGAAAAGAGGCTAATTATTTGTCTTTTTAATGTATTCAAATGAAAGGTTTAGATTTCCACGGATTTCCAACTCAATTCTATTACCACCACATTTCCTGTTGTCTCAGCTTTGAAGGGTGTGTACAGTTCTGGTCGAGGTGAAGATTTAGCTTTTAACGTTTTGTGAGATATTCAGAAACCACTCTATGATATGTCAAAGAGCATGCAGTTCTAAGGGGTATTAAAAGTTTATTTGATGAAAATCGGTTTTGAAATGGCTGAGATATCAAAAAACAAAGTGAAACAAAGAGATAGTAATAAAGTTGGGGCATGACGCCTTTTCTTATTGGCCCTTTTTTGGATATCTCAGCCATTTGAAAACCAATTTTCATCAAATAAACGTTGAATCCTTAAAATTACATGCTCTTTCATATTTCATAAGAGGCTTTTCATTATCTCACTTAGGAATGTTCAAAACATGAATCCCTACCTCAACCAGTACTGTACAGTCCCTTTAAGCTGATACCAGATTTGGCTGCCACCTTTAGCCACTTTTTGTGTTAGAGCCGATTTTCGGTGACACATTACGTCTATTTTGGACCTGGTAGCCGCTTAGGAATTCTGTTATCATACGGCGCCGCATGAGGGCGGCATTATTTTTAATTCTTTTTTTTTTTCTTGCACGTCAAAGGCCCAGAAACGTGATTAACACTGAATAAGAGGTAAACAGAGTTATAAAATACATGTATAGGGCTATAGTTCCGGCAAATAAAAGATCCCTCTTTCAAAGATAAAAGAGTACATAATAGCACAAAGCCAAGGCCATAGCCATATTGTCCATATTGTCATAGCCACGACTGTAAACAAGCTATTCTCTCTGCGATACATACTGTATGGGCACATATTTTAATTCAATTCAATCATAGTTTATTTCCAATCAACGAAAATCAAAAACATAGTACAAAGTATACATGGCATGAATTAATATTGTTCAAACATTTGAAATAAATTCGATTATGGAAAATAGTGATCCACTAAAAAGCAAAGCTTGTCGGACGTGGATCGCTAGATAAATAATGAGTAAATGATATACTATTCTATAACAATATACATGTAGTTATCTTGAGATACACAGGTAGAATATAGAATACCAATGCTAATGCCCGGACACTGTTCACTGAACCACAAGTGTGTACCGGGAAAATATGACAAGGACAACACATTCGTACACACATTCAATTACCCACACGCATATGCGCTGTAAGACGCGAGACAGTACCGAGAGGAGAGAAGACGGTAACAATACAAGTCTACAAAGAACAGGAAAGGAAGAGGAGAGACGAAAGAAGAGAGGTCTACATACAGAACGCGCCAAGTGCTGCGACATCAGGACAGGTGAAAGCTCAAGCATGAATTAAAGCAATTTGAATTATCTGAAATTATAATTAGAGAGTAAATGTTTTCTGAGTTTGTATTTAGCTGTGACAAATTTGGGGGAATCTTTTAAACTATTTCTATATTATTCCAAAGTCTGGGTCCAGTGTATAGAAATGTATTTTGGGCATGTGCGGTTCTCATTAATGGAAGATGAAATTCGTCGGATCGTCGCGTGGGATAGTTATGAACATGACTGTTTCGATGAAATGAATCGTGGAATATTTTAGGTAAAAAGTTACTGCTGTATAAATTAAACATGAACTGGCCAAGTTGAAACACATACAAATCTTTTACTTTGAGTATTTTCTGGTCAGAAAACAAAGCATCTGTATGTTCTCGGGTATGTAAATTAAAAACAATTGTTATTCTAAGCGCTTTCTTTTGCAATAAAAATAATGGCGCCGCGGACTGAACGAACGTCACGTAAGGTCCGGCGTTTTCACGTCTAAAATTTCACCTTTTGGAGCCAAGATCTGAGAGAATTTGATTATATTTTGATTGTTGGATTACTCAGGACTCCATGTGGATTATTACTGTACTTCCATAAAGGTGAATTGCCAACTTATAAATGAAGACGAGAGGACAGAAAAAGAGCACCACAGAAACTCAGAGGAAAAGCAGACCCTTGCCGGAGTCCAGCGGGGGGAGCCTGGCCGAGAAGCCCCAGGAATTTGCGATAGACTCTGACAGGGATATGGCTGCCCCGTCAAGCGAGCAAAAGGGGATCACGGGACCAGAAGTGGCGCCACAACATGCTATCCAAGAAGCTATTGTGAACGCTCTTTGTTCCGAAGACACCAAGAACAAGCTTGTGAATGCCATTGTGGATGCCATGGTTGAGCAGGTCACCCAGTCTGTGTATGAAGCTATCAAGCTTGACCTTGACGAACACAAAAACAAATGCGTGCACTCAACGACAAAATAAACAATCTCCAACTGCAAGTGAAGACCATGGAACAAAAATGTGAGGAACAAGAGCAATACTCGAGGAGGAACTGCTTACGTTTTCACGGCACTCCCGAGACGACGAACGAGAACACCGATGATCTTGTACGGAAAGTGGTAGCTGACAAATTGAGCATTCAACTGACGCCATTCAACGTTGACCGAAGTCACCGCATCTCTCCACGATCCGGATCAGCTGACCGGAAGAAACCGAGACCCATCATCATCAAATTCACCAGCTACAATGTGCGCCAGGAAATCTACGACAGTCGATCAAAACTGAAAGGTACAAACATCTACGTTCACGAGGACCTGACCAAATCACGACAAGAACTTCTCAACAAGACACGACGATCGGCCCAAGTTCTCAAAGTCTGGACAAACGACGGTCGCATCACGGCTTTCCTGAAATCAAAGAAGAAGGTACGCATTAACAGTGAAAGAGACATTGAAAAATTTGACTAAGAACTAAATAGCAGTAGTCTGATGTGTTATACTGTTTCAATAATTATGAACTATAAATACCCATGCATATATTGTGCAAAATCTGCTAAGAGGAATCAAAAATCTATACTATGTACTAACTGTGATAAATGGGCGCATGTTAAATGTGGTGAAGTTTCTGATGATATCTTTTATTCAAACGTTAACTGGATTTGCTGGAAATGTATAATATCTGAACTACCATTTCACTCCGAAGAATCAGTAAATAATGATGAGTTTGATGACAATGTGTGCATAAGTTCACAAACTGAAATAGCCGAGGATAGATCAGCAACTGTTCACTTCCCTAAACAAAAGGGGTTAAAAATAGCCCATCTTAATGTGCGTAGTATTCGTAACAAGTTTGACGAATTACGCATTTTCCTGAAAAACAATCCATATGATATATTCACGATGTCGGAGACATGGTTGAAAGCAGATTATCCCTCTGCTTCCCTTGTTGTTGACGGATACCATCTGGAAAGATATGACCGTGTAGAAAGAACAGGAGGCGGAGTTGGTGTTTTCATAAGTACCGCCATCACATATAAAAGAAGGACAGATTTGGAAAAAGATTCATTAGAACTAATGTGGTTGGAAATCAAAATACCAAACAGTAAGTCATATTTTGTGGGAATAGTATATCGCCCACCGAGCACGGATGTAACATTTTTTGAAAATCTTGAGGAAAATCTTGAAAATGTATGTAATTTCAGTGATAAGATCGTAGTGATTGGAGATATGAATTGTAATATGTTAACTGAAAATAATTTTTCACGTAAAATTGTGCAAATATGCAATACTCTCCATATGTCACAGATTGTATCCAAGCCAATGAGGATAACTCGATATAGTGAAACATTGATAGATTTGATTTTGGTATCTGAAACATTAGGTGATCTTTTTTCAGATGTATACTCCATGGCCATATCTGACCATTCTTTGATTTATGTGATATTGAAAGAGTGTACGCCTAAGTCAGTTCCGAAAATTTCATATATGAGGTCATTCCGTCTATATAAAGAGGCAGATTTCTTTACTGATATAGAAAATGAACAATGACACCTTTTGGAGTCTGAAACGGATATTGAAAGTTTATGGGGAAAGTTTAAAGAAACGTTTTTGTCTATTTGTGACAAACATGCACCTTATATAAGTGTAAGACAAAAATTAAACCCGGCTCCTTGGATAAATGATGAGTATTTATTGATTGCGCGTCAACG
This sequence comes from Diadema antillarum, assembly GCF_040938485.1. Classification (NCBI taxonomy): domain Eukaryota; kingdom Metazoa; phylum Echinodermata; class Echinoidea; order Diadematoida; family Diadematidae; genus Diadema; species Diadema antillarum. The sequence goes on from NW_027270895.1 coordinate 5,033,988, forward strand.
TGATTATGTTAAATCAAAATTTAATAAGATTAGATCAGAAACATTATGGAATGAATATAAAAAGTTACGTAATAAAGTTAATACATTGTAATTTGAATAAGAAATTAAAGAGAGAATATTATAGTAATGTTTTTCAAAAATTTGGAAGGAATGATTTTAAAGCCAAATAGAAAAAGGTGAAAGAGTTATTACCCCGTAAGAAAGAAAGTAATATACTGAAATTAGAAATTGATGGTGAAATGATAGAAGATAGATATGAAGTAAGCAATGTTTTTAACTTATATTTTAATTGTATTTGTGATAAACTGCGGGAAAAAGATAAGGTTGTGATGAATGATAGAATTGTGGTTCCGCTGGAAGTAACGAAACAGGTGTTTGAATTTAAAGAAATTGCTGAAAATTTTGTACAGAGGGAACTTGAATCACTTGAGCAAAATAAAAGCTATGGTATTGATGGAATGCACCCCAGACTGCTCAAAGCAGCCGCTAAAGTGATTGCTAAACCTTTAGCTTTTATGTTTAACTACTCTTTGCAAATCGGAAAATTACCAGCTGATTTTAAAATAGCTAAGATTATCCCTGTACATAAAAACGGTACAAAAACAGATCCTGTTAATTATCGGCCCATTTCGGTCTTGTCTACTGTAAGCAAGGTATTTGAAAAAGGAATCCATAGCCAGCTTTATAATCATTTGAAAGAACACAATTTGCTAGCACAAAGTCAGTCAGGTTTTCGACCACTGCACTCTACGCACACAAGTCTTCTTGATGTTACCGAGTATTTACTGGCGAATATGAGTTCAGGTTACATGACAGGTGCCATATTTCTAGACCTTCGCAAGGCATTCGATGTTATTCCACATGATAAACTTTTGGAGAAACTTAAACGATTTGGCATAACCGGAAAAGAGTATTTGTGGTTTCACTCATATATAACAGAAAGAAAACAGTGTGTTTCAATAGACGGCAAAATTAGTGATTTCCTGACAATGAAGTCAGGTGTACCACAGGGATCTACCTTAGGACCTTTGTTGTTCACAATGTTCATCAATGATCTTTGTCATGTCCAATTTTCTTCATCCACCAAACTATCACTGTATGCTGATGACACGGTTATGTTCAACAGGGGAAAGTCATTACAAGAAATAGAATCTTCGTTACAAAGCCAATTTAATCGCATTGTTAATTGGATGTATGCTAATGATATGTTTATTAATGTTGGTAAAACAAAGGTTATGCTGTTTGGGGCGAGAAATAAAGTAAGAAATAAACAATTTGATATTATTTGTGAAAATGAGAGTCTGGAAAGAGTGGTAACGATGAAGTATTTAGGTGTAATTTTAGACCCTTATTTAAGTTGGTCTAGTCACGTGGATAACATTGTAAAAAAAGTATCTAAAACATATGCATGTCTCCTTAAAATTAAGCCCTATGTTAACCAGAAAATATTAATTGATTTGTATTTTTCTTTAGTTGTTCCTTATCTGGATTATTGCTGTACGGTCTGGGGCAACAAGACTAAAACATGTACGCAAAGATTGCAGAGATGCCAGAATAAGTTTGCTCGGCTGGCCTTAAATGCCGACAAATTTTCCTCTTCTTCTCCTCTGTTGAAAACGCTTCGGTGGCAATCAATCGAACAAAGACTTAAATACCAACAATGTATAATGGTTTACAAGATTTTAAATGACAGAGTGCCGGCTTATCTAAAACCACTCATTGCCATTAGACCAGTGTACTACCTCACAAGATACGCAGTCAACAGCCCCCTCTTTGTGCCTACACCACGGACAGAATACATGCGAACATCTTTTTCTTACCAGGGAAGTGCAATATTCAACACCTTACCAGTATTCTTACAAACTTGCCCCTCTTTTGAAAGATTTAGAAAATTATGCCGTCAATTGAGTTACACGTTTTAAATAAATATTGATTATGGTATAATGGTTATTCATTGAATGTTTTAACAATTTTGTATTTTTTTAAAACTGTTTGTATTGGTTTTTTTAAATAATTTTTCTTCTTTGGTTCCATTAACCCCTATTATGGTATTTTAAACTCAGTTTTATATTTTTGGTGTGTCATTACAGCAATTTCTATTACACAGGTTTTTTTTTTTTAATAATACATTTTGTTTATGCCGAATTCAGAATACATTTTAAGTCAGTCTCCATGGTCTAAAGTATCTCTTAAAGCTTGTATTGTTTTGTGTATATGTGTTACTCTTGTATATGTTTTTTTTATGAAGTCTATTGTAATCCAATGTTTTTATCATGTATATGTACACAGGGCTCCCCTGGAAAGCAGTTGTGAAACTGAGGGGACTACCCTGTTTAAATATGACGGAATAAATAAATAAATAATAAAATAAAAAAAGTTTATCAAGTAATATCTGATATATATTACCCCAAGCAAGGATCCCGTAATTTAACTAAGGTAGTATCAAACTAGAATAAAGAGTTAATAATGCAGCTGAAGGAAGATAATATTTTAATCTGTTCATTACGCCAATGTTACGTGAAATAATTTTACGTATGTTATCTGTTTTACACTTTAACACTTCGATCCTATACTCTTGACATATGCAGATAGAACGTTATACACCAAAACACAGAGATTTTTTATTCTCATCGGTTACTCGTTGGAAGCAAAGTCTGTTGCTTTCCGGCCGCTCACCAAAGTGTATCGGATCGCAGTCTGATGAATCTGATTGTGTCGGTCGACTATCAGGTCAGTGACAGACATTGCTCGCGTGATCGTCATCGGACAACCTTGCCTCATCGGATCATGCCCGACCTGTCTGACATTGACCTGATGGGCGACCAATACAAGTCGGATTCATCAGACTGTGATCCCATACACTTTGTGGGTTGCCGGAAGCAAAAAACTTTGCTTCCGACGACTGACTGATGAGAAAAAAAATCCTTGGGGAACGGGGGATGAATTAACAATTTCAAATGATAGTAATTCCGATAGATTTTTCATTAAAAGAATCATTAATTATAGCTTTTTCAAGTAAACTTTCATACGCGGCAGACTCATTCTTAGTTGCCATGTCATAACCTTTCATTTTCCTGATAACTGACTGACTGACTATCTTTCCAGAAAAATTAGACAAAAAAAAAATGTTTTTCGAGTGTTGCGCTTGTATGAATAGATATGGCATAGGCCTATAAGGTTATAAAGTAGAGAGATTGATGTTATATCACACATTTATGTCCTGCTAGAACAGAGTGAAGAAATTCACTCAAAAGCATATAGGCCTAGAGAGTACATCATAAACTTATATTCTCACTAATTTACACGGACAACAGTATTATTTTGCAGTACGTATGTATAATATGGAACTTCCAGCATGAATTCGATTCTTTTAACGAAACCCGAATGTTTATACACTTTATGTGACATGATATGTAGGCATCTTGTACTCAATGGTAGTAGATAAGCAGTGTCAGTGAGTGTGAAAAGATAAATCAACCCCTTTTCAAATTAATTTTTAAAGAAAAAAAACAGCTTAAGTTTTGCTTTGCTTTATTCGTCATTTACAGACAGATTTTTAGTAGCAAATGTCAGCATCATAGTGACGTCATATGAGTTTGACATTATATTCAATCAATTCTACGCCCCAAATTACCCCTAGATACCAAATTTGGGTAAAAAGAAACCATGGAATTTAATTTTGGCGCACTTTGAGCTCATTCTGGCCCACTGTGCAGCGTATTGACATTGGAGACTCTCCTGCTGTGAAAAGATCTACTTTAATCGTAAATCACATTTTCGTATATATATATATATGTATATATGTAAGGACTATTCTCCGAGAAAGTGTGCAATTAAGTTGTTCAAATGACAAGAATTCAACATCAAAGATTTCATAAAATTGTTATCATTTCGGAACCGTTAATCCCTTACAAATACAAAACAAAACAAAACAATATATGGGTGATGTTTGGAAGCTCATTTCGTTTTCGAGAAACCTTTCCTTTTTATTATGTTAAAACCACATGACACGTTACGGGAGGTAGCATCGTAGAAAATCGTTAATTGTCTGCTTATGTCTTGTTTTAAAATGGCAATGCTTATGTAAAATATCATGGCAATATTTTGGTTGGGAGGAGAAAAATCTCTTTGGCGTTTCCTTATCGTACAATACTGTAAAATGCAGAGGGCCTACTCGGCTCCGTCATCAAAGTGGCTCGAGTTGTCCCTTGACCTTGATCGGGTAAGTTCTGTGATGCGAATATTTTTGGTTAATATTTCGCATTTTCGTCGTTACCCAACGATTTCTCATTATCATCCTCGTTCCACTCATTTCTTAGGCACACGTGTACATTTCGGAGAGAAATTTGACAATTTGCTGGCGTACCAGAACTATGTTTTTTTTTTAGCCTATACTTGAAAATCATCGTGAAAGATATCAACTTCTATACGGCTTGTGTGTCACAGTAGTATATCAATTAGATGCTAAAATTCATAAAAACTGAAACGTTTGATTAAAAAAAAAATCAATTCACGTTGAATGTTGTAGCTTGAAGAACGCACATTTTCAATACAAAGATATGGCTTCAGACAGATATACAATATTGCCTCCATATCTTATTATATCATTATCAATTCATAATGATTGGTAGCCTGTCTTGCTGGGCGTTCGCAAAGTAGCACATCAATCAGCGTAAATGAGCCGTACGTTAAAGTCCCTTGTTGGTTATTAACGCATGCAACATTAAACATTTAAGTTTTTTTTTCACATTATGTTGTTCAACAAGAATATCACAGCTAGATATCCCACGTTACCTACCGTCGTCACCTGATATTATTCCTCAAAAAAAAAAAATGAAGCGAGGTGAAAAAGTACATGTCATTAAGAGGGAAAATTAAGAAAAAAACAAAACAAACAAGGATGCGTGAATTGTTGATACTCCCAAAATGATATTAAACATTTTGCATACGCACCAGTGGTTTTCAAAAGAAATATTCACATTGTGTGTGATTTTTTTTTTTTGTAATGTTGTTCATGCATATTTCATGCACAGATTACCCGAGATGCAACATCTATAGAATTTCCCGCAATTCCGCCCATCACATGAGTTATGTAAAGCGAAGCAAGTCATCATCACTTTTATCCAAAATATGTTTTGAGAATGGTGATACATAGGCATATCTTAATAAGCTTTCACATCACGGCACTGTTTTTCCTCAAACCGTCAATTCGATGTTATTAGAAGCGGTATCAACGTGACAATTCTGGAATAAAAGAGGGATTTACAAAAGCAAACTATCATTGTAAACGTCACTATTATCTGTTTTTGTGCTTTATTTTGCCGAATAAATGGATGCGAACATTTTTGGTTGATATTTCGCATTTTAGTTATTACCCAACGAGTTCTCGTCATTACAGTCATTCCATTCATATCTAAGGCACACGTGTACATTTCGGAGCTAAATTTGACACTTTTACTGGCGTACCAGAACTATGTTTTGGCTTTAAGAAGGCCTATACTTGAAAATCGTTTTGAAGAATATTAACTTTTATACGACTAGTGTGTCACAGTAGCATATCAATTAAATGCTAAAATTCATAAAAGTGAAACGTTTGATTAAAAAAATCCATTTATACGTAGAATGTTCTAGCTTGAAGAGCGCACATTTTCAATACAATGATGTGGCTTCAGACAGATATACGATATTACCTCCATATTTTATTATATCATTATCAATTCATAACGATTAGTAGCCTGTCTTGCTGGGCGTTCGCAAAGTAGTACATCAATCAGAGTAAATGAGCCGTACGTTAAAGTCCCTTGTTCGTTATTAACGCATGTAATATTAAACATTTAAGTTTTTGTTTCACATTATATTGTTCAACAAGAATATCACAGCTAGATATCCCACGTTACCTACCATCGTCACCTGATATTATTCAAAAAAACAAAACAAAACTGACGCGAGGTGAAAAATTGCATGTCATTGAGAGGGAAAATCAAACAAACAAACACAAACAAAAAACCCCGAGTAGGCTATGCGTGAAGTGTTGATACTCCCAAAATGATATTAAACATTTTGCATAAGCACCAGTGGTTTTCAAAAGAAATATTCACATTGCTTTTTTTTTTTGGTTGTAATATTGTTCATGCATATTTCATGCACAGATTAGCTGAGATGCAGCATCTATAGAATTTCCCGCAATTCCGCCCATCACATGAGTTATGTAAAGCGAAGCAAGGGTCATCATCACTTTTATCAAAAATATGTTTTGAGAATGGTGACACATAGGTTTATCTCAATAAGCTTTCACATCACGGCATTGTTTTTTTCTCAAACTGTCAATTCGATGTTATTAGAAGCCGTATCTACGTGACAATTCTGCAATAAAAGAGGACTTTACAAAAGCAAAACTCTCATTGTAAACGCCACTTTATCTTTTGTGTGTGTGTGTGTGTGTGTTTTATTATGCCGAATAAATGGCCGAAATTGGCCTCAATTTAAAAAAAAAATAATTCAGGGTCAAAAGTCATGTTCAAGATTGAATTAAAAAGTATGATTTCACCCGTATTTGTGTAATGCCCAAAGGTTTGTTTGTTTGTTTATTTGAAACTCAATGTATATATTTATCATTAGACAAAGTTTCCTCAAGGCAGGTTCTTGGCAATGGGTTCAAAGGTCAAAGGTTAAAGTCAAGTGACAATATTGAGTCAGGAGAAGAATCACGGTTCGGACAGTGCGATGGTATACATTCTTGTCAAAATACTATAGACCTACATTTTTGTACGTTCACAGTCACACACACACGCATATAAGCTTCACGATTTTTATACAATCATTTATTCAGACAAAACATGCATTCACTCATATGTTTAAAACTCTAGATATCATTCATTTGACACATATTTACACAGCCGTAGTTATGCACATCATACCTAAAACAATGTTGACTCATATAGATTAATAATTCCTTTAATTTTATGTATTTTGACAATGACATTGATATTGTATTGGTATATCCAAGGAGGTTCGAGAAATGGAGTCACAACAGTCTTATTCGCTTTGATCCCATGCTCGAAGCCGCTACTCAAAAAAAATTGATGTATATGTCAAACTGGATCTGCCTCTCAGATGCGAAGACAATTGACTCGTGTCTCATTGCATAATCACCAGCCACTTTTCAAGGAAGATTATGTCTTTGTGATGGTAATTACTTTTCGCTATCCCTACTTGCAGATGATGGGCCGTAGACAATGGTAAAGGCACGGGGGTGAGCGAATAGAAATTGCTCAAATATTGCTGAAATACATATCAAAATTACTCGAATGTACGTGATTGTACGCTATTCTGACATATTCATTTGTAAAGAACTATACTTGAAGATGAAACCATAATAGTTTCATTTTGAGGATATAAGGAGAAAAGTGATAAAACCGGCTGTCCATGAGGTTAAAATTTCAAACACTGTCACAAAATACAGCTCAGATTTACACTTTTGCACATATTTTCGAACGGAATAGACTTGTGTTTTATATGCTTTATCAATAGGTGAAATTTCATTGCATTTGATATATAAACGAGCAGCATATACCCGATATTATGTTATACATTAAAAATTAATCTTCAGATTGCTCAGAAAGATGACGGCTTCAAGCATCGAACATCAAAGGCACAGATGCACCTGTGGAATTCTTTTGTCCATCCATAGAAAACTCCTTGGTTATACTTGTGTTTTGTATTTTGTAGCCTATGTACTGACGTAACATGTATGCAAAAAAAAAAAAAAAATAGGTTCACGAAACCGACAGTAAGCAAAAGAGACTTATGAGGCCGACACTAGGCAAAAAACAAAAACCACCACCAACAACAACAAGACCGACACTACGCAAAGAAGGCCCACGAGACCGACTGGATGAACAGTGCAATCTACATGTCAATGTTACAAGTATGTTGCCTGGGTGTTCCATTAATGTGCAAATAACATACTTACAAATGCAATTTCGTCACGCTATCGAGCGAGAAATTGGAACAAATTGAATAGAATTTTACTTTATATAAACCTTGTTTTTCTATTCAACCCAGCATAATGGAATCATGCCCTTTTTCTCTGTAGAATGCTAGCAGTCACTTTTCTTTTTCGATGATCCCTCTAGAGTACAATAACCATGGCCGTAGGCATGGGGGGGGGGGGGAATAAAAATACCTGAAAGATGTCAAAGATTTAGCAAGCAAATGATAGTGTTTCGCCATTTTTTAGATTAATGTGGAAAGATATGATGCACATTTTTAATTGAATTTTGTTTTTGTTTTTTTTGCACAAAAGCTCATACACGCAAATACAACTAGAGATCTTGAACATTTCAGGGGGTGAGGGAGGGCAACTTACGGGATGGACCCTATATAGCAACTCTCCTTTTTCATGTCTCATAAAAAATACATTCCTACTGCCATTATCTGGACACCCTATACAATTATGGTATATAGTTGGCGCTGTTCATCCTGTCGGTCTTGTTGGTCCTCTTTGCCTAGTGTGGGTCTCATGAGCCTCCTTTGCATGTCGGTCTGGTGAGCATTTTAAGCGTGTTGTCGGTCTTGTGGGCTTTGTTGGCGTAACTTTGCTTGTCGGTCCCGTGAGCCTTTTAAGAGTACCAGTGTCGAACTCATGGGCTGTATGACTCACGGGCTTATTTTACTTGATGTCGAACTCGTGGGCTGTATAACTAGTGGGTTAGTGGGCTAGTGGGCTAGTTGGCTAAAAAAAACTTACAAATCATAGATCATACAGAATGATAGATCGAGTTTGTTTCTATTTTTAAAAAAGTAACAAAAAGACAAATATTGGTGCGGGGAGTTCGAGTTTGAGTTCTAGTTCTAGTTCGAGTTCGAATTTATTCGTTTTTCACAGTAAAGTAATACAAACATAAATCTCACTTTCTTGAGTGACAGAAACAATGCATGTAAGTTTGTACAAAGAAAACAACAATAATGGGAAAAACTAACAGTATCAATACATTGCAATTGTTGCCGAGGTAACGAAAGTGAAAGAATTATCAATATGAACTGTGTGAAAAAACGAAGGAACCACTAAAAAGACATTGCTTATAGAGTGTGGGTCCCTCTTGTAAAAAAAAAAAAGCAAAGCAGCACGAAAAGTTTGGCATAAAAAGTTTAGCAGCCCACTAAGAGACAGACGGACAACCAGTTACATACAAAACAATAACAAACAAAATAATGAGTATGAGACAAGACTGGGACAGCAACAAGACTACTTGTAGGAAAGAAAACTGACTTGAGCACACGAGAGGAAACAAGACTCTAGCGCGACAAAGAGGTAACAAAATAGACAGGAATATGCAACATCTATAGAATTTATAGACAACGATCCTCGGAGGTTTGAGGAAGAAAGAGAAGAAGAAGAAAAGAAGAATATACAACAAACCCTTCAACTGCGAGGTATATGTTAAAGAAGATCTTATCATAATCAAAGCTTAGGCAACAGTATCAACTATAAAAAGAACGGCAATAAAGATTTTGCGGACGGGCAACAAAATAAGCCCATAAACTGGGGGTCGTCATTGTAGGATTGCAAAAGAAAAAAACTTCAATCTCCCTTTGCGGCGGTATATTGACCGATTCTGTGACGCGCTTTGTGTATTATCGGCATGGGCAGCGCCATAACTGCGGTGTCCCAGCCGACCCCCCCCCCCCCCCCTCCTCACTCCCCCACCCCTTCCCCACATTATCACGCGCACGGAATGAAAAACTGATGAAGTTTGAAGTTTGATTTATTACTCAACGACCCTCATGGGGAATGGGAGTACAATGTCAATTGAAAATACACAAAATAGAAAAATTTCAAATAAGAATTAACATATATACATGTATAATACCAATATATACGAGATATCAACATACTTTTCAAAAAACTTTTCAAAACATACTTTTCAACTTTTCATAGAAGTAGGTTATAAATAATATACTATACAAATGTAAATCTGTCACATGAATTACGAACAATGCAGGCACTGCCTGCTGCAAATAATCACGCAAAGGGTATATAAAATAAACTAAATCAAACGAAATAATAAAGTGCAGTAACTAACTTTAAAAAGGACATTATTATCTTACAAAACCTCAAAATGTTTGACAAAGTCTTTTTCTTAGTGGAATTGAACAATTGATCATATTTAAATGTGTTAGGATACTTCCTCTAATACTTTTCGAGAAATCTTTTACGTTCTGTCTTAAAGAAGGGACATACAAACAAAAAATGAAATTCATCACCAATATCATTTTTAGAACAATAGGTACACAAACGTTCAATTCTTGGAATGTCTTTATAACGCCCAGACACTATTGGAAGCATATGATTAAGGCAACGAAAACGTGTTAAAGATTTCCTATTATTTTCGTTAAGACGAATCAGATACTTTTCAAAGCATAATTGCTGCTTAAAAATTCTATAAACAGTGCATTGATTGTTTAACTCAACATCACTGTGCCACTCCTGTTGACTTATATCTTTAATTTTTGTACCTATTATCCTTTTGAATGAAGATAAAGATAGATTACTTGCTTGGCTCTTCCACACGTCAGAAAGGCCTAAGCTATCAAGAGTATTCTTTACTTTGAGAATCCAACCCATCTGATTTTTCCCCTTCGAAAAGGAGAAAAATTCAAAGCTATAAATGATGCTTGATAATTTAGCTGATTTCCCATTTTCGAGACGATACCAGAACATTAGAATTCAACTAGTGACAGTTTTTTTCTAATTTGTAGTGCCCAAGTTCACCGTAAGTCATACAATTCGGAGATCTCTTGTTCAGACAAAGCAATTCTTTACAGAACTTCAAATAAAACGTTTCAATTTGAATGACATTTTCAAAACCCCAAACCTCACATCCATATAACAGAATTGGTAATATCCATTGATTTATATAGCTCAAATCGAATATCAACAGGTAGACAAAGAGATGCGATTTTGCTCTTCACGGAGTACATAGCTCTTTGTACTTGAGTTACTTGTTTATTCATAGCTTTTTTGAAGCTATTGTTATAGTTGAAAATTGTTCCTAAATACACATACTCATTAATTACACTTAAAGGTTCATTGGCAAAATAAAACTTTTTCCTCTAGCAAAAATAACAACCTTCGTCTTAGTGATATTAACAGTAAGATGCCACAATATTGGCAATAATCAGAAAGAGCGTTAAGAGCATCTTGTAAATCATTCGCACTTTCAGCAAGTACAATAGTAACGTCAGCGTACAAAAAAGTGAATACATTTATATAAACATCCATTTCATTCTCATAAAAGCAATCGCGAATTGATGTAGATAGAGAGATCAGACCATTGTATCTCTCTTGTAAAAAAGAGTCAAAATCATCCAGATACAGTGCAAATAAGATTGGAGACAAATTTTTACCTTGCCTTACTCCTACGTAAAGCCCTGGTCACAACTCGCCGTGCGTGTTTTTCAAATTCAAATTCAAATTCAAATTTATTTCACATGCTAAAAAGAAAACATCACGTTCACAATAAAACAGAAGAGAAAAATATACAAACAGACATAGCTCGTGAGGGATCAGTAAAGGCCGTATGAAGCCTATCGAGGCCGATTCCCTTACAAACAATAAATAGTACGCAATTTCCATCAAATATACATCAAGGAACAAAAACAACAAAGAAACATCACACCAATAAAAAAAGAAAAGAAAAGAAAAAAAAAGGTGGCAAAATTGTTACAATAATTACTCAATTGCACTTTGTATTAATAACATTTTATATTTACGTTTAAAAGAGGACAGTGTTGGACTCTCTTTAATAAAAGTTGGCAACTCATTCCAGCATTTTGCTCCAGTGTATCTAATTGTAGTCTTAGAGAACTTATATCTGTAAAAAGGTAAACATATCTCATTGGCACGTCTAGTGTTGTAGGCATGGATTGCACTATTTGGGGTAAACGAATTATGGAACGTGACAGGTAAGACACCTTTAAAGTATGAAAACATAAATGTAGCCACTTGAAATTGCACAATTTGATCAATTTTCAAAATTTTCAATTTCTTAAACAGTACTGCAGTGTGTGCAAACGGATCTACATTACAGAGTATTCTTATTGCACGCTTTTGTAACATCAAGACACGATTCAATAAATATAATGAACTATGACCCCATATTATTGCAAAATACGTTAAATGTGGGGAGATCATTGTATGATACATAGTTAATAGAATTTTTAAAGGAAATATATGTTTCAGATAATTCATGACACCAACAATTCTACTTATTTTGATACAAATATCATCAAAATGACCTTTCCATGTTAATCCATCATCAATTGTAACACCAAGAAATTTTACTCTGCTAACCTGCTTGATTTTGACATTACCTATATATATTTGTAAAACATCTTCATCTATTACCTTATTTTTTGTCTTAAATACCATGTAACATGTTTTATCAATATTTATAACCAAACGATTTGCAGTAAACCAAGAATACACTTTCTGCATTTCTGAATTTATCATATTATTAACTTCATGCACATCCCGGCCTGAAAAAAATAGGTTTGTATCATCAGCAAATAATATGGAATATAAATTAGGGCTTACAAACTGCAAATCATTAACAAAAAGCAAAAAGAGAAGAGGACCCAGTACAGAACCTTGTGGAACGCCTGTATTCACATGGCACAATTCTGATTTTTTATTATTTACAACTGTATATTGTATACGATTTGATAAATAACTTTTAAACCAGTTCAAAACATTTCCTCTTATTCCATAATATTCTAATTTCATAATAAGTATTCTATGATCTATACAATCAAATGCTTTTGTTAAATCTAAGAATATTCCGACCAAAAATTCGTGATTTTCAAATGCATTTGATATTCTTTCCATCAATTTAAGTAGCGCCATATATGTAGAATAACCTTGTCTAAACCCAAACTGCTGATGATACAAAATATTATTGCTGTCAATATATGATATCAATCGAGCATAAACTAATTTTTCAAACAATTTAGTAAAAACTGACAACAATGATATTGGCCTATAATTTTGTAGCTGGTGTTTGTCCCCCTTCTTAAAAACTGGAATTACTTTTGCTACTTTAAGTTGTCGTGGGAATATCCCACTTTCCAAAGATGAATTCAATATTGCACACAGGGGTTCCATTATAAAACATATTGATTTCTTGAATACATTGACGTGAATATCGTCATCACCAGGACTCTTATTTACTTTCAAATTATTGACAATAGTTAACATTTCCGATATAGTAATATGCTTAAAAAACATAGATTGGCTATAAGAATTGCGCAGGTAAGTATAAGCAGAAGCAGATGCATTGGACATTTCTGATACGATATTTCTACCTATTGCACAAAAATACTCATTAAAATGTGTTGCTACAGACTCTGCAGAATCGATACACTGATCATTGACTTGCAATGATTCAATATGATTATTCTGCCTTTGTTTATTCATAACATCATTAATAAGAGACCATGTTTTCTTTAAATTCCCACGCACACAACTAAATTTCCTGTAATAATACTCACGCTTCCTTTTACGTATTTCCTTATTAACTAAATTCCTATACTGTTTAAATTTCTGTTCATTGGTGGCTGTACGATTCCTGAGATACTTACGATATAATAAATACTTCTTTTTACACATTTTTCTAAGCGTGCTATTAAACCATGGTTTGTCATTCCTTCTCACTCTGTGCACACATGTTTGTAGCGGAAAACACTTATTATAGAACAGGAGATATTTGGCAAGAAAGGCATCGAATTTATCATCTACATTGTGCATATTGAGGATGTACTCCCAGTTACACGTATAAAGCATATTACAGAAATACTGTATAGATGGGTCATCAAAGACACGTCTAGATCTGTTGCCTTCAATGTTGCTGTAAAAGTTGCATCTTATAATAGTAAATATCGGTAAATGGTCACTAACATCACATGTAAATATCCGGGATATGACAATACTCTCTAGATTATTAACAAAAATATTATCTAGAAGTGTTGATGACTGTGTTGTTATTCTAGTGGGTTTTGAAATTACCGGAGAAAATGAATATGATGAAAACATGTCGATGAAAGCATCAACAGTCGACACAGATGACAATAAATTTACATTAAAATCCCCGACCACATAACAGCTTTTCTTTTCCCTCATAATCTTGTGAAATGGCAATTCTATGGCATGCAGAAACTGGGAAATAGATGCAGCAGGTGGCCTATATACAACTGTTACTATAATGTTTTCACTTTGACAGTATATCTCAATACATACCATTTCAATGTTATCATCAAATAATTCCAAATCTGTCCTTCTCTTGAATTTCAAATCTTGACGTACATAAAAACCAACTCCTCCACCACGTTTATCACAGCGTCTGTTATCTACAAATGTGTAACTGGGTAAAACGCACAATGAACTTTCTTGTGTCTTTAGCCAGGTTTCTGTTACAGCAATGAGTGAAAATTGGTGCCTAAAATTTTGTAAAAATGTGTCCATATTATCAAAATTCTTCTTTATGCTTCTGCAGTTAAAATGACAGATCGATAAGTGGTTGCCCATGTCTAAATCTTTCAGAGAATCATCAAATTGCACTGGAAGATAGTAATTAGAATTGTGTTCAAAGTATCCATTTCGAGTATGCTGGCTTAAGTTGCCGTAACAAGTTGAGCACTGCCCATTAGGCCTACTATCATTCAGGTTAAAATCAATCTGCCGGTCACAAGTAACACATACATGTACAGAGTTAAAAGACATTACGAGAATAACAAAGCATAGCATAAATATAAAAGAACTATAAAATGTAAAAAAGCACAAAATTTATTGCAACGGGTGATGCCTGGAGAATTTAAAACATATCGTATTACAGCAGTATACTAAAATCATAGTGTGGTGATAGAACTATATGTTATATACAAATTAAAAGAATTTACCTGTGTACAGTATACTTCCAACTTAATGTAGTTACAATCTATCCAGATCATTCTTGTTGTGGATCTGCTTTCGCATAGTCTTTCCTCCAGTTGTTTTGACAGAGACCAGGACTCTTCCATCTACAGACCAGGCAGCGAGAATGTTGCTGTCTCTTTTTTTGCTGGCAAGAAAGGCATCTTTTCGTCCGTACGTTCTTGGCGGAGGCCACGGCGTTCTCGTTTTTTTCTAAAAACGTGGGGAGGAAGTGACTAGCGCAGGGAGGAAGTACGTCAACGCACGACACTCGCACGGTTGCGCAGGATGTAAGTACGTGGCCCGCACGCCACGCCTGGCAATGAGGGGTTACGTGCATCGTACGTTGTGCACGTGGTAAGTGAGTTGTACGTGCTTACAACTTACAATCTGCGTGAGATTGCTACGTTCTCTTGCGGAGGCTGTAATTACACGTGCTGCTCACGTAAGGTATCCCTACTCTGTCGCATGTTGTAAGTGCGTGCAAGTGCGATGATTTTTTTTCTCCCCGTCAGATGCTACTAGGGGTATAGGCCTAATTATAGGACCACCTTCCAAGGTTCTTCAGATGTATAATCATACTTCTTCTCCATGGATGTATGGTAGTTTAACCTTCTGTGTGTCATATTCACTTCATGTCTATAGGTTTTTATTTATTCTGTTGAAAGAAATGAGATTGAAATAAATAAACTAAGTGAAATATGTGAAATGTGTGCATATTTGACTCATTGACAGAGAAAGGGTTAATAGGCTATATCAGGTATAGGACCATAGAGCTGTGCAGCTCTATGTATAGGACCTAGGTTACATCACGTATAAAATGGCATTGTATACCTGATGTAGGCTAATAGGCTAATGTCAATATCAGGTATACAATGACATTGTATAACATTATTTGGATTAAAACATCCTAACACATTGGCACTTGAGGTGAGATGCGTATGATTTGCTTTTATCAAGTCTGCCATCTTTATACCCAGTTTCAGAGGTGGTGGCATTTCAGACATGGAGGCATTTTTTAGCTAGATTTATCAGCATATTAATAGAACAATGAATGTAGGCCTATGAGTTTCACAGTTTCATCTGAGACTAAAGGTGTCACGTTTGCAATTAAGGCCCTATATAAGGTAATTTTTTACTGTCATAGAAAGTTTTTCCTTGCTTAATTTCAAAATATACACATTCTCAATTTCAGAGAATGGTACTGACTTTATCACTGTTCTGCATATACAATGATGATCAATGCCTTTTAACCACGCTTGTGCAGATCTTAAATGTAAAATTTTTTTAAACTCCAAAAATCCTGTCACTTCATGCATTGACCATTCAGAGCTCAAGATTTCTATATGTTTTGCTTCTTCAAGAAGTTTTCTACTTTGTCTTATGTACCACAAAATATGGTACAAGTGTATACAAGTGTGTGTATATACATATATATAAATATATTACTAATCGCCTACCAGGCAGTAGGGTCCTATAACATAATAATTTCGATTTGTGACACAATTCGAAAGAGTTTTGAAAGCCCTTTCAAGTGATATAACAATCATTTTACTGCGTATGCGATTTTTTTCGATCCTATAATCCTTACAGGGAATTTCTGCCCGGTAGGTGAAATAGAACAGTATGAATATATAATTGCCATCATCATGACATCTTGGAGACGAAAATGATGATACTCGTACGTCGGCTCGGTTCGTGTACCTTGTAGAGATCACTGCGCACAACTTACGTTTTAAGTGCGGAGCAGGTGCTTATTCGGCAAGTTCGGTACAGTCTGCGTGCTCTATTGGACAGTTGAACTCAGGGAAGTGTCGAATAAGCACGGGCTGCGCACTTATTACGTGCTCAACACGTACGTGCTACGTGTGCCGTCAGCCGAGCAAGTGACGGTGGGAAAATTTTAAAAAACGCACGGAGTCAGTGCGTTGTACGCACGTTCGCTGTAGAGTGCACGTACGTTGCCCGCACTTAGGGTGAATCCGTAGCCCGAACGCAGCGAAAGTTCCTCGGGTCCTAAAAGTGCTACGGCTTGTCTGCGTGCTCGAAAATTCGTGCGGAGGCGGTACTTAATACGTACGGATCCCCAAATTTTGCCCACGTTTTTGTAAGTAGACAGCACGCACTTGCAAGTACGGCGAGTTGTGACCACGGCTTACTATGAAAAAAATCTGATTTCTTACCACCATACGAAATGCAAGATTTAGCGTTGTCGTATATTTTGACTATTACACGCAATAATTTTCCATCAATCTCGTCCTTCAATAATTTAATCCAAAGCGAACTTCGATCAACTAAATCAAAAGCTTTTTTATAATCCACAAAAACACAGTATAATTTTTCCTTTTTTTGTGTGTGTAAATGCCAATCAACAATTGCGTGCAATGACAAAATATGATCCATCGTAGAATAACCTGACCAGAAACCGGCTTGAACTTCATCAAGTAGATCATAAGAGTCAATGAACAAAGTAATGCGTTAGATCCTGGAAGAGGTTCATCTGAATGGTAATTCTCTAATTAAGGCGAAATTTCTTTCGTACACAATTAAAGAAAACTGTTAAACTTGCGTGAGCTTTCGCCTACTGTCTGTAGGCTTCATCAGATTGACGTTGACTCGCCGTAGTTGGGGTGTAGGCAGTCTTACAGTTCAACTGGGAAAGTGTTTGAATTTTGCCGTTGCTCCCAGCAAACTCCCTGTTGAAGAGTTTGTTGTTGCTTCAGAGTTAAGATCAAAGATTAGTTGAATCAAGAAACTGGAAATAAACTCACTATTGCGACGTTTCGCCAATTATCAATTGGCTTCTTCGGGCGAATGAAGCTCCCGATGATGGAATGGCCCTTAATAGTGCGAGATTGTGCAGAGCGCACTGGACATTGTCCAGCGCGCGAAAGACGGCTTGGGATTTTGCGAACGGCCCGGTCCCACGCGTGCGATAAATTGAAGCGGAGACCTCCTCTCTTGTTAAGTGTAGGTCTCTCCACACGTTCCCAGATGGCTTCCTTGACGCCCCTCTCAAACCACTTGGATTCTCTATCCAGAATAATCACTTCATTGTTAAACGAGTGTTTGCTGGCGTTGATGTGTGTGTATACTACTGAATCCGGGATGCTCTCTGAGTTGCTGGGTCTTCTGTGTTGGTTCATGCGAGCTTTCAGTGATTGTTGGGTCTCCCCTATGTAGAAATCATGGCAATCCTCCTGGGAACATCGGATGCCATAGACCACGTTTCTCTGCTTTCCTTTGGCGATTCGGTCCTTGACGTGAACTAGTCTCTGCCTTAATGTGTTGTGGGGCTTGAAAGCAGTAGAGATGCCCTGTTTCTGAAACAGCCTTTTGATCTTGTCCGACAGATCATGCACATACGGGATAGTGATGGTGACTTTCCGTCCCTGTGCACCGTGGGTTCTCCGTGTGTTCTTGCTTGGTTGTTTCGGGGTGTCGGCTTTAGAGAATGCCCAGTCTGGGTATCCACATCCAGCTAGGGCGTTTTTGATGTTGGTCTTTTCTTTTTTCAACCTCAGGTGGGCTGTGAACTATGGTGTCTACTCTGTGGAAGAGGGTCCTGATGACTGCAAGTTTGTGAACCAAGGGGTGATGTGACTGGAAATTAAGATACTGGTCAGTATGTGTCGGTTTCCTGTACACTGAAGTGGAGAGGGTACCATCTGAATCGACGTGGACCTCAACATCTAGGAATGCCAGATGTCCATCCTTGCATGTTTCTTGTGTAAAGGAAATGTGCGTGTCCAAGGAGTTGATGTGACCAAAGAAAGACGCACTCTCTTCTTCATGGAGGATGACAAAAGTGTCATCCACGTAACGGAGCCAGATACGTGGTTTGTGTCCAGAGTAGGTACTCAGTGCTGTGGTCTCAAACTCTTGCATGTAGATGTTAGCTACTATTGGAGAAACTGGTGAACCCATAGCACATCCATGTTGTTGTATGTAGTGCTTGCCGTTGAAGGAGAAATAGGTTGTACTTAAACAGACCCCTAACGCTTCAACAATCTGATCTATGGAAAGTGAAGTACGATCCTTCCAGCTGCCATCCCGACTAAGACATGTCCTAACCACATTAACTGCTTCTGATGAGGGAATCGATGTAAATAGAGCACTTACATCATATGATACTAAGGTTTCGTTATCCGCTACTTTGATGTGTGAAATCTTCTCAACGAAGTCTTGGCTGTTTTTCACGTGGTGAGGGGACTTTCCTACTAAGGGACTTAGAATGTTGGCAACGTGTTTGGCGAGGCTGTAAGTCACAGAGCCAATGCAGCTTACAATGGGTCTCACTGGAATGATATCGGGTTTATGTACCTTTGGCAGGCCATAAAATCCTGATACTGTCGGTTCTGTAGGTGGAGTCAAGAAATGTTTTTGTCTATCGCTGAAACCACCTTCCTCGTGGATCTTGTTAATGACACCAGTTACTGTCTTCCTATATCCACTGATAGGATTGTAACCTATGCTCTTATAGGTCTTCTTATCGGCCAACAAATCTAGACATTTGTCAGTATACTTGTCCTTGTCAAGCACAACTACACACCTCCCTTTATCTACTGGTACAATTACAATGTTCTTATCCCCTGCTAATTCTTCCAAAGCACGTCGTTCTTTCTCTGTGATATTCGGTTTCGGTAATTCAGAGTGACATAATAGGGTACTCACGTCATGCCGTAACTCCTCTGCAGCATCAGGTTTGATGTTACCTAGTCGGATGGCAGACTCAGTAGCGGTAATCAGTTCCGATACGGGTAGTTGTGTAGGTGATGTCGCGAAATTTGGACCTTTTCCTAAGAGAGATTTTTCCTCATGCGATAATTCCCTAGATGACAGATTTCTCACCCAGCTCGATGGGACAGTGGATGACACACCTGTAGGCTTGCTACGTCTCCAGTTATGATACAAATCCGCTCGTGATTCACATGTATCGCGGAGCTTCGCGAATTTTCCAATATGGCGCCTTTTGGTGAGCTCGTGATGTGCCAACTGCGCATGTGTAGTGTAATGCTTGATTTGTCAGACAACCTCGGCTGGAAACTGCTCCCCTATCCTCTTTTCCAAATAATTTTGATGTACTTTCAAATTGTCTAACTTGTGATTGATTTGTATGACCCTTTCGTTGAGTAATTTCCTCTCGGCGTTCTTCAAGATGTTCAGTGCTTTATGACCTCGAACATTACTCTTTAGCTGAACGCTGGTGGGTATAACCTTGTCGTGTAGACAACGTAGGTTGAACCGCAGGTGATTACGGAAATTCGCGATTTTCCTAGCCGTCTTTTCGCTGTTTCTGCACAATCTCACGCATTCCTGACCGAATTCGTGTCGGATAGACTGATGTAAATTCTTCTCATTCATCCAGTCGAAGTACAAGATCAAAGATTAGTTGAATCAAGAAACTGGAAATAAACTCACTGTTGCGACGTTTCGCCAATTGTCAATTGGCTTCTTCGGGCGAATGAAGCTCTCGATGAAGGAATGACCCTTAAATAGTGCGAGATTGTGCAGAGCGCACTGGACCTTGTCCAGCGCGCTATTGGTCTTAACTAAAAATTATATGGTCTTAACTAAAAATTCATGTCTGGCGACTTTTCGTTTGTTTTGAGGTGCAGGGTCACGTATGGAAATTCAGAGACCTGGTTCACCATTTTTGTGAAACATCCGAAATTGGTTTCTATTCAAAAAGTAAAAGAGAAAATATATATATATATTCAAGGAATTGTGCGGGGGATGTGAGAGGGTTACCGCCTTCCAAACGAGGAAGATTTTGTATTTTCAAACTTGAAATTCATAGATCTGACGTACCCTTTTGGCGAAACATTTGATGTTTTTATTCTATCAAAAAAAAGTAAGAAATATAAAATAGTGTGTGTGTGTGTGAGTGTGAGTGTGTGCTTTATTATATCAAAAAGAGCATTTATCTGCCACTAGTCAGACGTGCGAGCGGGCAGAACACCAAAATCAATACAATCACATTTCTTCACCTCTCCTCCAAGGGGGGGGGGGGGGGGGGAGGGGGGATGGTGATTCATTCCCCATCCCCGCGAGGTTTACGCACATGACGCACATATAGAATATTACCCATACACAGAGAATGCTCCGTGCAAGTTCCGATGGTGATAATTCATTATACATACATCGATTGATTGCAAAAATCACGTGATTGATAACAAAATGAGTACATATACAAAATATTTTGAACACTTCATTTTTTGATTTATTTATCAAGACTATGATGAAGAAACATTTCACCTGATTATCTACATATTAGCATCTTCCCAGTTGATTGTAACCTTGTGCGAGTACCAACAAACATGGTAACATTGACACACACTACATACAATGACTCTCAGTTCGTATTGAAAAAGCTGAAATTGACAAATTGCAAATGAATCTTTGGGTAATTCTTAAAGATATAGAATAATGGTAAGCATGCACTACAATATCTTATATGTTTGTTCAGTACTCCGGAAAATGTTACGTTCAAAATATGTAGGCCTATATACAGCCCGTATTTCAAAAATTGCCAAATGCCTGTCCAGGTACCATCTTCCTATATTCGATACATTGTTTCAGCATCAAGAACTAACAGAATACTTCCCTGCGAGTTACTAGCAAGACCACAAATTGTCCTACATGACCTTGTTCATGTTCACCACGAGTATCATAAACACAGAATAGTCCCGTGATGTTAGTTTTAGAAGGAAAATGACATATTAGTTTTTGTGTATTCTGGTGTTGTTGTAGGATAACAAATATGATTATACAGCAACACAATGAGAGGGGAGGGTGGGTAAAAGTCATCAAAGTGTGAAAATCGATATCTATCTGACCGATAAAGTTGAGTTGAGTTGAGTTGAGTTGAGCTTATTAACAACATACATGTGAATATGATAACATGATAACATGAAATTCCACAGTGTAAGATTATACAAGAACATGAAATTTTTATGAGAATACAATGATTTTGTACAAGGTTCTTACAGCTTTGCAAGCATATATTTTACATACTTATATATATCTTATACATAAGAATACATGTGTTATGATAGATTTACTTTCGTTGTGATACATTTATCACTGAAAAGGCAAAGAGAATGAATAAGTATGTAATGTAGACATATATGCATAGACAGAGGTTCTGAAGAAAAAAAAATCGAAAAAAATAATCGAAAAACAGAAGATAATGTTGTTAAAGGGGGAACCAAAAGTTAGCACAAGTGCTAGTCGAGAATGGTTCTCCTATTATAGCTACATGTATATTTAAGCTGCTTACTGCAAGGTCTACTCTTTTAAAGTAACTGTACTCTAGAAGTACATTAAACTAAACACTGAAATTTCTTTTCATCACTAAACTTATTTTAACAAGTGATTTTATAGGTTTCTTCGAAATGAAGATCTTGTTCTTTCCTCTTGAACATTTTTGGGCAAACTATTCCAAAACTCTGATCCGACAAAAGATATAGAAAATGTACCATGTGTCGTTTTACATTTCGAGAGTCTAAGCATGGAATGATCTTTGCCTCTAGTCCTGTATGCATGATTCATGGGCTCATAATATTGCGTTACAGAATGTGGTAAATGTCCCTTGTGTAGATCATATACAAAGGTTGACACTGCAAGCTTATGCAGGTCAAAAACATCTAACAGTCCTAGACTGTTGAATAATGGCCTAGAACCTGTTCTTTAGGGGGGAAATGTAATGACTCTCACGGCCATTTCTTGCGCTAAAAATATACAATTTAAGTGGCTTCTGTAGGTACTTCCCCATACTTCAATTCCATAAAGTATATGTGATTGTATGAAGAATTTATATAAAAGCATGAGTACATGCCTTGGAACAAAGTATCTTAACTTGAAGATTAAGCCAATTTTGCGCCTAATGCATTTGTTGATACATGTAATCTGATCCGTCCTCATCAAGGTCTCATCAATTTGGATTCCTACAAAAGATGCTACATTTACTCTTTCTATAACCGTTTCAGAGACTGTTAACACACCTTTAACTGCAATTGGTTGTCTTGGTCCTTTAATAATCATATAATTTGTTTTCTTCAAGTAAATAGTTAATTTATTCACAATACACCATTTCTGTACCTCGTTCAATTTTCCATTTACATCATTCATATCAATTTCTTTTGTAAATTTGGGAAATGTATGAAAAATGTTTGAATCGTCAAGGAATAGGCTGAACTGAAAACAGCTACATGAGCTAGGTAAATCATTGATGTATAATAGGAACAGTGTGGGTCCCAGCACTGATCCTTGTGGTACTCCACATACGATCGTTCTACTACTGGATATTTCATTCTTGTAGCACAATACCTGCGATCGGTTTGAGAGGGAATTTTGGAACCACTGCAACACAATGCCTCTTATGCCATAATATTCTAATTTCGCTGAAAGGATGCGATGACTGATTGTGTCAAATGCCTTTTTGAAATCTATAAATATACCAAGGGTTATTTCACCTTTATCATTTGAATGTATTAATGTATTAATTTTGTACTGTATTTCTTACGAAATCCATACTGGTGTCGTACAAAATTTTATTGGACTCCAAAAAGTCCATTAGAAGCCCATTGACTAATTTCTCGAAAATTTTTGCAATTACTGGCAGAACCGAAATAGGTCTGTACTTACCTGGGTCATCTTTCGAACCTTTCTTGAACAAAGGCGTCACTTTTGCAATCTTAAAGGACAAGTTCACCTTCATAAACATAAGGATTGAGAGAATGTAGCAATATTAGTCACATCATTGAAAGTTTGAGGAAAATCGGACAATCCGTTCAAAAGTTATGAATTTTTGAAGTTTTTGTGCAGTAACCGCTGGATGAGAAGACTACTGCAGTGTGTGAAAAACTTAGATGTCACATGCGTACAACAATATAAGGAAAATATAAAGAGAATTTCACAAAATTTCATCTTATGAAAAAAGTACACATTCCCCCGACTCGTTACCGACAAATGTTATGGGTAATATTATTTCCCTTGCCTTTAGAAAGAGGCAAGTCAAGTGCTCTTTTATTATGCGAAAAAAGTGAAAATATGTTGAATTTTCTTTATATTTTCTTTATACTGTTGTACGCATATGACTCACAAGCTGTAGTAGTCTCCTCATCCAGCGGTTCCAACACAAAAATTTTAAAAATTCATAACTTTTGCATCGATTGTCCAATTTTCCTCAAACTTTCACTGATGTGTTCTACTAATAATGTTGCATTCTCTCAATCGTTATGTTTATGAAGGTGAACTTGTCCTTTAAGTGCATCTGGGAATTGGCCCATTTCCAATGACAAATTAAAGATATAAGTCAATGGGGAAACAATATATGGTGCTGCGTCCTTGATCAATCTTATTGACAAATTATCATAACCATGAGACTTTGTAGCATCAAGAGCATATACAATATCCATAATTTCTTCTTCTCTTATAGGTTTCCAAGCCAAAGACTTTGTGTTTCTGGCACCCAAATAATCTTGAAAACAGCTATTAGGAGGCCCAATTGGTATTTGCTCTGCCAAATTTGACCCAACAGTGACAAAGTAGTTATTGAGTTCTTGGGCTATTTCATTTTCAGAAGATACAACTTTATCAATTCCACCTTGATTAACAGTTAACTTTTCGATATCCAAATGCTTAGTCTTACCCTTTCTACCAATTAACTCATTAATACTACCCCAGGTCTTTGTCATGTTACTTTTATTACGATTAAAAGAATTGCAACAATACATGAATAATCTATTTGCATTTTTAATGACTGTTACCAAAGTGTTTCGATACCTTTTATACTTGTTGCCGTTTTCGTCACTAAAATTTGAAGACCTGTAGTTTTTGGATAAGTTGTGCTTCTTCTTGATGGATTTAAGAATCGCTGATGAGATTCAAGGTTTCTTTGGACTGTTCTTTTTCTGGGATACA
Organism: Diadema antillarum; assembly: GCF_040938485.1. NCBI lineage: Eukaryota > Metazoa > Echinodermata > Echinoidea > Diadematoida > Diadematidae > Diadema > Diadema antillarum. Next base: position 5,058,883 of record NW_027270895.1, read on the forward strand.
TTGTATTCTATTGTACCATTGGTGCATGCTTATCACATATTTTCTCAAACATATCATGAAAAACTTTATAAGCTGTGTTTACATTGTCGTATCTAGATACATGTGCCCATTCAGTTTTCCCTAGATCCTCGTGAAATGACTTGGCATTAAATGACTTAGAGGATCGGGCAAATTTCTGCACAAAGACATTCGTATTTTTGTTCCCGTTCTCAAAAATTTCAAAAATTGGAAAATGATCTGACACATCTGTCTCAATGGCACCTGAATGAATTGTATGACTGTACATAAGTAGTATAAATATGATCAATAATAGACGACGTAGAATCTGTCACCCTTGTGGGTGACGAGATAATCTGTTGCACTCCTGTACTCTCTACCATACTCAGATAATCATATACCTGTTGATTATTCGTTTGAGATACACTGTATATCTATATGTTGAAATCACCAAGAAGTACAATGCCTGTTTTCCAACATTAAGCTCCTCTAAAACATTAAGGAAGCTATTTCGAAATTGTTCAACACCAGTATTTGGTTTTCTATAAAATTATTCCTATCACAGTTTTATCAAAACAATTCTGATTTATCCTCAACCAAGGACTTTCCGTGTGTTTAACACAATAATTGAGTGTAACATAGTTAAGCATCTTATGAATATAAGCTCCTACTCCTCCACCCCTCTCCTTTCCCTGGCGGCAATAGACCTCCAAAACATAATCCTGTAGTGGTAATGTGTTAACATTACATGTACTAACGTTCCAAACTTCAGAAAGTGCAATAATATCAAACTTGAATTTAAGGCTGTGATCATACAATAATTGCAGTCCACTTATATTTCTATTTAAAGACCTAACATTGACATGAGTGATACTAAGAGAGTTCTCATTTATTTTATTTATTTCATTATCAAAATCACTGGGACATAATTTGTATTCATGAACTTCCAAAGTATTGACTTCATTTTCTATCATTACTTATTGGGTTGGAGTTTATCTTAAATTGGGATTAACAAGGTCACAACTATACTAAGTTTAAAATCACCGTAGGAGACATCATCAAAACCCAGATCAAACAGATCATCCGGGTTCTTGATGATCTTTGTCTCTCCGCTTGTTAGTTTGCAAGACACATTCCCGTACTTGCTTGTTGTTGATTTGACATTTGGGGCCGTCTTTACCTTCATGAGGATTGAATGCCGCATTGCCGTCAAGTCTCCATTGATGTATACCCCCTTCATGTTGTCCTTCCCTTTAAGTCCGAAACGGGCAGCATACAATTGTCTCTTTTCCTCCTTGCTGTGAAGCGGACAGCAGTTTGCCTGCTCTTCCCTCCTTCGCTCTTCTTGCCAAGTCGGTGACAAGTAGTAGCAGCATTTCTTTCAAGAGACAGACCTTAACTACGAATATATAATAGACCCCAGGAGTGTCTGTGTATCATCGTGACTTCATATTTGTTTGATTGTTCGAGTTAATAATAAGCGTTTAGATATAGTCTTCATATGTCTTCTATCCAGGGTAGCCTCTTTAGTGTTTGCACTGATTTTACCAAAGGGTTCTGCCATGCATCATTATTCTTGTGTTGCCAAGTACCTACTTCTACATCTGGGTTGAGGGAACATAGTAGTAGTATACAAATATCGACTGCTACAGAGGGAGGTGGTAAAACTATTTGCACCGAGGTAATTTCTCAACAGTGCTATGCCCCGAGACGAAGTGGAGGGACATGGCACTGTTGAGAAATCACCGAGGTCAAATAGTTTTACCATGGCCCGAAAGAAAGCAGTCGATATTTGTTTTATATCCCTCTCGACCGTTTTAGCAGTTAGTAGAGTGATGTCGGTTCCCTTTTGGAAAAATGTGCAGGTTTCCTAAACGTTAAATCTAACGTTAGGCCGTAGCAGTGCAGCAGTGCGTGTGGTGCGCGTAGCGAACGTCACCACTGCGCTGTTATTTATAGGCCACCGAGTATAACGTTGTTGATTCCTACACACGAGCTACACTACAGCGTGCAAAACCCCGAAAGATCGAGGAGGTCCAGGACTACGTTAGAAGTAGGCCTAAAGCGGCTTCGTTACCCAGATCATCTTCAAAATCGGTTTTAGTTTATTCCTAATTCGTATCTGATAAATTATGGTGTCCTTCTGCTGCGATCATTCCTCCGTTACTTGTGAAGCAGTCACTTTGTCAATTGAGTTGAACTGCATTGATCACACTAGCCACACATACACACACACACACACACGCCATCGCACCACAGATTTCTGTAATGTCGTCGCGCACCGCGCTGCTAGCGCTAGCTACCTACAGGCCACAGGACTGTCGCTCAAAAGTATCGCTACTACTACGCGCACTGCGTACATTCTTAAGTGAGAAATGTAGACATCAATCACACGATCACGATTGGGTGCAGATCGTGGATTCCCAAAAGTACCATATCACAATGGCTAGTACTGTAGTAACCAATTGCACCGCATCCATCTGCTCGTAACTAGCTAGTAAAACTACACCATGTTCGTGCTCTGTGTAATCCTATGGCAAGAAACTTTACATGAGGGATATTATAGTAGTTATAGTAGTAGTAGTAATAGAAGTAGTAGTAGACGTAGTAGTAGTAGTAGTAGTAGTAGTAGTAGTAGTAGAAGTAGTAGTAGTAGTAGTAGTAGAAGTAGACGTAGGAGTAGTAGAAGTAGGAGTAGTAGTAGTAGTAGGAGGAGGAGGAGAATAGTAGAAATAGTAGTAGTAGAACAAGTATAGTAGAACGAGTAAAAGAAATAACAGCTCAGGTGTGAACCTAAGTTGTTTTTAAATTAAAGAAACACAAACGTTTATCTAGCATTGATAGCATTGATACTTTGTTATTATTTTTTCCAGACCTGCGTATCTTAATATAACTATATGTATATTTGTACATATGATCTAAATGATCTTTATTAGATACAAAAGTTAAAAAGAATCTTGAATGATATATTGTTTCCTTATCAATTATCTAGCGATCCATCCACGTCCCACAAGCTTTGCTTTTTAGTGGATCACTATTTTCCATAATCGAATTTATTTCCCGCATGCCCATATGCATTGTTTCTCCTAATTATTGTTGTTGTTATATAACTTATCTTGTATATTACATGGATCTTCTGCAAATGTTTGAGCAATATCATTTCATGACATGTATGCTTTGTACTATGTTTTGATTTTCGTTGATTGGAAATAAACTATGATTGAATTGAATTGAATTGAATATAAAAACATGTCTAAGTCTCATCATTCACATTTACAATTTTTATATCACTTAATTGAAGTCGTAAAATTGTGTTGATCTTTTAATGGTTGTAAATGATCCCGGAATATCAAACTTTATTTCTTGTTATAGTCCTCTACCTTTTCCTCTCCATACCACGTGAATACTTTCTTTTTTTTCTCTCTCTCTCTCTCTCTCTCTCTCTCTCTCTTTCTTCATCTTAGTCTATACTTCACGACAGAGACTTTGACAGTGGAGAGATTTGTCCAGGGTCTCCGTTTAGGGTTCAATGTAGTCAGGTTTCCATGTCCTGGTTTGTTTTGTAATTTCTCTTTTATAGTCATGTATCAGTATATGAATCATTTGCTTTGTCTTTAATAATGCCGGTACACCATCAGATTATTTGCCTTTTCGCATCCCTCCCAATTTCCAATTTTTGTTGCAGTCCATACATTCAATATTGTGCGAAGTTACATATTTCCTTTGTTTTATATCATGATGTATTTATCTTCATTCAACATCCGTGAAAAAAAAAGTTTCAGCCGGATAGAAAAAAAAAGATGAAATAATGAATGCATTGTATCGTATTAAATGAGCAGTAGACGTATAGTAGTAGAAGAAGAATAGTAGTAGTAGTAGTAGTAACAAGAGACCCGCGGGTCTAGCGCTCACCTGAGTATCGCAAGTTCACCTTTCACGCAGTCACTAATCTAAATTATTCACAGCTCTACCAAAATTTGACGAGGCATTCTCAAGTGGAAGATGAAAATGTACAATAAGGGCCCAATTTTTTCAAGATTCCTTAATTTGGGGGAATTGGGGCCCCCTGGGGCCCTCTGGGTGGGGCATGGTGCCCAGTTTGATAAATTGAGATCCTGACCACCTAGGGATGCTACCTGCCAAGTTTGACAAAAATCCATCATGAGGTTTTCAGGAAGAAGATGAAAATGTACAATTCAGGCCTCCATTTGGACCCTTCCAACCACCCCCCCACCCCCAAGAGGGGCACCCCTGGATCTGCTATGAACAAACTTGAAACTACAGTCATTACTGTACTCACTCATAGTATTATCTCAGCTCTATAACTTCTGATTCTAGAGAAGATTTTTAAAGATTCCTTCATTTGGGGGGTTTGGGCCCCCTGGGGGCCCCCTGGGCGGGGCATGGTGCCCATTTTAACAAATTGAGATCCTAACCCCCTAGGGATGCTACCTGCCAAGTTTGGTGAAAATGGGTCATGGGGTTCTCAAGAAGAAGATAAAAATGTACAATTTAGGCCCCATTAGGACCCCTCCTCACCCCCACCCCCCCCCCCCCCTGGGTCCAAAGGGGGGCACCCCTGATTCTGCCATGAACAAACTTGAAACTACAGTCATCAATGTGCTAACTCATAGTATTAACCTAGCTCTATCACTTCTGGTTCTAGAGAAGACGATTTTTGCGGATTCCTTAATTTTGGGGGGTTTGGGCCCCCTGGGGGCCCCCTGGGTGGGTCATGGTGCCCATTTTAACAAATGGAGTTCCTAACCCCCTAGGGATGCTACCTGCCAAGTTTGGTGAAAATGGGTCATGGAGTTCTCAAGAAGAAGATGAAAATGTACAATTTAGGCCCCATTAGAACCCTTCCCCACCCCCCTCCCCTGGGTCCCAAGGGGGGCACCCCTGATTCTGCCATGAACAAACTTGAAACTACAGTCATCAATGTACTAACTCATATTATTAACTTAGCTCTATCACTTCTGGTTCTAGAGAAGAAGATTTTTACAGATTCCTTAATTTTGGGGGGTTTGGGCCCCCCTGGGGGCCCCCTGGGTGGGGCATGGTGCCCATTTTAACAAATTGAGTTCCTAACCCCCTAGGGATGCTACCTGCCAAGTTTGATGAAAATCGGTCTTGGGGTTTTCAAGAAGAAGATGAAAATGTAAAAAGTTTACGCACGACGCACGACGGACGACGGACGACGGACGACGGACGACGGACGACGGACGACGGACGACGCACGACGGACGCCGGACGAAGGGCGATCGCAATAGCTCACTTGAGCCTTTGGCTCAGGTGAGCTAAAAACAGTCGTAATAAAAGCAGTAGTAATAGAACGCTGTAAATCTTAAACTACTTAGTTAAAGGACAAGTTCACCTTTATAAACGTAAGGATTGAGAGAATGTAGCAATATTAGTAGAACACATCATTGAAAGTTTGAGGAAAATCAGACAATCCGTTCAAAAGTTATGAATCTTTAAAATTTTTGTGCAGCAACCGCTGGATGAGAAGACTACTGCAGTGTATGAATAACTTGCGTACAACAATATAAGGAAAATATAAAGAAAATTTCACAAAATTCCATCTTTTGAAAAAAGTACACATTCCCCTGACTCGTTACCGACAAATGTTATGGGCAATATTATTCCCCCTGCCTTTAGAAAGAGGCAAGTCAAGAGCTCTTTTATTATGCGAAAAAAGTGAAAATATGTTGAATTTTCTTTTACATTTTCTTTATACTGTTGTACGCATATGACTCACAAGCTGTAGTAGTCTCCTCATCCAGCGGTTCCAACACAAAAATTTTTAAAATTCATAACTTTTGCATCGATTGTCCAATTTTCCTCAAACTTTCACTGATGTGTTCTACTAATATTGTTGCATTCTCTCAATCCTTATGTTTATGAAGGTGAACTTGTCCTTTAAGGGCTGCTCAAACTTTGAAGGATTGTGTGTGTGTGTGGGGGGGGGGGGGGGGGGGGGGAGGGGGCGGGGGTCATCCCATGAGTCATAAAGCCCATGATTTCGACACAAGGTAACAACAGCCCACGATTCGACAAACACAATTATTGGCTTTATGTGTCCGTCTCGTGAGCCGTGTTTGCTTTTGTGCTGAATTCATGGGCTGTTGAGCTCATAGGCTGTGTGACTCGTGGGCTGTATGGCTCATGGGGCCTCTGACTCGTGGCTGTCGGTCTCGTGACATGCACTGGTGTGGGTGCGGTCACTTCTTCGCGTAGTTGCAATTAGAATAAATACAAAGCAACTTATGTGTCCATTCTTTCCTGCTTGTCAAACGAAGTTTTCTCCCAAATGTTACCACAATAATTCTCTGGTTCTGGTTGTGGATGTGTACAGTGCAGGACCGTTGTGGTATAATGCACCGGAGAGAGAGAGAGGGCTGATGAAGATTACTGGTACTGAAGAAACTGGTCCCCTACTGCAGCCTTGAAGTTTGCTACTGTTTGGGAAGTTGCTATGGTGTCTGGAAGATGATTCCAGTCCACCGTTGTCTTAACAAAAAAAAAAAGAGTTCTTATACTGATCTGTATTTGAACTTTCAACAACAAAACACTTACTATGATATGTGACTTGCCTTTCTACGAGGTTGTCTGCCTCAAACCGAGTAAATTTATTTGCTTTGATTTGTCTTTTTGGTCGTATAGGTCTGAGAAAATCATTTACAGGGAGGGCTGGTACCAACCCCCGACCACTTTGAAGTAGGAAGATAGCCTTGCGCATCTCCGCCTCGATGCTAATGTGTAAAGGTCAAGATTGGTCAGCATCTGCGTCATACTTCCCGGGTCTCTCGACTGGTAGTCTCCAGTGATGAAACGGGCTCCTCTTCGTTGGATTTTTTCAAGAGAGTCTATGTCCTTTATTAAGTATGGATCCCATACTATGGCGCCGTATTCCATGATGGATCTGACGAGTGCTGTGTAAGCTGTTCTCTTGCAGTTCTTTGGACAGAACCCTAGATTACGCCTCAGAAGTGCAAGTACTGCAGCAGCATTTGCTTTGCGAGCTGTCTTGGCAACATGTGGGCTCCAACTCAGCTTCTCATTTAGAGTAACTCCGAGGTAAGGGTGTTCAGATACCTGCTCTAGGATCTGATCCTGTAGCCTGTAAAAGGGGGTAAGGTGCCTTTTAATACAGACAGTTGAAATATCTCGGTCAATTCCGGAGCTAAGTCTATGGAGTATTCTTTTAGGATGATGTTTGGGATGTTATCTGGGCCGACTGCTTTAGAGATGTTGATACTTGTCCAGCTAAAAGCTTTTCAACTCCTTCCACAGTAACAGTGAGAGGTTCGATTTGGTGTTTGCAACTCTTGGTAGTGGGTAGGTCACTACTTGCTTTCTTAAAGACTGACTCAAACTGCTTCACAAGAATCTGGGCTTTATCCTTGCTGTCATGTAGAAGTTTTTTTTGAGTGGCGGAAGTCCTGTCCTGTATTGCCGCTTGGCTTTGACGTATCTCCAGAAGGGCTTGGAGTTGTTGTTGTTAAGCCCTATGGTAATGGAAGTGTTGACATATTCCTCTTCTGCTATGTGAAATGCTCTCTTGCATTTCCGTTGGAAGTCTTAGAATTTGCCCCAGTCGTTGCTTCTCTTTGCCTGCTTTAGATACAGTCGGGCCTTTCGACGTACCATGCGTTTCAGTTTGTGGTTGAACCAAGGGAGGGACTTTCTCCTCTTTGTTGTTCTTGAGGGGACACTTTCATCAATGATGTGAGAGAGTGAAGTTTTGAAGTTGGTCCATAATGAGCATATATCATTCCCCTGTTTCTTTCTTTCTAGTATGATGGTGGAGAGGTGAGAAGCTTCAGAATGAATTTTCTTCCAGTCTGCTTTGGAGAAAACATAGAGACGTCTAGCATTTTGTGTGGTGAGTTGAGGCAAGATACAGAAGTCGGTCACCATCATTGCATGATCACTGATTCCAGGCATACTTGTGGAAGTTTTCACCAAAGATGGATTATTGGTGAGGACCAGGTCCAAAAATTTTCTCTAACCTGGTGGGCTGATCATGGATTTGTGTCAGTCCGTAGTCAGTGGCGATGTCAATGAGCGCTTCTTGTTGTACCTCCCTATCCGGTGCTCCTTTCCTCACTGTCAGATGCTCCCAGTCTATGTCAGGGCAGTTGAAATCCCCCGCCAGCTCTATATGCTTCTCCTTGGGCTGGGACAGCAATTTTTGCAGTGAGTCTCCTAATTTGCGGATGCTGTCCAAGTGTCTATGTGGCATGCAGAAGGATGCAATGTAGAGGTCCCTGCTCCCTTGAACCTTGGCTTTGGTCCAAACTACCTCGCATTCCGTTATAAGTGACGGCTGGCTTTCAGATGTCATGTCCTTTCTAACACCAACGAAGACCCCACCACCGATGGCCTCTCTGTCGTTTCGATAAAAGGCATGCGTTGGTGGAAACACTTTGCTTGATTTGATGGCATTGTGTTCGGGATCCTTGCCAGGCTTGATTCCAGACAACCATGACTCCGTACCACATATGATATCTGGTTTCACATATTCAATTGCTGCTTTAAACTGTGAGTGATTTCCTTTCACACTACAGCAGATTGGTCTTATTTCTTGGTCTTGTGGTATGAAGGCTGCACGAGTTACTGGATGATCTGCTACCAGATGATGATGTTGTAGAGGAGTTATCAATACTGGTGGTTGCTTGATCTTGCATCCGAGGACTGCTGGTGTAAGTGGGGCTGAAGGGATCTTGTGATGAAAAAGAGTCCACAGATGTGAAGGTAAAACTGTCCACACTAAGGCAGTTGCACTTGTAGCAGTGCCAAACTACACTGTCACGTCCAAGGTGTGATATATCCCTGCTGCTGATTTCTTCACAAGAAAGGTGATACCAAATGCTACAGTTAGTGCAACAAACGGCATTTTGTGACCAAGTGACTGGTTTACTGCAGTATCCGCAAGGCTAAATAGCGCTACCCAGTGGTCCAGGATTCATCTGGATATCCCCTGCCAGTATAAAGATAAGTAGTACAGAGATAGAAAGATGCTTCTTAGAACGTGGCATGCGGGCTGGTATATTACAGTTAACAGTTAACACATTCCTGTAGAGTCTTGATCGTAGATCTATGTAACTTCCAGCTTACCATGGTCATAGCTGTACATGACGGCGAATGTGATGTATCATGTGATAGTGAAGAGATGGTGTATCCTACGCAGAAGACAAGCATCCATACTGCAACTAGAGCCGGTTGTGTGTGTGGCAATGTGGTCGTCATCTTGGATTCGGTGAGTGGTCGGGGGAGGCAAAAACCCTTTAAAAATTAGCAAGTCATAATTGCAAAATTTACTATCAGAGAAGAAAAATATATAATAATACTTATGATTGCAAAAATATCAAAAATACAAATCAAAATCAAAAGATTAAGACGGATAGTTACTGCACTGGATCAGACCTCCCAGAAATCACGTCCGTCTGCCGCGGGTGCGCCCTCTCTCATCATTGTATTTAGTAGAAAGTGAAAAATCCGTGATGAGTAGGCCCCTAATGCGATATATACCATCAGCACTGCTGAACAAAGGTCAACTCCATCCCCACCCCCTCTAGCCCAGACCATACACCAAGGTCATTTTTTTTCAAATGTTTCTTACCTTTACTGTAGAATGAATGGATAGAATCGGAGGTGAGAAGTTACTAACTTTGCGTGTAATGCAATTAACTTTATTCCCAAACTCTTGATTATCTAAAATCCTTTTTATTCGGTTTTACATTATTATTATTATTATTATTATTAATGGTATCTTTATTCAACAAATCATTGATCGCAGCCTGTGGCTGAATTACAAATGATTTTACAAAAGTGAGAATATACATACACAGTATTACATAAATATACAAATGTAAAATTACAAAATCAAAATGACACGCAGGCTCACACAAAACAAGAACAATTCGAACAAGAAAGAAACTCTCAGACACTGCGTGCACAAGAAATAATGAAAATTTGAATTGACATGGATCATTGACCCTAAAGTTTCCAAGATAATCACTGCCAATCAGTACATGACTATTCATTAAATTCCATAAAATTACATTATACCTTAAACCATTTCCGGGTATGAGACAAAAAAAAAACACACAAAATTATCACATTTTCACTTTATGTTTGACCTTTAACCCTAATCAGGCTGGGGGGGGGGGGGGGCGGAATCCGCCCCCCCCCCCTCGACGTTTCGCGCAATATCTTCGCAGCACGATAAGCTCCCGCCGCGATGTCTCATGACTTTTTTCTTTCAAGTATCACGCAACTTTTGAGACCAAAATTGTTGCGCCCGCGCGTACCGTTTTGACGCGACGCCCGTTCGAAAAAAATTTGTCAACCCCAAAATTGCTCCAAAACGTGATTTTGTGTACAAATCCAATGCAAATTGTGTTTTTTCAATTAATTCACATAAAAATTCATATCTTGACTTAGAATGGACGAAATTAATTTATTTTAGCATAATAAAGCTTCGAAAAATGTCCGTGACAAATTTTGGCCAAAAAACAAACAAAAACAAAAGGTCAAAAAACACAGAAATACATAAGAAATTCAAAAAACAATCAAATACATCAGAAATTAATTTCGATACAGATTTTTTTTATCCTATGTCTCAGGAGAATGATACAAGAAACATTAAAAAAAAAGAAATCAGCCTAATTAGACCATTGATAAGTGATTTAGAGCCCAAAACTGATTTTATGCATAAATTACAATAATTAAATAATATAAAACAGAAGAAAAATTTTTCGGAGAAAGCAACCATACATTTTGATAGTATACGTCGCGGGCGTCGCGTGTGCGGATTTTCGGCGCGATCACGCGTTCCATAGGCGAGATCTGAAGGGGGGGGGGGGGGCGGAATCCGCCCCCCCCCCCCCCCAGATATAGCATAGCCAAAAAAGCCCAGCCTGATTAGGGTTAACCGTAATATTTCCAAAACAATTTCTGCCCACCAATACATACATATTCATTTAATTCCATGAAAGTTCCTTGAACCATTTCCCAAATATATATAAACAAAATTATTTTCACTTAGCGTTTGACCTTTGACCTCAAGCCCCCCCCCCCCCCCGGAGAAAAAAACAAAAACATTAAGTGATACGAATACACACTAAGTTTCAAAATATACCCTCCAGCATTGCACAGGCATGGGAAAAACAAAGAAGAAGAAATGTACATTTGGCCTTCATCTTTAACCCTAAAATTTCATTATATATAACATAACATAAACATAAATATTCATTAAGTTACATGAATGTACATTGTACCTTAAACCATTTCCGGGTATGAGGGGAAAAAATTATAACATTTTCACTTTATGTTTGACCTTTAACCCTGACATTTCCAAAACAATTTTTGCCCATCAATACATACATATTCACTTAGTTCAATGAAAATTCCTTGCACCATTTCCCAGATATATGAAAAAAAAATATTTATATATTCACTTGACGTTTAACCTTTGACCTTTGACTTCACGGCCCGAAATATTCTCTCAAATAACATAATTACACCTCAGGTCATTGATATACATAACAGGTTTGAAATCAATTAAAAAAAATGTTTACCATGACAACGCTTTTCGTGACCAACACAATAATCATACCTTTCACATTCATATTTCGATACCGCAATGTACACCAACTTTAATTTCAGTTACTTCACAATTGCCTATAAAAAAAAAATCTCATACAACTATTTCCCTATTTATTGTGAAGTATTCAATAACCCAATAAGATATGGAATTGGGCTTCTCTTGTACCTTTCTGTTCTACACCTCACAGTGGGATATTGTGTTGACCTTCTTAAAGATGAGGAGTACCTGGTCTGTCGAGGTGCTGGTAACCAGTGCCTGAATAGTTGTGACTTTAGCAGTGACTTGGCAAATTTGCAGCATACATCATGCCTGCGAGCCTCAAGAGACTGAAGTTGTGTTATTTCGAGAGCATTGAGATAAGTGCCATAGGATTCGCCTAAGATCATTCGTAGGGCTCGTTTTTGCACCCTTTCAATTTGGAGTGACAGCTGTTGTGTAAGACCCGGATGTCACACCGGGACAGCGTATTCAACCAGGGGTCTGATGTAACATGTGTACACTTTTAACAAATCTTTCATTGGAAGTTTAAAAGATTTCAATGATCTTAACATGAACAATCTCTTACTAACCTTTGACAGCATGGCACTCACGTAGCTGTCCCACTTGAGTTTAGACTGCACAAGTACACCTAGGATTTTTACCACATCTACTTCAGCCAAAGTCTGGCCATTTAGACTACATTGTGTAGAAGGCAACTGGGTTTTACCAAAATCAACCCTCATTACATGACATTTAGAAGCATTCAGTTGCATGTTATTTGTAGTGCACCATCTGTCTAATTTCTGAAGGGTACCTTGCATTTTACCGACCGATCCTCGTTGTGTTGCTTCCGCTATCGTCATGTCGTCTACATATTTTCAATGTTTAATACTGGATGGCATCAAGGCGTCGTTAACCCGTTGAGGACGAGTCCCGAGTATACTCGGGCAGGTGTCTATGGGAAATGCGTGTTGTAGCAAAATCAAACCGTCCTCAACGGGTTAATGAGAATCAGGAATACTAGTAACACTGGGCCCAAACGTGTTCCTTGTGGTACTCCCGCATAGAGAGATCTACTTGAGGACAGACAACCACGGTAGCGAACACGCTGGGATCGGTCAGTGAGGAAGTTGGCAATCCAAGATATGAGAGAAGGATGGACTTGTAATTCAACCAACTTTGACATGATTATTGAGTGGTCTACTCTATCAAAAGCTTTGGAGAAATCTGTTGTAACTACCACGGACGTAGTACCTAGCTTGTCGGCGTTTTTAGATAAAAAGTTGACAATGTCCACTAAGCAGTGCGTACATGACATGCCAGCTCTACTACCAAATTGTTTACTGTCAAGGGAGGGATCAATGGCAGACACCAACGACTTAGTGATAAACAACTCAGCAAGTTTTGCAAAATGATCTGTAAGTGCTATTGGTCTAAGCTTATCGATTCTGGCTGGTTTCTCTTTCGGGACAGGAACTACTATTGCTTGCTTCCACTGATGTGGCACAACACGTTCAGTGTAGGAACTGTTCAGAATGTGACATAACGGGGAGCTTAATTCAAGTGAAAACATCCTTATCACTCTCGCCGGGATTCCATCAGGTCCACAAGACTTCCCTGGACTCACTTTTTGCAACTCTCGCATCACTTTCCATTGTTCAAGTCTTGGAAGTGGTGGGGTATCAGACGTCAACGGTGGGAGTTTGGACATGTCAAGGGGTGCAATACCACTTGAGACGCTTATGAAATGGGAATTGATGGTTTCAGCGACAACGTCTGCTTCGACTGATCAACATCCGGAACATGGATTATCTCGTTTAACTGGCTACGTGACGTCATGAGCTTAATGTTTTTGTACCATGACGCAGGATCATCATTCTTCAATTTGGCAACACGATCATGATAGAATTCTTTCTTCGCTCGGTGAATGCTCCTGCAGATTTTATTGCGACAGGATTTCCAAGCACTTATGGGGCCGTTCACAAAGAGATGTTGTCGTTTACTTATCAGCGATTTCACTTCAGGGGTGATCCATGGTTTGTCTCTGTTGTGGGCTCGTACCTCCTTCTGAGGGAAGAATGTGTTCAGGGCTTGGTGAAGGATGGAGTAGAACTCATCACATTTAGTCTGGGTATCTGGGGCATCATGAACACTAGACCAGGACTGATTTGAGATCCACCTACCAAAACACCTTGCGTCAGAGTCACGGATAGGTCTCAAGACACGCCTAGTCAACACATTGGGCTCTCGGGGAAATACTTCCTTGGGAAACCAGGTTACCACGTTGTGGTCACTTTTGCCGAGGGGGGAAAGTATGGCAACTTGTTTGTAGAAGTCCCCGAGGTGTGTTAAGATCTTATCCAGGATTGAGCCAGATCTTGTGGGTTTGTCCACTACCTGTCGAAGAGAGCAATTGGCACAAATGACATCTGTATCTAGCCGATTAAAGTCACCCAGCACAACCAGCCCACTAGATGGATGTCTCAATCGCAGGTCATCGATTGACTGAACGACATGATTACATAACCAAATAATCCTCCTACAATGACATACGCGATCCCTAATGTGTTGTCTTTCTTAATGATGATTTTATCACATAGACGGTAGTAGTAACATTACTAACAGAATATACACCGCATACACGTTACGCTGAATAGTGGTCGCCAGCAAACGTATCCGTCACTATTATACATTTTAAGATCTGATCCAAGAACTTACAATATAGTATGGACATTAGCTTGTTTTTTTTTTCTTTCTCGTTCCGGTATGATTGCTGCAAGCCAACTACAACCTTACACAGCGAATTGTGACACTCTTATACTCATTGGCAACTATCACAAATCTCAAACCAACGCTTATTGCTCACAGAAAGCAACATATTTTGATTTTTTCTGAACATTGGGACTGTCATTTATACACTGTAAAACAGTTTATGAATTGAAGTTATTTTTACCATTCTCATTTGGAGATGAGCTAGTCCAGAGTTAATGAAGGGATTGCATCACTGTGATTTGCTATCTTTTCGAAATGATCTTCATGAACTGCAAAAATTTACCAAGTCTATTCTTTCTGAAGTAATGAATGTGGCAAATTGAATCTTGGCACACCTTTTCCCGTGCCTAAGTTTCCTTCTTCTCCATTTCTTGTAAAGAACAACAAATCTATTAAACAAAAATAATGACAATTATGAATACTTTGAAACTGACATGAGTACAATACAATAACTTCCAAAGCTTTATGCGCTTTAAAACTGCATGATAATATTCATTCATTGCTACATTCATGGATTTATTCATATGTTTTTCCATCTCCAACAAAGCATGTAAATACGTTTTGTTTACCTAAGATATAAATGCATAAACAAATCGACATTGCTTAATATGATACGTGAATTTGCATGTAATATTGATAAGGTAAAAAGAAAAATAGAGACTGGAGATGGGGAGGACTGCAAAATACAACAACAAAAACAACAACAACAACAACAACAACAACAACAACAACAACAAAACAACAAACAAACAAGAATGCTTGCAGGGTGCATTCCCCAAAACAAAGTAAAACAAATATACATATATCATTGATCTTTTTTGTATATGAAAACTGCAATTACAAGATCGATTTACACACCATTAAAAACCGCAGATATACACGGACTAAATACAATATTGGAGAGACAAATTGCACTATCGTTCATGATCAGATGAGGTAAGCGAAGATGCAAAGATTCAATTATCACTCTATTGACGTATACGTGTCCTAAGCCCGATCTTTACTCAATAGCCTCAGAGCCACAGATGTGACATCACTGGTGTTCTAAAAGTGTGAGAATCAGGTGGATGATTTTGGTTAGACTTTGACCATAATGTGTATGGTCGAGTATCATCGTGTCAGAGGAGAGAATTCAACAATCGAAAGGACATTATCTTAGACCACACCCGTGTGTGTGTGTGTGTGTGTGTGTATGTCTGTGTGTGTGTGTGTGTGTGTGTAAGTGTGTGCGTGGCTGGTAGAAATAGCACATTGATTTAAAGGGATCACATCGTTTTGGTTGAGACCTAATTTCAGGTTTCTATTATTTTTCTTGATGAGATAATGAGAAACCTCTCATGAAATATGGAAGAGCATGTAATTCCATATGAAATTCATTGGTTTTGAAATGGCTGAGATATCCAAAACAGAGCGATTCTAATAAGTGTGGGACCCACAATTTATTACGATCCCTTTGTTTTACTTTGTTTTTGGATGTTTTAGTCATTCCAAACGCGATTTTCATCAAATAAACTTTTGAATTCCTCGAAAATGGTATGCTCTGTACTATTCTATAAGTGTTTTCTTGGTATCTCGCAAAAAGTCAAAAGCCCAATTCTCATCTCCGCCAATACTGTACCATCCCTTTCAGCTTAATCTATCCACCCTATGAAATGCTGAAAAAAAATATTTACTCTAGATTATGCCATAAGTCATATTTTGGCAAACATCATTACTCGAGAATATTTGATAAAAAGACATTAATCTTTGAGACAATTTTAACAGGCACTTCACCTGCGATTTCATATCTGCGTTACTTTCGAAGACAACGTGGAAGGAAAATCACTACTTTACAGTTTTTAATGTTCTCAGATGCAAATCGTGATGTAATAATGTGTATTGTCGAATCAGCTTGCAAAATAAAACGCTTGATAAAGATCTCCGCAAAAAAAAAGAGAAAAAAATAATAATAAGGAGCACAAATTATGCACCATGTCCAGGATTTGCTAGTTTCTTGCCTTCTTTTCATTATATTTGAGATGTCAAATTTCGGTTTGTATGAGTAACATATGTTTCAGTTGACCTGTTTTCAGATGAAATATTTGGCAGTGTTTGCCGTTCTCGTCTTCTTCTTCTCCTGCATCTGTCGCACCAACCTCGCAAGACGGTCCTGAAATCATTGAGTCGAAACCAGTAGATCGCAGGATTCAGAACGCTGTTCAGCACCGGGAGGGACTTGAAAACGCCTCCGGCTACATTTGAGCTCATGATTCCATCATCGAATGGATACGTCAAGACGATCTGGACGTTTATAGGGCACACACATAATATGGTCGTCACAGAAATTAAAACAAACGTAATCAAGATTCTCTTATTGGTCTTATTTGTAGGTGATATGCCCGCATTTCGAGATGATGACTTAATTGTTCTATAAGCTGAGTAATATGTTGCCACGATGGCTATTTGGCCGGCAAAGCTGGCTACGGCGTAACCCAGAACAAAATGAGGTTCAAACTCTACAAAATACATGTCGAGGAAACTTATGAGTCCGACAAGAAGCCACGTTAAAACAACTGCTAGGATCAGTCTTTTGGGAGTAGCCCAATGTTCATGACCTAGCGGGTCGAGGCGTATCACAATCAGCCGATGGATCGCTAGTCCAAGTGTAGTCAATATCGACATAAGCATGGTAGGAAGGAACATATATGCACTCACTCTCACATTGACCTCATACATCCGGTAGTGACTGATCTGATTGATAAAAACAACAAAGAGAAAACAACATCCCATGGTTAAAACCACAATTTAATGGCATTCCTCTTACGAATGAAATAAAGCAGAAGTGATGAAAACGTGTATATGCATACTTCATTCTTTCTGGTCCTGTGTATGTTGATTGTGTACATTACGCTATGGTAGCATTGTTAGTTTTTGTCCCCGCCGAACGAGTTCGAGCAGGGGACTATGAAACGGGCTCCGTACGTGTGTGTGTCCGTGTGTCCGTCCGTCCGTCCGTCCGTGTGTCCGTCCGTCCGTCCGTGTGTCCGTGTGTGCGTCCGTGTGTGATCAAAATCTTCAATTTGCTACTTCTCTGTCATTAATGAGCCAATTTTGATTCTGTTTGCTTTATATGATAGCACCACATGGGAGCTTTGAAACTTCTACACAGAATTTCAGTCGTGACCTTTGACATTGACCTTTGACCTATATTGTACATTTTGCTACAAAATGCTACTCCTTCGCCATTTCTAACCCGATTTCGATTCCGTTTGCTTTATATGATGGCACTAGGTGAGGGCTTCAAAACTTCTACACAGAATTTTGACCTTTGACTTCTTTGACCTTTGACCTTGATTTTTGACCTATATTGTACATTTTGCTACAAAATGCTACTCCTTCGCCATTTCTAACCCGATTTCGATTCCGTTTGCTTTATGTGATGGCACTAGGTGAGGGCTTCAAAACTTCTACACAGAATTTTGACCTTTGACTTCTTTGACCTTTGACCTTGATTTTTGACCTATATTGTACATTTTGCTACAAAATGCTACTCCTTCGCCATTTCTAACCCGATTTCGATTCCGTTTGCTTTATGTGATGGCACTAGGTGAGGGCTTCAAAACTTCTACACAGAATTTTGACCTTTGCCTTCTTTGACCTTTGACCTTGATTTTTTACCTGTATTGTACATTGGCTACAAAATGCTACTCCTTCGCCATTTCTAACCCGATTTCGATTCCGTTTGCTTTATGTGATGGCACTAGGTGAGGGCTTCAAAACTTTACACAGAATTTTGACCTTTGCCTTCTTTGACCTTTGACCTTGATTTTTGACCTGTATTGTACATTGGCTATAAAATGCTACTCCTTCGCCATTTCCAACCCGATTTCGATTCCGTTTGCTTTATGTGATGGCACTAGGTGAGGGCTTCAAAACTTTTACACAGAATTTTGACCTTTGACCATGATTTTTTACCTATATTGCACATTTTGCTACAAAATGCTACTTCCGGCGGGGACATATATTACGCACCGCGTAATTTCTACTTTTCCTTGTTTTTAATAGTTGCCATTCAAAGTAACCAAACGTTCATTAAAAGGTAGAAGAAGTGAAAAGTGAATTATCACAATGTAAGTGAATGATTACATGCATGGTCTTTGTTGCAAAGACTAATTTCCGAACGCATACTGTTAACTTCCCCAAATACTAGAAGAGATATACACAGATTCAAGTAAGTTTTGTAGAAAACGGCTCTTTTTACTCACAAATTATTCTCGACCTCAATAATGCCAAAAGAACAATTGAAACGAACCTCATATTCTGAAGAATATTCCCAGAAGAGAACAGCAAGCCATCCAAGTCCAGATAGAGCAGCAAGACAATCACACAGGGCCAAGCTGAATATGAGAATATTCTGTTTTCTCCGCAAGTGGCGACTTGCAAGAATAGCGGACATGGTAACAATGTTGACGATAATCGCCAAAAAGGCTATAAGAGCTGTAGAATAGAACGCAATCTTTTGCCACAAACTTTGTTGTAGATATGAATAGCCGGCAGGACTCTCCTCCATCCACCATGAAGATATGTTTTCCATCTTGCTAGAGGGTCTAGAAAACATGCGAAGTCGTACCGCGGCAAAGAGTAAATAATGCGACGAGTGCACACCAACTCGTGCACCTTTTCACTTGCGGTGAATATCAACATGGCAAAGCAATTTCACATGAGATTATAAAGATTAGGTTCAAGAATGTAGCCAATCAGAAGCGGTGAAATGAGCCATAAGTGAGCTCGTTTTTTGTAGCGTGCATTCTGTGCGAGTACGTAGGCCCTAAGTGCGAATCGCTTTACGTCGTCATCTGTACGGCCGATCGAAGGGCCTCTCAATAACAGTCCTGTTTATGAATTGCTCCCAGGTGATACTATATTAAATATACTTCAAAAAGACATTTTATATAGGAACAGTTATTGCACAAGTTAAAGGACAAGTTCACCTTTATAAACATAAGGATTGAGAGAATGTAGCAACATTAGTAGAACACATCATTGAAAGTTTGAGGAAAATCAGACAATCGGTTCAAAAGTTATGAATTTTTGAAGTTTTTGTGCAATACCAGCTGGATGAGAAGACTACTGCAGTGTATGAATAACTTAGATGTCACATGCGTACAACAATATAAGGAAAATATAAAGAGAATTTCACAAAATTCCATCTTTTGAAAAAAGTACACATTCCCCTGACTCGTTGCCGACAAATGTTATGGGTAATATTATTCCCCCTGCCTTTAGAAAGAGGCAAGTCAAGTGCTCTTTTATTATGCAAAAAAAGTGAAAATATGTTGAATTTTCTTTTACATTTTCTTTATACTGTTGTACGCATAATGACTCACAAGCTGTCGTAGTCTCCTCATCCAGCGGTTCCAACACAAAAATTAAAAAAAAAAAAATCATAACTATTGCATCGATTGTCCAATTTTCCTCAAACTTTCACTGATGTGTTCTACTAATATTGTTGCATTTTCTCAATCCTTATGTTTATGAAGGTGAACTTGTCCTTTAAAGTTCGTGACGTTTACAGCGGAGATGCACGCACGTTTGGGGGTACTCACAGTGTCCCAACCTGCTGTGCCTCGATCGTGCATATTGAACCATGATTGTGAATACATGTACTTTCGAGTGCACGGCATTTACACACTCACCTTTGCACTATTTGTATACCCAGTGTATGAGACGGCACTGGACACTCTACTGTCGTTCTTGTGCGACAGACTCTGCTAAATTATAACATCTCCAGGACGTTAGAAGTCGCTGTATTTTGTAAAGCATCAACATACATTGATCTTTGTCGAAAATTATGTTTATGATGAATATTGTGAAATAGGTAATTGTACCTACAGATTTAAGACACATTTATTTCTCTTTCGTATAAATAATTTCACGTTTGTTGTAAGTAGTAAAGTCTGATGAGTAGGCGTTACTGTAATGAAGTGTTTTCTGCGCATTTAGATATTTCTGTCTGGTACGGTTACTGTTATCAACTTAGTGATTGTTGCGGGTTGGGTTTTTGCAACTGGGTACCTGGTCGTTTCTTAAGACTCAATCTTAAGTAGAAAACTGTAGAACAGTGCCATAAATGCTATTACGAACACAGAAGCAACTATTTGGAAGTGTAGACAGACCATGGCCGGCGGAACGGGGGGGGGGGGGGGGGGGGGGGGGGGGGGCAGGGGCCAGAAGGGCTCACTCCACACGTTTTGTGCACCATAGAGAGGAATACATATAGGATGTCATCACTTTGGGCCCCTTTTTTTAACGTGGAAGTACGTGGCACTAAAAAGAAATAGACAGATCTTGAAGTGAAGTGTGAGCGCCGTAGGGTCATGTTTTTGCGCTGGAGACGATTTTTTTTCTTTTCTTTTTTTGCTTGTCAGCTGAAGAAACCGGAAGTGGAAGAAGAAAGATGAGTTCAAGACCTTTTTTTTTTCTCGTTAGCTGCAGAAACCCGGAAGTGATGGAAGGTGAGGACCTTTTTTTTCTTTTTTTTTCTTGTTAGCTCATGAAATCCGTAAGTGCTCCCTCCTACTTTTGAAAACGCTCCGCCGGCCCTGAAGACACTATAGTTGATACTGTACTCATAAAGACGAAAAATCATTTTATTCAACCAACATGATCGTTGCTATTCCAGAACAATTGTACACCAGAGTTTTATTTATTATTCATTTATTCATGTGTTCTTTTAAAGATAATACAGGATAGCCACATTCAGTTTGCTAACTGCTTTACTTTGGCGCCGTGTATATACACAAAATGTAACAACAAATACATTTGTCGTAACATGATTCACACAATTACAGATCAATGACATAAACAACAAAAGAAATCAACTTAACTACACTTCTGTTACATGTATACATAAAAAATAAGGAATTAACAGTTTAGAAAAGGGAAGAGTATATAACCACAAACAAAACAAAGAAAAAAGTCTAGTAGGTGTGACAATGCAAAAAAAAGGAGGTCTTATTGGGATCGTTGGAAGACAAAAGTTAAAGCATGCGGATAAATCTTAAACAATTTGTTTTGAATATAGTCAGTGACGAAGACAGTTGTACTTCAATTGGGAGTTTGTTGAAAAGAGAGCTACCGGTGTACGAAAAGGAACGTGTCTTATATTCGGTTTTCGGGTATAAAAAGTAATAATAATTGACAAATGAATAATGTGGCAGCTTTTCCTGTAGTAGACGACGCCATTTTACGCCTTTTACTACAACCCGTTTAGTCACTAAAACGTCGACTCTTGACGGTAATCAATACGGTGACAATACATTATAGTTTTGAAACTTAACATTGGCCGCAGGTGGCGCTATTCATCGAGATCATGCGGTAGGACTGGGTTGCGAGTATCAAACCTCTAATACAATCATGTAGGGCCTACTCTATCCAAACTGTCACACTAGCAATGAAGCTTTACACTATGTCTGTTCAGTAATCTTGTTGTGTAACCTGTCACTTATCAAGGAGTTTGACACCAGGAGTGACGATGAAGAACCCGGATTTTTTTTCTCATCTAGCAATCTAGAGATCAAGCAGTAGTCGTGAGCCATACAGTGAGAGGCCAACATTTTATACACTAATGATGAACGACAATAAGAAAGTGGCTGCATACACTTGTATAAGTGATGGGAGCAAAAGCGCATAGATAAGTACAAGCCTGGAGGCACAAAAAGGTGCTAGAACTAAAACTGAAGGAATGGATGAGTTGCTGAAACAGCAGTACAACCCTACACCAACCACTTGCCAACGGTGATGCTTGATAATTACAATTTTACCGGCGAAATAAGTATGTGGAAGAGAGTGCTGCCAAATTATGAAGAATTGAAGAAGATGACCGAGACATGTTACTTTTTAAGACATTCAGGAGTAAGTTTCCTTGGGATATATTCATATTTGAATTGCTGACAAACATATTCAGGAGCGACTTTCGTCAGACTGTATGATAGACAAAACAGTCATACTATCTATTAACATGGCGATGCCGGGTTTATACCCATGGAACGTGCTGGGTAAAACATTGTCCTGGGGTGTAGATACTCTACAAGATTCGAACTCGGGACCTCCTATTGAAAATCAAGGGTCTTACCCACTATACCTTATTGCCCCCTCATGATACTGTACTTTAATCTTTTTTTTGTTTTTTTTTTTCTTACAAGCGTATGGACATTGAGAACTGTCCTGCTGTTAACAGATGAACCTTAATTGTTAATGGTATTGTCTATATTTGTTTAGTAGTCACCATGCTCGTGGTTACAGCTGTACGCCCTTTGTATCAAATAATCAGTACAGTGTGTTAATCACAGTCCTTTCCAAAGGCCCTCCAATTGCTGTTGTTACCGACAATCACAGTGAGCTAAAACCCAACGCGTCAGCCCCTCTCGCTCTGGCTTTCTCCCTGGTAGCTTAGGTCCAGCTCACGTGACTCATTCCTCTCCTATCGCATGTAATTACTTCCTATAAGAGTTTCATAAAAAAAAAAGAATTATTGAAGTTCGAATCTAAATTTAAATTGTTTCTATCGCACCTCTTGGTTTCACGTGTACCTGGAAATTAAGTCATTTTTTTTTTCTTGATGAACTGTAGATAAGTGTACGAAATATCATACAGGCCCATACGTGCGGAGAGAGAGATGGAGAGAGGAAGATCAAGAGATGGGGGCAAGAAGAGGGTGTGACAAGGAAGAGAGAGAGAGAGAATGAGAGAGAGAGAGAGAGAGAGAGAGAGAGGGGGGGGGGGGGATGGGAGGGGAGGGAGATAGAGAGGTCGGAGAGCTATATATTTAAAGAAGCAAATATTTTCTTATTATTCTCTTTATTTTTGGTGACCTTTAATCGCAAATATCTCCATTTGGCAAATATGGACTTATCGGTTTTTGCGAACAAAATCTTCTATATATATATATATATAAATATATATATATATGATAAATATATACGTTAGTGTGTGTGTGTGTGTGTGTGTGTGTGTGTGTGTGTGTGTGTGTTATTAAGCTGTCACTAGTCAGACGTGCGAGCGAACGTCATGTAGTACGCCAAACTCAATAACATTTCTTCCATTTTTTTTATATTTCAGGCGGGGGGGGGGGGGGGGGGTTGGTGATCCATCCCCAATCCTCAAGAGATTTACTCACATGACGCACATATAGATTCACCTAGACCAACGTATTACCCAGAGAATGCTCTTTGAAAGTTACGATGATGATAATTTATCATACATACATCCATTGATTGTAAAATCACGTGATTGATAACAAAATGTGAACATACAAACTATTTTGAACACCTTATTTTTTGACTTATTTATCAAGACTATGATAAACAAACATTTCATGTCAGCTGACTGTAAACTTGTACGAGTGCTTATACAAAAAATGGTAACAATGATACACACTGCATACAATCACTCTCAGTTCAATATTCAAAAAGCTGAAATTGACAAATTTGACATCCGCAAATGAATCTTCGGTGATTCTTAAAGATATAAAACCATTGTAAGCATGCACTACACAATACATAAATTGTTTTTTCAGTACTCCTGGAAATGTCACGTTCAAAATATGTACATTTCAAAATTGTAAAATGCCTGTCCAGGTACCATCAATTACCTTTTATTTTTATTCAATACATGTTTCAGCATCAAGAACTAAAAGAATAAATTTACTGCCAGTTACCAGCAAGACTACAAGTTGTCCTATACCGTGAACTGCAACTGTTCATCAAGAGTCCCGTGATTGTAGCTTTAGAAGGTGTATTAGTGACATATCCGTTTTTCTGTGTTCTGGTTGCTGTTGTTGGATAATTATTTTAATAGCGACCCAAGTTAAGAGGGGGAAGGTGGGTAAGTCATCGAAGTATGAAAATAAATACCTACGTGATAGATAAAGTAGTACCAGCATTTCTTTCAAGAGATAGCCCTTAACTACGAATGCACAATAGACCCCAGGAGTGTATGTGTATCATGGTGAGTTCATATTTGTTTGATTGTTCGAGTTAATATTTCATTTTCATTCATTTCACTCATGCATGTTCACATGCATGTTTTTTTTATTTTCATTTCCAATCAAACACAGGTAATACACTTTGACATGATTACATATATTGGAACTTAATAATACATATTGGTTCTTAAAAGAACTTCATGGAAATGGAAATTGAGGGGCTGCTAAAAAGCGAACTTGTAGATTGCAGTCCCCTCACTTACGTTACATTACTACAATACATTAATTATATATGACTTTATAACACAATACAACGATACATGTACCGTACAAGCTAATCATTGAAAGTACAATTGTATACAGTTTTCATTCAATCGAATCGGATGGTTACATAAAGTATACGCTTTCACATGTATACACATACACATAGACATAGACATAGACATAGACATAGACATACACACACACATACACACAAGCACACACACGTACCCACATACACATACGCATACACACGCACGTACACACACATGTATGCATCCACATACATTGTGCACACACAGAAGAGAGTAGGGAAAGAGAGGGCGGGAGGGGGAGAGGGGGAGTAGAGAGAGCGAAGGGCAGGTCAACATTCTCGATGCAGGGTGAAGAAAAAAGAACAACAATTCCAAACAGTCAAACTAATCATGGGGTACATATGAGCTAATCAAATATTTCTTTAAATTACTAGAGAATGATTTCAAACTAATGGAATCTTTTATATTTTTCTCAAGGGAATTCCAAAATTTTGGGCCACTGTAGATAAACGTGGATTTTGTAAATAGAGTTCGGGTAAGGGGCAAATGATATTCATCTGTTTGACGAGTGGGGTATTTATGAATATTTTTATTCTTATTAAACATATTTTCAAAAACTAAAGGAAGTGAATTATTATACAAACTGTACATAAATTGATCAAGGTAATAATAATACAAATCCCTTACTTTCAAAACCTTATTCTCCACAAATAATCCGTCAGTATGGGAATATTTGGAGGTATTACATATTACTCGAAGTGATTTTTTTTAAACAAAAATAATCTATCCAAATAAGTTGAATGTGTATTTCCCCATACTATAATTCAATACGTTAAATAAGGTAAAATTAACGTTGAATATAACATTAGCAACTTTTTAACAGAAAAACAAAACTTTACTTTATTAATTACACCTATGTTACTGGAAATAGTGCGGCATATACAATCTATATGCTGTTTCCAAGAAAGCTTACTGTCTACAGTTATACCAAGAAATCTAACAGAATAGACCTGTTTTATCACTTCATTTTCAAAAATTATATCATGTGGCAATTCATCAAGGGTATTACTAAACAACATCACATTTGTTTTCTGCAAATTAAGCGATAATCTATTTGCTCTTAACCATTGCATTATCTTGTTCAATTCTATATTCATGACATCAACTAATGTATGAGGATTTGAAAGAGAAAGGAAAAGATTAGAATCATCTGCAAATAATGTAAAAGAAAGAACATTTGAAGATTTTGGTAAATCATTGATGTAGATAATAAAAAGTAACGGCCCTAGTATACTTCCTTGTGGAACTCCACAATCAACTGAGCGCAAAGAAGATTTTTCATTGTTTATACAAACAAATTGTTTTCTGTCTTTCAAATAGCTTCTGAACCACTCCAGGCCTTCCCACGTATACCATAATGATTAAGTTTATAAAGAAGAATGTCGTGGTTAATCGTGTCGAAGGCCTTGGAGAGGTCCAGGAAGATTCCTGCAGTATGTTGAAACTTATCAATTGCTCGAGATACTTTTTCAGTGAAAGATAATATTGCATGTGCTGTGCTATATTTCTTGCGAAATCCAAATTGATATTTTGATATTCTATTTAAAAGATTTCTATTTAAAAAATCTATAATAGTATGCGTTTAGAAATAGTAGTCTTCTATGTCTTCTAATTTGTATCCAGGGTAGCCTCTTTAGTGTTGCCAATGATTTACCAAAAGGGTTCTGCCATGCATCATTACTCTAGTGTTGCCAGGTACCTATTTCTACATCTGGGTCCTGCCATGCATCACTACTCTAGTGTTGCCAGGTACCTATTTCTACATCTGGGTCGAGGGGACATAATAGTAGGAGTAGCAGTAGAAGAAGAAGAAGAAGTAGTAGTAGTAGTAGTCGTCGTCGTCGTCGTAGAAATAGTAATAGTGAATAGAACAAGTATAGTAGAACGAGTAAAAGAAATAATAGCTCTACTGTGAATCTAAGTTGTTTTTAAATTAAAGGGGAAAAATCGTTTTTATACAAAAATATACCGGGTGTCCCCCAAAAAACGGAACGGTGGATTTTCAGTATCTTCCATTCTAGAAGTGATATATTTTTTGACATGATTAGAAAGACCATCTTCCGCAAAAGACAATGATACCACAATCATTAAATTTGGTGCAGAATTCTTTATTCGACGCCAATTTCTGTAAATGCAGTCATTTTCAAATTTCGCCTGATTTTTGGGACTTATGAGATAATAATTTTGGTGCGACACGCGTTCCATACGGTTAATTGTGTTAGCTCGTTGATCCATGTCAACAAAAGATACAGCTTTTACATTGTAGCAGACGGCGAGTTGTCACAATATGGGCCGAATGCATAAACGCTAGCAATTGCTTGTGCTAGCCTTTTACTCGAATCCGTATGCATAAAAACAAGCAATTGCTTGCGAGCAGAAGCTTTTGCTGGCAAGAACAAGCAATTGCTTGCTGCCCGCAAGCAATTGCTTAGAGACCAAGCGTTTGCTTAAAAACGTATGCATAAAACATACCTTTTGCTTGTTCTTGCTAGCAATTGCTAACGATTTTCCAAACTCTGTAAAATGAACTTGAGCTTTTGCTTAACTTGGGCGTTCCCTTTTAAGTATCATTTTCACATTCATACAAGAAAGACCACACTTGTGCAGGAGTGGTATAAATCTACAACAAATTACTCTTTAGCAGTGTTAGAAACTTTTTCATTTCAACATCGGGAATGTCCAGTGGTCAGCACGAAAAACAGGTATATGTCTGACTTCGGTGGAGAGCAAGGAGACCTCTCTCCACGTGAGATCTGGTAGATCCGGGCTTTCTCTATAAGTAGTGATGGGAATCAGCCAGTACGTGTGTGTGTATAGATGTGTGTGCGTCTGTGTGCGCATTTATGAGTGCCATTTCATAGCTCTATTGCTATGTCAGGAAATGTTTCGCACACACACCCCTTTCAAATACATGCTGTCACACTCGCCTTTGTTCTTGTGTTCGCACAGGCGTGACGTTCCTTTTGTTGAAAACGCAAGCAATTGGTTGTGCGGGACAAGCAAAAGGTATGGGCACAAGCAAAAGGTTATGCATATGGATTTAAGCAATTGCTTGAGCTAGACCTTTTGCTAGAAGAGCTTGTACTTTTGCTTGAAGCAATTGCTTACAAGCAATTGCTTGTTTTATGCATTCGGCCCATTGGGGTGTTCTTAAAATTTTCTGTAGATTTTCCCTATTTTGGGGGTGCTGAACACAAATCCACCTGTTGCCATTTTTCTAACCAACGTCTTCAGCCGTTGCCATGACAACGAATTATTTTCTTTAAAAGAACAGGTATTCTTTGTCAAACATCATAAATACATGCTGTAAACACCATAATAAGTCAATCAATGTAAATATCTCTTTAGTCAAATTAAAAATCACAATTCTTATGTCATGGTTACCTTATAGCAACGATGGTTGCCACGGTAACAAACATTTTAAAAGAAAATAGTTATATTTTCATGAAAAAAAAATCATGTTGTTGCCATAGCAACGATAATAATGTGGCATGAACATAGTGAAAAATCCCCTGATAATTATCATAGTAATTTGTAATAAGTATACTACTCAAATTTTTTTATGTTTTAAAGCTCTTTGATGAAAAAATCATTTTCTTAAAAAAAAATAGTTGTTACCATGGCAACCACCATTGCTATGAGGTAGCCGTGACAGTCCGAAATTATGGCTTTTAATTTGATTGAAGCGATATGTTTATAATGACCTATTGAAAATACTGAAAATCCACCGTTCCGTTTTCTCCCAAATGTTACCACAATAATTTTCATCATTTCATTTAGTAGAAAGTGAAAATCCGTGATGAGTAGGCCCCTAATGCGATATATACCATCAGCACTGCTGGACAAAGGTCAGCTCCATCCCCACCCCCTCTAGCCCAGACCATACACCAATGCCATTTTTTTCTCAAATGTTTCTTACCTTTACTGTAGAATGAATAGATAGAAGCGGAGGTGAGAAGTTACTAACTTTGCCTGTAATGCAATTAACTTTATTCCAAAACTCTTGATTATCTAAAGTTCTTTCCATTCGGTTTTACATAACCAAATAATCCCCCTACAATGACATACGCGATCCTTAATGTGTTGTCTTTCGTAATGATGATTTTATTACATATACGGTAGTAGTAACATTACTAATAGAATATACACCGCATACACGTTTGAGTGGTCGCCAGCAAACGTATCCGTCACTATTATACATTTTAAGATCTGATCCAAGAACTTACAATTAGTATGGACATTAGCTTGGTTTTTTTTTCTCGTTCCGGTCTGATTGCTGCAAGCCAACTACAACCTTACACAGCGAATTGTGACACTCTTATACTCATTAGCAACTATCACAAATCTCAGACCAACGCTTATTGCTCACAGAAAGCAACATATTTTGATTTTTTTTCTGAACATTGGGACTGCCATTTGCACTGTAAAACAGTTTATGAATTGAAGTTATTTTTACCATTCTCATTAATTGGAGATGAGCTAGTCCAGAGTTAATGAAGGGATTGCATCACTGTGATTCGCTATCTTTTCGAAATGATCTTCATGAACTGCAAGAATTTACCAAGTCTATTCTTTCTGAAGTAATGCATGTGGCAAATTGAATCTTGGCACACCTTTTCCCGTGCCTAAGTTTCCTTCTTCTCCATTTCTTGTAAAGAACAGCAAATCTATTAAACAAAAATAATGACAATTATGAATACTTTGAAACTCACATGAGTAATACAATATAATAATTTCCATAGCTTTATGCGCTTTAAAACTGCATGATAATATTCATTCATTGATACATTCATGGCTTTATTCATTCGTTTTTCCATCTCCAACAAAGCATGTAAATACATTTTGTTTACCTAAGATATAAATGCATATACAATTGTACAAATCGACATTGCTTAATATGATACGTGAATTTGCATGTAATATTGATAAGGTATAAAGAAAAAAAGAGGCTGGAGATGGGGAGGACTGCAAAATACAACAACAACAAAAACAACAACAACAACAACAACAACAACACAACAAACAAACAAGAATGCTTGTAGGGTGCATTCCCCAAAACAAAGTAAAAAAAATATACATATATCATTGATATATTTGTATATGAAAACTGCAATTACAACATCGATTTACACACCATTAAAAACCGCAGATATACACGGACTTAATACAATATTGGAGAGACAAATTGCACTATCGTTCATGATCAGATGAGGTAAGCGAATAAGTAAAGATTCAATTATCATTCTATTGACGTATACGTGTCCTAAGCCCGATCTTTACTCAATAGCCTCAGAGCCACAAATGTGAAATCACTGGTGTTCTAAAAGTGTGTGAATCAGGTGGATGATTTTGGTTAGACTTTGACCATAATTTGTATGGTCGAGTATCATCGTGTCAGAGGAGAGAATTCAACAATCGAAAGGACATTATCTTAGACCACACCCGTGAGTGTGTGTGTGTGTGTGTGTGCGTGTGTGTGTGGCTGGTAGAAATAGCACCCTGATTTAAAGGGATCACATCGTTTTGGTTGAGACCTAATTTCAGGTTTCTAACATTTTTTTTGATGAGATAATGAGAAACCTCTTATGAAATATGGAAGAGCATGTAATTCCATAAGAAATTCATTGGTTTTGAAATGGCTGAGATATCCAAAACAGAGCGATTCTAATATTACAGTGTGGGGCCCAAAATGTATTACGATCCCTTTGTTTTACCTTTGTTTTTGGATGTTTTAGTCATTCCAAACGCGATTTTCATCAAATAAACTTTGAATTCCTCGAAAATGGTATGCTCTGTTTTCTTGGTATCTCGCAAAAAGTTAAAAGCCAAATTCTCATCTCCACCAATGTACTGTATCATCCCTTTTAGCTTAATCTTTCCACCCTATGGAATGCTGAAAAAATATTTACTCTAAATCATGCCATAAGTCATATTTTGGCAAACATCATTACTCGAGAATATTTGATAAAAAACATTAATCTTTGAGACAATAACAGGCACTTCACCTGCGATTTCATATCTGCGTTACTTTCGAAGACAACGTGGAAGGAAAATCACTACTTTACAGTTTTAATTGTTCTCAGAAAGATGCAAACCGTGATGTAATAATGTGTATTGTCGAACCAGCTTGCAAAATAAAATGCGTAATAAAGATCTCCGCAAAAAAAAGAGAAAAAATAATAATAATAAGGAGCACAATTTATGCACCATGTCCAGGATTTCGTAGTTCCTTGCCTTCTTTTCATTATATTTGAGATGTCAAATTTCGGTTTGTATGAGTAACAGATGTTTCAGTTGACCAGATTTCAGATGAAATGTTTGGCAGTGTTTGCCGTTCTCGTCTTCTTCTTCTCCTGCATCTGTCGCACCAACCTCGCAAGACGGTCCTGAAATCCTTGAGTCGAAACCAGTAGATCGCAGGATTCAGAACGCTGTTCAGCACCGGGAGGGACTGGAAAATGCCTCCTTCTACACTGTAAAAAATGCGACATGCGACATGTTTATGAACTAAACACAGTGTTAAAAATATAAACACTTTGTTTAACATCTAAACACCCGGTGTGTATAGCACGTTTAAAGTATTGAGAGTTAAAGTGTTTAGCTTGGAGTGTTTAGTTGGAGTGTTTATTCTGGTCACGCTATGTTAATCTAGATATGCCCATATATATATATGTAAAAGTGTTGGAAATGGTGTGTAAATTGCAATTTCTAGTTTCCTTTTATCACGAGAAAGTGGAAACTGTTACGACATCAAGATGCACTATGAAATAATTCATGTTTTAGGCCTTTCATGGAAATGCCTAATCAATAAGGAAAAAGGATAACCTAAAAATATGTAACACAACTGTAATAAATTTATATTTTGGTTTCGCATGTACAGTCCTATATTTTAACTGCTAGAAAAAAAAGGGAATTGCCGTTGTTAATGATTTCGTTCATGGTTTAGGGCATTACCCAAATGTTTGTTGGTTAGGCCTAAACACTTCTACTGTCAGGGTAAACAGACGCGTTTATATTTAGAACGCCTCGTAAACACGTTCTAAACACCGCACATGTTTAACATAAACACTGTGTAAGAGTTCTGTGTGTGATACTCGTACTCTACAAGTCAGCAGCGCATGTGACATGACGGCCGCGGCCACAACGCACGCAGTGGTGCCCTGTGCGTGCGCTTCTAGCGCACACTCGTGCTATATGACCATAATCAATGCACAATTGGCGGGAAAGAAGATGTGCGCGTACGTACCTGTACGGATGGATCTGTCTGAATGGCTGGCTGGTGCTGCCCTAGCAGCGTGATGTGCGTAGGCCTACAGTACGTGCGCATTCGTTGCTTGGCACACTACACTTGTACACTGTACTTACGACTCGATCGACTGCACTAGCACTGACTGTTGTAATACTGCTGCATAGCGGATCTAGCTAAGATGGCGTCGAAGCGATAAAGTTCTAGCCTGGCCGGCCTGCATGAAAGCGGTAAGTCTGCTAAGCCTGCTAAGTCGGTGAATAACAAGATTTATTGCAAAATTGCCCTCGTTTAATGTAAACTGTAGTAGGCGTAGAAATAGGCTACGCCCTTAAAGATTTTGCTCGTTTGTTTTAGTTTTCTATTTCTAAATCTAACGGTTAACGTTTATAGAACGGGGAACGAACTGTAGCGTGTTAGTGTTGTTAACGTTACAATAGGCCTACACTCTACAGATTACCGGTACCGTAGTTATGGGTAAACTCGGCCTAGCGGGTAGACTCACTGTATCTTTTACGAAGTTATGAAGTATCTTTCATGTGAATGACGATGGGTTAGTGACTATATTATGAGTGAAATTCAGTTTTATTCCCTGTAAATTCTTCATAACTCAACAGGTGGTGAAAATTGAATGTAAAGCCCGTAAGAACAGGATGTCTTGGAAAGGGATGCCGATGACACCAAAGTGGGTGACGATGATGTCCTGACGACTGTATAAATTCTGCAAGACATTACCTCTGCTGGCAGAGAACGAGGCATGCTGCAGTCAGCAGAGTAAATCAACTGGGGATAGTACATCACTGTATACTACCCATGTGGAAAGTGGAAATCAAGTAAGTACTCAGAATTACAGAGCCAAATCAATGAATATTATGTACTTAAAGGGCATGTAAATGATTTTCTATAAAATGCAGATTTTAGATGCTTTAAGTTCTTCTGTTTGTTTGTTTTGTTTTGTTTTGTTTTGTGTGTGTGTTTTTTTTTGTTTTTGTTTTTGTTTTTTTTTGGGGGGGGACCTACTCCCGACTCCCGAATCCATTCCATTACCTAAAATAAATATGGAAACTTGATTTATTGTAAATATTGTTGAAAGTGTAAATTACAGGTGTGAAAATCTTCACCCAAGAGACAAAGGATACAGTAATGGTCGTAACTCTGCTTGATAATGATGATGAATAAGAAAGAAGCAACAACAACAAAAAAGACTTGAACTATGTCCAGAAAATTCAGCAAAGTAAGTAAAAACTGACGCAAGACACTAAGTGCTAATGTGACGAAGGGATTCTGTCATTCCTTTAAATTTGAACTTGCTTATGGATTCAGTCAACTTCTTTGCTACCCATTCATTTTCAGAATCTATGGGAGCAGTTAAGTCCATTATATTGCAAAGCCAACTGATTTGTTTTCCTTGTGTAATCATTTCTTTTTACCAGCACCAGTACGTCATGGAAGAATTGATCAGGGATCACGCCAAACCTGTCTGGATTAGAATGAAAGATGCATGCGCTTTACTATACACCCCGTCTAAAAGTGCAAACATCTGAGGATTACAAGGACATTGCAAGATATACTGATATACAGTATATCTATAGGCCTACATGCCATATGAAGGAAATGAACTATGGATAACAATTTTGAATATTAATAATCTTTTTCCCGCTAGCTGTGTGATGTCTCACATCGTCATGATGGACTACAGACCTATTAGGAGGCACCCCACCTGTTAGAGCAACCTTTCTATTGTTTTTTTTTTCTTCACTGACAGTGTGCATGTAAACCTGTATACTAGAATAAAGTAAATCATATGGGGGATGATAGGGTTTTGTATGCGATAGGGCTTCAGTTCTCCGTGTGTGTGCATGCGTGTGTGTATTACATAATGACGAACCTCTAAAGAAATATGAAGGTAGGGGGCCTATATAATTCGAAGAGGAATTCAAAGCTTTTTTGATGAAAATTGGTTTTAAAATGGCAGGGATATCCAAAACAAAGCGATTCTATTGTCCTCTGTGCTTACGATAATGGTCACCTTCATTCTTATTGCTCATTCATAGACATGTGTAATTGTCTTTTTTTAACAGCTGGTACGTAAAATTGTAATTTTATCTACTATGTAAAGACACTTGCTCGAAATCGTTTTGCACTATTAAGAGAAACAGTTTTATTCACTTCATTTTATTCATCAACCAATGTCCTTGTAAGATATTACTCAAGAACTTTGTTCGATTGGCTTTCTGTTACATTCTTGTGCAAAGGGGAATATAGAAATCAAAACAAATCAAATCAAAATATTTGCCATTTCATTTTTTTTCCCCTCAGGTGCTTCCTAATACAATCAGCAGATATTGGACGCAAATAAGAGGCCAGTAGTTGTATTTGTTCGGAATTCTTTGCAATTTTCTTGTAGACCTGATATGAAATGCAGTATTCGGTAGTTAATATTTTCTTTCTGAGATATTCTTTAAATCGGTCACATGGAGAGAGGTATTAGAAATGTAGTACAACATGTATGGAGAATAGGGAGGAGTTTTGCAACTGACTGACAAATTGACAAGGGAGGAGTCTTGCTGATCACATCGCGTGTTCATGACAGCCTTGCATACCCTCCCGCCTCCAGTTGCAATGCATTATTTTTTCTTTGTTCATATCCTCTTGTCTTTACCAAAAATTCTGCTGTGTCGAGATTGAAAGTAGCCCTCC
The DNA here is from genome assembly GCF_040938485.1 of Diadema antillarum. Lineage (NCBI taxonomy): Eukaryota > Metazoa > Echinodermata > Echinoidea > Diadematoida > Diadematidae > Diadema > Diadema antillarum. Next base: position 5,093,514 of record NW_027270895.1, read on the forward strand.
ATACCATGATTATGTGGAGTATGATGAAACTGATTAGACTCTAATAGACTATTCATGTATACCCATTGAGTTTGACTTCTTTCTCCAAGGTTCTAGCAAGGTACAGTTGTATAATTTTTTTCTCACTCACCCTTTGAAATCCACTAACATTCTAATATTTCTCTCAAAATAGCAAAAGTGAAAAATCCATACAGTACTGTTAGCCTACATGTACTTTCAGTGATCGTCGCAGTGAAAAGAACAATATCATGTATGTATTTAAGTTCCATTATTGGTACTGATCAGGGAGTGCAGATGTTCACCACCGGCTAAATACAGTGAAAACATTTTTTTTTTTTTTTTTTTTTTTTTGGGGGGGGGGGGGGGTCTCTTTATGATGGAGTGCATCATCTATACTCCCTGATCAGTACCAATACGACCATAGTGTTGTGCATGGTATAATTTGCCGTGAGCCTAATCTGGTTTTGGTACCCAAAGCACTTTGCCAATAATTGATGCAATCTTGGATTTGTTCACAGACTGCAGTTATGTTCCTGGAGGTATTACATATATGTCAAGCTTCCGAAGCGTTGAGTTGCAATTCACAATCAACAAGTTTATTAGTTTGTTTTACAATACTAAGAATTAGTTCTGAATACAGTAGAAAGACGGCAATTCTTGAAAGTAGGCCAAGAATTATATGTAACTAAAAAGTAATTGTTAAATGCAATATTGTTTTTTCTCCAAAATGAGTTGTGTGCCATTTCCTGCATATACAAACTTTACTGTCTGTATAGGAGAGAATTTCATTTACGTCTTCCTGTACAGGCCAGTGACTCCCAGGTATCTTGCATTTAACTCAGTATGGTGTCGTATAGCAAAACATGGCAATATCTAAAGGGGAAATCCAGTGAAAATACAAGTTAGTCTGATAAGAAAGAGTAAAATATTAAGAGTTCATTGGTAAAATTTTGATCGAAATCGGATGTAAAATAAGGAAGTTATGACATTTTGAAGTTTCGCTAATTTTTGAGGAAACAGTTCTTGAATGGTTATTTATGAATATGCAAATGGCAACGTGGGCATGTCATTCCCCACTTACTTAGTTTAAAGTTTTTCATCCAAACGCAATTATTCCCGAGGCTCAAGTCCTGATATAATAACTGATCACTTTCTGAAGTTATTCAACCAGCAATACCATAATCTTTCACATTTCATTAACATAAACATTGAATTTCATCATTTTTTTTTGTACACAATCAATGGAAAATTGTGAGGTTATGACATGGTCAACTCACTCATTTGCATATTCATATCCACTTTTAACTGCTTTTCAGAAATTAGCAAAACTTCAAAATTTTATAACTTCCTTATTTTTCATCCGATTTCATTCAAATTTTTACTGTTAAACTTGTAAGATTTTACTCTTTTTTATCTTATCTTTACTCTTATTTATTGGACTCGATTTCCCCTTTAAAGGATTTTAACTTATTATTCATCAGATATTGCCCAAGCTTTGACTGATGTTTTGATAACTTACATTCAGAGAAGTGCCTTTGACTCTTGTAGCCAAAATGTTTGTGAAAGCTAACCCAGGTCTTCCCTGGTATTATGCGTTGTAAGTGTGCTGATGATTTGGTACATCACTGGGTAAATTCTATATGATGTTATGCGTTTATCTCATTCCATGCAAAAGTGGAAACAATCCACTTTACATTAATAATTACATGGGAATTAACGTGCATGATGAGTAACATGTCTCATTTAAACACGTAGAAATTAGCATGTATGAATGTATGATGTGTAAACATGTCTCATATAAACACGTGGAAATTACCATGTATGATGTGTAAACATGTCTCATATAAACACTCAGCATGTATAAGGTGTAAACATGTATCATATAAACACTGAGAAATTGCGATGTTTAATATGTAAACATGTCACATGTTTAGTGTATGCAATTTTGTGATCGATCTAAAAATCAGACATGTGTTCTGAGAATAAACACTCAAATGGCAAATAAACATGTCGCAGTGTTTTTAATCTGTCACAGCGAATAAACATGTCGCAGTGTTTACATTGTAAACAGTGCGTCATGTTTATTTTTTGGTTCAGTGTTTAGATCTTAAACATTGTGGGTGATTATGTGACTGTGCGGTGTTTAGTATTTAAACACTGTGAGTGATTATGGTGTAAACGTTTGGTGTTTAGGCTATAAACAGAGCAGGTGTTTAGTTTTTAAACATCAGAACCGTTTAAAACATAAACATGTGTGTGTGATAAACACCTAGGTGTGCTGAAAATAAACACAGCAAGTGTTTAGTTCGTAAACATGTTTAATATATAAACGCGTCGCAGTGTTTTTAAACTGTCACAGAAAAGTGTTTAGTTAGGTGTTTAGAAACTAAACAAATTTTTTACAGTGTACATTTGAGCTGAAGAGTCCATCATCGAATGGATACATCAAGACGATCTGGACATTTATAGGGCACACACATAATATGGTCGTCACAGAAATTAAAACAAACGTAATCAAGATTCTCTTATTGGTCTCATTTGTAGATGATATGCCCGCATTTCGAGATGATGACTTAATTGTTCTGTAAGCTGTGTAATATGTTGCCACGATGGCTATTTGGCCGGCAAAGCTGGCTACGGCGTAACCCAGAATAAAATGAGGTTCGAACTCTACAAAATGCATGTCGAGGAAACTTATGAGTCCGACAAGAAGCCAAGTTAAAACAACTGCTAGGATCAGTCTTTTGGGAGTAGCCCAATGTTCATGACCTAGCGGGTCGAGGCGTATCACAATCAGCCGATGGATCGCTAGTCCAAGTGTAGTCAATATCGACATAAGCATGGTAGGAAGGAACATATATGCACTCGCTTTATGGACCTGATACATCCGGTAGTCATTGATCTGATTGATAAAAACAACAAAGGGAAAACAACATCCCATGGTTAAAACCACAATTTAATGGCATTCCTTTTACGAATGAAATAAAGCAAAGGTGATGAAAACGTGCATATGCATACTTCATTCCTTCTGGTCCTGTGTATGTTGATTGTGTGCATTACGCTATGGTAGCATTGTTAGTTTTTTTTTTTAATAGTTGCCATTCAAAGTAACCAAACGTTCATTAAAAGGCAGAAGAAGTGAAAAGTGAATTATTACAATGTAAGCGAATGATTACATGCATGGTCTTTGTTGCAAAGACTAATTTCCGAACGCATACTGTTAACTTCCCAAAATACTAGAAGAGATATAAACAGATTCAAGTAAGTTTTGTAGAAAACGGCTCTTTTTACTCACAAATTATTCTCGACCTCAAACATGCCAAAAGAACAATTGAAACGAACCTTATGATATTTAGCCCCGAAGACAATAGCAAGCCATCCAAGTCCAGATAGAGCAGCAAGACAATCACACAGGGCCAAGCTGAATATGAGAATATTCTGTTTTCTCCGCAAGTGGCGACTTGCAAGAATAGCGGACATGGTAACAATGTTGACGATAACCGCCAAAAAGGCTATAAGAGCTGTAGAATAGAACGCAATCTTTTGCCACAAACTTTGTTGTACATATGAATAGCCGGCAGGACTCTCCGAAGATGAAGTTATGTTTTCCATCCACCATGAAGATATGTTTTCCATCTTGCTAGAGGGTCTCGAAAACACGCGAAGTCGTACCGCGGCAAAGAGTAAATAATGCGACGAGTGCACACCAACTCGTTCACCTTTTCACTTGCAGTGAATATCAACACGGCAAAGCAATTTCACATGAGATAACAAAAAAATAGGTTCAAGAATGTAGCCAATCAGAAGTGGAGAAATGAGCCATAAGTGAGCTCTTTTTTTTTTCTTTTATAGCGTGCATTCTGTACGAGTACGTAAGTGCGAATCGCTTTACGTCGTAATCTGTACTGCCGATCGAAGGGCCTCTCAAAACAGTCCAGTTTATGAATTGCTCCCAGGTGATACTATACTAAACATAGCTCAAAAAGACATTTTATATAGGAAATATTGCACAAGTTAAAGTTCGTGACGTTTACAGCGGAGATGCATGTACGTTTGGGGGTATTCACAGTGTCCCAACCTGCTGTGCCTCGATCGTGCATGTTGAACCATGATTGTAAATACTTTCGAGTGCACGGCATTTACACACTCACCTTTGCATTATTTGTATACCCAGTGTATGAGACGGCACTGGACACTCTACTGTCGTTCTTGTGCGACAGACTCTGCTAAATCATAACATCTCCAGGCAGTGGCGTATCTAGGGGGGGGGGGGGGGCAAGGGGGGCACGTGCCCCGGGCGCCACTCCTTGGGGGCGCCAAAAACGAAAAAACGAAAAAACGAAGAAGAAGAAGAAAAAAAGGGGGGAAGAAAAGGGAGAAGAAGAAGAAGAAGAAGAAGAAAAACCATCGCCCGGGGGGGGGGGGGAGGGGGAGGGGGGAGGGGGGAGGGGGAGGGGGGAGGGGGGAGGGGGGAGGGGGGGGGAAGGGGGGAGGGGGGGGGGAGGGGGGAGGGTAGAGGGAGGGGGTGGGGGCAGAAAACCAAATCAAACAAGATAAAAACAAAACATGATGATGCGGACAAAATGACAATGTATATAATGTGTTCACACATGTCATTTTATATCTAGCTGGCAAAATGTTACACGGAGCAGCGGCTGCAATTTCTTTCGTTCTGAAGCGATCGCCGATTGGATCAAAGGAGGGCGCCAACGGTTTCGAACATGGGGGGCGGGCGCAAAAAAAATATCAAACAAGATAAGAACAAAACGTAATGATGACGCGGAAATATACAAATTTCGGCTCACTCGCTCGTACTAATTTAGAGTATTTTTTTCAAGTCCTCCGTTTGTTGGTATAAATCGTTATCTATAAGGCCGTCACTATTATCATGATTAGAATTGTAAGATTTAATAAGCAAAAAAAAAAAATGACAAGAATTCCATGTTTTGTAAGCTGAAATACAAAATTTTCGGCTAACTCGCTACGCTCGCTCGCCAAAATTTATCAAAAAAAAAAAGAAAGATAAGAACAAAATGTGATGATGACGCGGAAATATACAAATTTCGGCTCACTCGCGCGTACTAAGATGGAGTATTTTTTAAGTCCTCAGTTTGTTCGTATAAATCGTTATCTATAAGGCCGTCACTAATATCTTGATTAGAATTGTAAGATTTAATAAGCAAAATAAAAATGACAAGAATTGCATGTTTTGTAAGCTGAAATACAAAAATTTTCGGCTCGCTCGCTGCGCTCGCTCGCCAAAATTTATCAGGAAAAAAAGAAGATAAGAACAAAACATGATGATGACGCGGAAATATACAAATTTCGGCTCACTCGCGCGTACTAAGATGGAGTATTTTTTCAAGTCCTCATTTTGTTGGTATAAATCGTTAGGTTATCTATTAGGCCGTCACTATATCTTGATTAGAATTGTCAGATTTAATAAGCAAAAAATGACAAGAAAAAAAGAAGAAGATAAGAACAAAACGTGATGATGACGCGGAAATATACAAATTTCGGCTCACTCGCACGTAGTAATTTAGAGTATTTTTTTCAAGTCCTCATTTTGTTGGTATAAATCGTTAGGTTATCTATTAGGCCGTCACTATATCTTGATTAGAATTGTCAGATTTAATAAGCAAAAAATGACAAGAATTCCATGTTTTGTAAGCTGAAATACAAACATTTTCGGCTCGTTCGCCAAAATTTGTCACAAAAAAAGATAAGAACAAACATGATGATGACGCGGAAATATACAAATTTCGGCTCACTCGCGCGTACTAAGTTGGAGTATTTTAGTTTGTTGGTATAAATCGTTATCTACAGTATAAGGCCGTCACTATATCTTGATTAGAATTGTAAGATTTAGTAAGCAAAAAATGACAAGAATTCTGTGTTTTGTATAAGCTGAAATACAAAAATTTTCGGCTCGCTCGCTGCGCTCGCTCGCAAAAATTTATTACAGTTTATTACATTTAAATCACTCTCAAAAGACCCCTTTTAAGTGCTTGAAAAAGCATAAAGTCCCTACCGGTATGGGGTTGGGGTTGAACACTTTTTCAGAAATTAGGGGCGTAGATTTCCGCGCTTGCCCCGGGGGCCGTTTTCCCTAGATACGCCACTGTCTCCAGGACGTTAGAAGTCGCTGTATTTTGTAAAGCATCAACATACATTGATCTTTGTCGAAAATTATGTTTATGATGAATATTGTGAAATAGGTAATTGTACCTACAGATTTAAGACACATTTATTTCTCTTTCGTATAAATAATTTCACGTTTGTTGTAAGTAGTAAAGTCTGATGAGTAGGCGTTACTGTAATGAAGTGTTTTCTGTGCATTTAGATATTTCTGTCTGGTACGGTTACTGTCATCAACTTACTGATTGTTGCGGGATGGGTTTTTGCAACTGGGTACCTGGTCGTTTCTTAAGACTCAATCTTAAGTAGAAAACTGTAGAACAGTGCCATAAATGATATTACGAACACAGAAGCAACTATTTGCAAGTGTAGACAGACCATGGCCGGCGGAAGGGGGGGGGGGGGAGGGGCAGGGGCCAGAGGGGCTCACTCTACACGTTTTGTGCACCATAGAGAGGAATACATAACGTGTCATCACTTTGGGTCCCCCTTTTTTAACGCGGAAGTACGTGGCACTAAAAAGAAATAGATAGATCTTGAATTGAAGTGTGAGCGCCGTAGGGTCATGTTTTTGCGCTGGAGACGACTTTTTTCTTTTTCTTTTTTTTTTGCTTGTCAGCTGAAGAAACAAGAAGTGGAAGAAGAAAGATGAGTCGTAGACCTTTTTTTTTCTTGTTAGCTGCAGAAACCGGAAGTGGTGGAAGGTGAGAGACGAAGTGAGGACCTTTTTTTTTTCTTGTTAGCTCATGAAACCTGGAAGTACTCCTTCCTACTTTTGAAAACGCTCCGCCGGCTCTGAAGACACTATAGTTGATACTGTACTCATAAAGAAGCAAAATGATTTTATTCAGCCAACCAACATAATCGTTGCTATTCCAAAACAATGTACACCAGAGTTTTATTTATTATTTATTTATTCATGCTTTCTTTGAAAAATAATACAGGGTAGTCACATTCAGTTTGCTAACTGCTTTACCTTGGCGCCCTGTATATACACAAAATAAAACAACAAATACATTTGTAGTAACATGATTCACACAATTACAGATCAATGACATAAACAACAAAAGAAATCAACTTAACTACACTTCTGTTACATGTATACATAAAAAATAAGGAATTAACAGTTTAGAAAAGGGAAGAGTATAATGTAACCACAAAAAAAAGTATAGTGGGTGTGACAATGTAAAAAAAGGAGGTCTTATTGGGATCGTTGGAAGATAAAAGTTAAAGCGTGCGGATAAATCTTAAACAATTTGTTTTGAATATAGTCAGTGACGAAGACAGTTGTACTTCAATGGGGAGTTTGTTGAAAAGAGAGCTACCGGTGTACGAAAAGGAACGTTTGTTGCGACACGGATTGTCGCCTCATGCTCGGGGCGACAATCCGTGACGGGCGCTGGCGGCACGGATTGTCGCCCCCGTCACGGATTGTCGCCTGGCGACAATCCATGACGCTTGTGCAGTTCCCAGTTTTTGACCTCGAAGGCGACAATCCGTGTTGGCAAAAAATTTGTTGCGACACGGATTGTTGCCCCGTCACGGGCTCGGGGTGGTTCCTCCGGTGTTAAGCTTTGGTGGGATGGGTATGACTGGTAAGTTATGCGTATGTGTGTATGTGTGTGTGTGTGTGTGTGTGTGTGTGTGTGTGTGTGTGTGTGTGTATTGTGAGCTGCATGGTATGTGATGTGTGTGATTTGTTGTGTGTGTGTGTGTGTGTGTGTGTATATATAACAATACAATATGTAGAAACTGTGCATGTGTGGTGGTTGTATAGTGGTAGTGGTTTGTTTGTCTGTGTGTATACGTGTGCATGTATGCTTACGTGTGTATGTGGAATATAGTGGCGCTACTGTGGCAATACAAACGCCTTCAGAGTGTATGAGCACGTGTTTAAAGAATTCACACCAGCGTTGATCTAAAAATAGTATGGGTGTGTCAACCAATATCAGCGATGAGGCGGGCTAGGCGAGAAACAGACCGAGAGAAAATACATACTGTCACTTGATTGTTGCCAATTGAGTGTCGACTAAACAATTTAGTGAAGTTTGTTCAATATCGCAAAAAAAAAACCTGTCAATTACGAACTTAAGTACAAAAGACGGGCACAACTTCGAAGAATCAAACCAGTCAAACTTTGGATAAGTTTCAAAAAGTCAATTAACTTGCCTTTTAATATAATACACCTTTCCCCTCAAATATTCAAAAACATATACTATCAATACAATAATCACAGTCAAATGTACTACTTTGGTTTACAACATAAACCGTATTTTCATTATAAATTTGATGGTTTTATGGTTTTGCAACAGTTTCAGTATTCAAAAATCTTACAATATATTTTGGTTAACTTGACCTAAAACCCTAAGGTGCACCAATAAAATGATACCGACTTTACATGGGGGCGGAAATGTACAGCTCCGCGATGGGGGAGATCACGCGTGAGTAATCGTGGTGGTAGAGAGTTCGTCGGCGAGTCGTAATCAATGACGAGGTCGTTGTCGGAGATAATCGAGGTCGTTCGAGACCAATTTGCCGAAAGCGTGGAGTTCGAGGAGTTAACAGTCTTGGCCAATGGCCGGCGTCTACGAAGAAGACATGGAGCTTACTTAGCCCAGCTAAGTTTGTAGTAAGACGAGGAACGGGATGAGGAAATCTCTGTGGTCTTGAGTTTGGAGATGTGCTTTGGTGTGCGGTGGCAGCCAAAAGGAAGTCCCGAAATTGCAAGTCTGACAATTACTTGCTAGTGGGGGGATCCAAGTCGTGGCTTTCTCACACCCAGAATCCACACACATCCAGTCACACCACTGTGAGGATGAAGAGCTCAACCTCTCAACTCAAAGGTTCAATATGGAGTGCCCGATTTTCCCTCACACAACTCTCTCCTAAACACAGGACTGCACACACCCCAAAAAGCTTAACCAATTATCTCCTACCCTGCCAAGTAACCTAGCAACTGAAAAACACTTTAATTACCGCATTCCTATGCCTATATCAACTGTGCACAGCCCCAGCACAGCTAGCTAAAACACCTGACTGAGACTTTGTTAAAATTAGCCAAGCGCGGAGACCTACTACAGCACTAGGCTGAACAAGAGAGAATGCAAATGAGTATGCCGTGCCAGAGTGAGGTTAAGAAAAGAAGTAAAAATGCAAATGAATCTGCCTTGCCAGAATGAGCTTAGGGAACAGGGTGACACATACGAGGGAGGTACCCTCCCCGAATGTTATTTGTATTTGTTCATTTTTCACTGCAGTCATTTTCTTCCATCAGTCTTATAAACTAGAACGTCCATACAAATATTCTTTGTCCCAGAATAGTTTGGCATGCTTTATGCATGAGCGAATAATTTCCACACGCCGTAAAAAAATTGTCAATCGTTAGTCGATTTTAGCACAAACATATTGCCATTGCACACCGCTAATACATACGTAATACAAACAAACACCAACAAACACTCAAACAAATCCTGATAATGCAAATAAACCAACTCAACACTTTTTCCTTGATATTTATTGATTTCATTCAAATCATTCATAAATCGACCCATTCTGGGTGTAACATGAACAAAAAAAAGTTACAAATGGCAATTCGAAACACAAACAAACCCATTCGTCAATTTATGCCACAAATAATCTCACTTCAACATAGATAACTCGATTATAGACCAACCCTACTAATAATTTCTTCACGAGAAAGTTTTAACATGTAGGGCCCTACCAAACCTATATATTCCTTGTCCTTGAATATATTTTTTGGATCATGTAACACCTTCTTACTTACACGGGCATATACATAAAAAACACAAATACATTACACAAATCTAGAATGAAATCAGTCTTAAAAAAAACCCGACCACCCCTCCCCTCCCCAACCGAAACAAATCTAGGGCATACATCTATCCTAAATATTAAATCCTACCAACATCTGTCATACCATTTATAACTATCCTTCTTCAAATCCAATCCCCAACCCACCAACCCCTGATTAAACAAAACCTAAATCATCCCACACCCACATTCACCAACCCAAATACATACATACATACACACACACACACACACACAAACGAAGGTTCGTTATTCCAAAGTTTCGTTTTTTCCGAGGCTTCATTTATCCGAAACACACAATTCCCTATACCTAGAGGTTCGTTGATCCAAAAATGAAATTCGGAATAACGAACCTTCGGAATAATGAGCATTCGGACGAAATGAGCCTTCAGAATAACAAACTTTTGCAATAACGAAATGTAACCCCCTTTCCACATACCGACGCACACCCGAACCGATACCACATTCCTTCCTAATGAAACGATTTCCCAATGTTGATAAATAAGACATAATGGACCGTATGCAGAAAAGCAGCATCCGCCCGCACGCAAGCTCCACTCCGAATTCATATACAAATCTGCCAAACAAACTCATCAAATTCAAAGCTGCTGATAAAATCAATATCAACGTTTATGCCAGCAACAGCTTACTAGATATCCCTCCCCACGCGCAGCTAAAAAACACATACGCAAAAAACTGACATAATAAACACATTCTTCTATCATACACACACACACACACACACACACACACACACACACACACACGCACAAACGGACACTAAATTATCATGTGCACGCGCACATACACACTTCCTTGAAACATCACCATGACTTTTTACATGGCATGTTTGCATGGATGTAGCCATGTAAGTTATGTGTTAGTATTTCAATGATTATGTCCAGAACGATATTACCCAGCAAAATGTGCTTCGAGGGCGGGCGACAATCCGTGCCGCCAGCCCTCGTCACAGATTGTCGCCAGGCGACAATCCGTGACGGGGGCGATAATCCGTGCCGCCAACGCCCGTCACGGATTGTCGCCCCGAGCAGGAGGCGACAATCCGTGTAGGGCGACAATCCATGTCGCAACAAACGCGTCTTATATTCGGTTTTCGGGTAAGGTATAAATAAAAAGTAATAATAACTGACAAATGAATAATGTGGCAGCTTTTCCTGTAGTAGACGACGCCATTTTACGCCTTTTACTACAACCCGTTTAGTCACTAAAACGTCGACTCTTGACGGTAATCAATACCGTGACAATACATTATACTAGGTGTTTCAAAAAACATTTTCCACTTTTGATTATTGACAGTCCAAAAACTATTCATCCGATAAATTTGTCATTGATATGAGTAATAGCTGAATAGTGTACAATTTTGTTGAAGGTAATTTGGATGTGAAAGCATGAATCAGTTTCATTAAATCTAAGATTGATTTTGAAGTAAGGTTTCAGATTTTGGTCAAATTTTAACCCTCTGTACAAAAATGAACTTTGCACAGGAACCAATGATGTGTATGTGAGTGTGTGCTGACAATGGCCCTGAACAATGGACATGCCTGAACCACCTGTTGACTCGGCGTCAGTCTCGCGCTCCCAGGCACATGAATGCTTAATCAATAATTCATGTTGATTGCCCTGGGCACTGCTAGTCTGAATTCATGCACGATAAAGAGTAAAATGCATGCACATGGAAAAAGTAAGCACATGCTTCCATCATGTGCTCGCAAACACCACATTTCATTCCAGCTGGCAATCATTTTCCAATTTTGCTTCACATATCACTAAATCTGGGATATAAATAAGCGTAAATGATCTAAAGTTTTTCATTTTAATACAACTGTTTACTAATATTCTGACAAATTTGTCGATTTTTCGATAAAAGAGATCATTTTTGGTAAAGAGTTCAGCAGCATTTTTCATTGGGGCGATTTGTTTCACAGTTGTGAGTAGATTTATTTAAGGCTCCGTATACACAAGTGTATACTCTAACTGATTTTCTTTGCTTCCTGTCACCTTGTTTACGACAGAACAGAAGGTATTCATTGGAATTTCGTTTTTCAGAAGTAGGGAGAGCACTGTCGCCACTCAACGACAGTATCGGCAGGCGTTTCACTTTACACAGATACTGCCAGAGGCTGAATAAAGACTAGTTGTGATAGTGGAATTTCTCATGAATAAATAATAAAGCATTGAAACCCTGGCCATTGTTTAGGACCATTGTCAGGGTGTTAACCACACAGTCCCATACACACCCATTGACCCCTGTGCAAAGTGAAGTTTTGTACAGAGGGTTGAAAATAGAGCAAAATCTGGAACCTAACTGTGAAATTAATCATGGATTTCATGAAACTGATTTATGCTTTCATATCAAAACCACCTTCAACAAAATTGTACACTATTCAGCTATTACTAATATCAATGACAGTGTTATCTGATGTATAGTTTATGAATTATTAAGAATCAAAAGTGGAAAATGTTTTTTGAAACACCTAGTAGTTTTGAAACTTAACATTGGCCGCAGGTGGCGCTATTCATCGAGATCATGAGGTAGGACTGGGTTGTGAGTATCAAACCTCTAATACAATCATGTAGGGCCTACACTGATTCCTTAACTCTATCCAAACTGTCACACTAGCAATGAAGCTTTACATTATGTCTGTTCAGTAATCTTGTTGTGTAACCTGTCACTTATCAAGGAGTTTGACACCAGGAGTGACGATGAAGAACCCGGATCCGGATGATGAAAATATGAATGATTAATGTGCTTTTAATGAGTGTTAATATTTCCAGATTGCAGACTAGGTAAAAAAAAAAATCGTCATTCAAATTCAGTGATTATAGATGGTCCAAAGAGTGCTGTCTCGTGTATTAATTACCGTCAAGAGTCGGCGTTTTTATAGTGACTAAACGGGTTGTAGTAACAGGCGTAAAATCTAATGGCGTCGTCTACTACAGGAAAAGCTGCCACATTATTAATTTGTCAATTATTATTACTTTTTATTTATCCAGCGGTCGAGCAATTGTCATTAGCCATACAATGAGAGTCCAAAATTTTATGAGCTAATGATGAATCTGTTGACAAAAAATAAGTGACTGCAGTTTAGTAAGTGACAAAATCAAATGCACGTTTGTATCTAAAAGCCATGGTAGCACCAAAGGGATGCTAAAACTGAAAGTGAGTGAATTTAGATGAGTTTAAACAGCACAACAAACCTCGTCTGATTCACCAGTTGACCTTATAGAAAAATACAGTTTCTACCAACGAAATTCTTTTCTTGCAGCCTATCCATATAGACGAAATAGTTAAGATTGTATGGGAATTGAAAACAAGTAAGAGTCCTGGATATGATGATATCGATTCTTCGGTTGCAAAGAAGTCAATTTATTTGTAACTCCATTGTGTGATATATTTAATTTTTCCATAGGGTACATTTCCAGATAATCTAAAAGTAGCCAAAGTTTTACCAATATATAAAAAAGGAGAGAAGAGTGTTTTATCAAATTATAGACCAATTTCTATTCTATCTGTGTTTCCCAAAATATTTGAGAAACTTGTTCATACTCGTCTTATGTCTTACCTCTCCCAAAATAATATATTATTCAACAAACAATTTGGATTTCGACAAAAATACTCCACTTATATGGCATTCTTAGATTTTATTGACAAAATTACAACTTCCATCGAGAATAAAAAACTTATTAGTAGGAATATTTTTTGATCTGTCAAAGGCTTTTGATTGCATCGACCACACTATATTGTTGAGTAAACTGCGGTTTTATGGAATAAGAGGTACAGCTTTTAATTGGTTTAAGAGTTATCTTTCAAATTGTATGCAATATGTAACATCAAATGGTTTTTCTTCTCCCCGTGTGACTGTAAATACCGGTGTACCCCAGGGGTCAGTTTTAGGTCCATTACTTTTTATTCTTTACATAAATGACTTGCAGCATGCAAGCAAATATTTGAAGAGTTTGTTCGCAAAAACCGATAAGTCTATTTTTGAAGATTTTGAAGTACGGTCTCTGTCATAAAGTACAAAATAATACCTTTTAAATGATATATTGGTCACTACGCATAAAGGTACATTTTTGAAGTTATGGTCAAAAGAAGCAAACATTTTCTTATTATTCTCTTAATTTTTCTTGACCTTTAATCGCAAATATCTCCATTTGGCAAATATGGACTTATCGGTTTTTGGAAACAAAGTCTTCAATTTTGCAGTTGATCTCAAATGCTGATCATACTAGTTATTTTTTTATTTCATGTAAAGATATACAAAGTATCAGTGCAATCTTAAGTTGTGAACTAGAGAAAGTTAATCAGTGATTAATAGCCAATAAGTTGAAATTAAACGCAGACAAAACATCATGTATGATATTTAAACCAAGAAATAATGTAGTAAACACTGATGATTTCGATGTTAAGATTGCTGATTTTAAAATTCCAGTTGTTCCTTTTACCAAATTTCTTATTTAAGATTGCTGATTTTAAAGTTCCAGTTGTTACTTTTACCAAATTTCTTGGAGTTATCATTGATGATCACTAAACATGGAGATATCATGTCAACAAAGTATGCTGTAAAGTCTCTAGAGCAATATGTGCAAATAATAGTATACGTGCAATCGTACCTTCTGAAATTCTTGTTAAGTTATATCACACTTTGATTATGCCTCATTTATCTTACTGTAACATAACTTGGGGAAATTGTGCAAAGTATCTTTTAGAGCGTATTTTTTATTTTACAAAAGCGTGCAATCCATATGATTAGTAATAAACCATTTTTTAGCCACACAGGTCCTTTATTCAGAGAACATAACTTATTGACGATTTTTGATATGAACAAATTTTTCTCGCTGCTTTCATGTACACATATATAAACAACATTTTGCCAAAGTTTTTGATACTTCCTTCATCCAAAATAAGAATAATTATAATACTAGACAGATGAATAGTTTGTATATCCCAAATTTTTAATTGCATTTCAAGATACACTTTCAAATATACGGGACGTGTTCTATGGAATGATTTGCCAAATGTAATAAAGTTGTCTAATAGACTTTCAATATTTAAAAGAAGATACAAATCATTTCTTGTTCATAAAGATATATCATAAATTTCAAGTTTTATTCAGTGTACAATCACCACACTTTGATGACTCTTGCCTTCCTATATGTGACCGTGCACCTCAAAACGAACATAAAGTCGCACACACTGATTTTGCGTGAGGACTGAAAATAAGTGAAATGGGTCAACCTAGCCGAACTTGACTTTTTCATATTTTCTGAAAGAGCGGGTCTTCTTTTACATTATGCTAAAATTTGGTATCTTAAAACGGGCAGGAAAGTGTGTTTTTTTAGCAGTTTATCTCGAACATTTTTGGTAGAATAGTGTGATAGGGTGTGTCTTTAGAATCCCTTTTTCATTTCTAAAAAACCTTGTCCTCACTCTTCACTTTCAACTCTAATAACTTTTGAAGGGATAGTGCTACTGCTTTGAAAGTTGGCATTAATTATGGACAGAGTGTGTTAATGAGGCATACTGAATTTCAGTTTAATCTGATAATCCCTTCATTGTTGTTACTCTGGTGGTTTACTTCCTGTTTTTTGTCCCATTCATCGCACAGCCAGCACGGTTTGGTAAAGATTAAGCGATTGAATAGACACTGTACTTCAGAGCCTCTTTTCTCAGTTCACACTTTTCCTGAGTTTGTGCTTTCTTTCCAATATTAAGATAGGTTAGGAGAGTCTATTTGATTTCAGTTATACATCATTTTAAAGCTTAAAGTCTGCTCTTTCAGAATATGGTCTTAACTAAAAAATCATGTCTGGCGACTTTTTGTTTGTTTTGAGGTGCAGGGTCACATATGTATTGTGTACTTTCTGTGGTATAGTTTCTTGTGTGTATTGCATTAATGTAACTATTCTTTGCTGTAATATTTGGGATCAACCACAGAAAGACCAACGGTCTATGTTGATCCCCCCACAACCTGAAATAACTGCTCTTATGTTGTGTTTGTCTGTTGTAAAATTGTTGTAAGTTGGGACATTTTTTCCTGTATTGTTCCAATGTTCTACTGTGTATGTATCGTTCCTGTATTTTTTGTAAATACTTTTTATCAGGATGTGGAAAATAAATGGAATGAAATGGAATGAAATGAGAACGTGCAGGATGTGCTTACTGCCACATATTAATGGAGAGTCTACTGCAGAGGATGTGACATGTGACCTTTTAAGACGTTCTGCAGTTAAGGAGCCTGTTTGGGATATATTTGAATGTGATCTCTCTGACCATATCAGGGTAATTACCCCCTGAGGGCTATTACCCCCCCCCCCGGCTAAATTCTGGTTAATGGAAAGGTTGGAGTAAAGATTAGTTTTAGGGTTAGGTTTAGGGTTAGGAGTCAGGTAGGCTTACGCATTCATTACACATAGGTCGAGTGGGACGTGGTGGGTTAAAACATTGAGTTAGGATGCAGTCGACTGGATTTGAACTCGGGACCTCCTGATGAAAATCAAGAGTCTTACCCACTAATCCACAGTTCACATACTCCGCGTATTGTTGACACTGGAGACTGTCCTGGTGTGAACAGATCAATTTTAATCGCAAATGACTTTTTTCCGTATATATGCCATTCTCCGAAAAAGTGTGCAATTAAGTTGTACAAATGACAAAAATTCAACATCTAAGATTTCATTCAATTTTTATCAATTAAACAAGCGTTAGTCACTTCAGAATACAAAACAATCGATGGGTAATGTTTTGTAAGCTCATTTCTTTTTTTTTTCTAGAAACATTTTCTTTTGATTATGTTAAAACCACATGTACGATACGATACGGGAGGTAGGATTGTAGAAAATCGTTGATTGTCTGCTTATGTCGTGCTCTATAAAAAAAATCGAGTGAAAATATTCTCTCTTGAAGGAGTGAATACAAAAAAGAGTGAATTTCGAGTGAAATTGGAGTGAATTTTGAGTGAGAATATTCATTTTCACTCGTTTTAGAGTGACGTCAGGGATCACTCCAAAATCTTCGTGTGATTCCTGAGGTCACTCCAAAATGAGTGAAAATGAACATTTTCACTCAAAATGCACTCCAATTTCATTCTAGATTCACTCTTTTTGTATGTGACTCTTTATGTGCCATGTTCGCAGGTTTGACTTTAGTCGACTGCGTGCCAACTTCGTATATTCTGCTCAAACGCACTAATCCGCCTAATCCGATTGATAAATCGCCAAATGCCGCGGTACAATGAAAGCGTTTCTCGCACTTCCGTTCGGCCCCCATCTCACTAGGAAGGCGACCATGGCCACCATAGCGATCTGTGACGATTTAACAAATCGTGGCGTTTCTCTACGCTCAACCTGCGCTGTAGGCGATAGTGCCACGATAATGCTACGACGCTGCCACGTTTTTGCCGCATTTCCAAGCCGACGAGACGCACTTCTTCTGCGATCAAAGCGATCGTATTGCGATATACGTGCGCTTATCAAGACCTCGCTACAACAGTCATACGATCGGAGCGACAGTGATACGTTTACGCCGGGCTCATGCTGCGGTCTCAAGTGATCGGGGTATAAAATGGGTTTCATGATTGAATTTCTTCAGGCAGATGTCAGTGTCAAACCAACATTGATATGCAGAATATAGTTTTATTCTTACATCTTAGCATCCTAGAACATACCAATTAGAACCTGATGTGAAATTCCACTATTAGTTACAAAAAATTAAGTTCTCCATTCATTTAAAAGGGTAAAATGTGTATATAATATAAAAGAACCGGCTTACGAGCAAACTACAAATCGTATCCTACAACGAGACAATTTTATGAAGATATATTTGAAAAAATTACTACTTAATTTACTTTCATTGACTTGCAATGGTATATGACAAACAAACAATTTAATAAACAGAGTAGATTCGTACTCAGTGAACATGGAAAAAATGAATTTTACACGCTTTTCTCCATTACCACCTTCCTGGTCTGTTCATCACTTTCTTTCGTTCATGGTTGGTTCCTGCTGTAAAAATGGTAATTTTCATGGGCGATGGGGGCCGTTTTCGATGTGTTTGAGTT
Organism: Diadema antillarum; assembly: GCF_040938485.1. Lineage (NCBI taxonomy): Eukaryota > Metazoa > Echinodermata > Echinoidea > Diadematoida > Diadematidae > Diadema > Diadema antillarum. Next base: position 5,111,564 of record NW_027270895.1, read on the forward strand.
TAACTCACAGAAAAACCTGACTGAGAGATATCTTCGTCGCGACGATGTCGCATTGTGCATGTTTCATGATTTGCATATGAACAGGCGTCACGTGCATATGAATAAGCAACCGTGCATATGAATACACGTACTTTCTTTTCATACCTTTGTTTATTCGTCCCGACGATAAGCGACGATAGAGAAAGGATTCCCTTTCACTAATCGTCGCTCTTCGTCCCGACTTACTAGCTATTTTCAAAGTTCGGCTTCTATTGTGCCTTGCGTTTCTTTTGTTAAAAACGTCGCATATCGTTCCCGACGAATCATTGTTCAACCGTCGGGAAACGTCCTGACTATATGGCTTCGTTTCAATGCCGTTCGTGTTCAAGTTTATATGTTTTGTTCAGCTATACTTGTCACAGCATAAAGCCTGTTATCCGTGTGATCTAAAACGTCGCATATCGTCCCGACGAATTACCATTACTGTACCACCGAAATTCCGTCTCTGTTCCATCGTCGAGCAACGTCCAAAACGCGTGGCTACAGCTAATCCGCTGGGTGATATGATTCGCAATGCCGAATACGATAGTGAATGGAAAGTTTTGTGTTTTCACGAGAAAAAAAAAATGTATTCTCGCTGCTATAGATAATTGTGAATAACAGGCTGACTTTCCGTCTTTTGTGGAAATGGTAGTTACGGCGAAGTGAAAGGAGACTTGACCGCAGTCGATAGACATTGAATTTGTATTATCTTGTCTTTACGCGTAGGAAACACGGCGGAGAGATTTTGTCCGGTTTACAAACGAAAACTTGACCATCGTTGCAAAACTTACTTCATGGTCGCCGTTCGTTGTCAAACTCCGACAATTTCTGTCATATTTTTTGCTGTAGAATACATTGATTTTTTTTTTGTTATTTGACACAACATTGAATCAAATATTTGTATTTTAACAACGTGTTTACCTATTCATTCTGTTGCGGCATTTACTTCAACTGGTCGTCGGCCTTCGCGTGGTTGTAATCATTGTTAACATTTGTGTCGTCTTGTAAAATTTTAGAGCGGGCGGAGAGATTCTGTCCAGCGTTCAAACGGGAATTCGACTGCAGAACTTGTTTCAGCTGTCAATCCCTGCTCACTGTTCTCATTGTTTGTTATGCTAAAAAAGGAATATTGATTTCATGTTGTCAACATACCAAAAAATGTCAGCTGCATTCGCCTTTTAACCTTACTGTAAAGGCGGATTTTTTTTTCCACCCACTTTGCGCAACCAGAAACTAGCGCAAAAAGTAATTATGCGAATGTTTTCACTTGCTATTATGTTTCAGGAGATGATGTCTTGGTTTCGGTAAAATACGAAACTCTCTTTCACGGCTGAGTGCGAAGAATTGGTCACTAAGATGGTTGATGGTAGCTACGACGACTTGTAAGGAAACTTGACTGTTATCGAATTAATTGTTAAGCTTCAGGTGGAGAGATTTTGTCCGACTTCCAAACGGGAACTAGACTAACATTCTTATACTTATTTCAGCTGGTTGTCTTTCTTTGTTAAACTCCGTTGACTTCTGTCATTTTTGTAGCTGCATAGAATACATTGATTTCTGTGTTCTTTGACACATCATTGAATCAAATCTGTGTATTTTAATACCAGGTTTACCTTTTTACTTTGTTGCGGCATTTACTTCAACTGAACGTCGGCCTTCGTCATGGTTGCAATATAATTGTTAAAATTCATGTCGTCCTGTAAAATTTTAGAGCGGGAGGAGAGATTCCGTTCAGCTTTCAAACGGGAATTCGACTGAAGAACTTGTTTCAGCTGTCCATCCCGCTTTTGTCGATCCCTGTTAACTGTTCTTATTGTTTGTTATTCTTAGAAAAAGAAACAAAACAAAGAAAAAATTGATTTCATGTTGTCAACATACCATAGAATGTCATCTGCGTTCGCCTTTTAACTTTACTGTAAAGGCGGATTTTTTTTTTCGCCCACTTTCCGCAACCAGAAACTAGCACCAAAGGAAAATTATGCAAATGTTTTCACTTGCCATTATGTTTCGGGAGATGATGTCTTGGTGTCGGGAACACACACACACACACACATACAAAATAAACCACACACACACACACATACACACACACACATACACACACACATACACACACACACACACACACTCTAAAAAATGCGGGGTTAAAAGTGACCCCGAACGGGGTTGAAAATGACCCCGCATACTTGGTCAACTATGCACTAACCCCGTGCGGGGTCACTTTAACCCCGCATTGCGGGGTCACCCAAAATGACCCGGCAGCGGGGTTAAAATCTAACCCCGGCGGGGTTAGAATTCAACCCCGTCGCGGGGTCATTTCTGGATGACCCCGCATGATTGCGGGGTCATTTAAAAAATAACCCCGCATGACTTGCGGGGTCATTAATCCGACCTTTTATGGGAAGCCAAAAATGACGAATTATTTTCACAAATGTCAAATTTTCACATCAAATTTGATAAACAGATTTACATGAAGCTTATTTGTTTTTTTTCTACCCAGAGCAAAATGTAAAGTACATATCAACATGATACGGCATTCCATGATCATTGAAAAGAAAGAAAAGAAAACGAAAGCGTACATTTAGAGTCTAGCAAGCAGTCTTGAAGAATCATCGATCACTGGCGTAATTTGTATGCTTTGTAGTGATCAATACCAAAATATAAGAATCAGCTCTGCAATGATTCCCTCCTGCTTATGCAGATTTTGGAGAAAGTGGGCGTGTGTCAAAAGATGTTATGATTCTAGATATGACTTGTAATTGTAGATAATGATTATGAATAGATAAGTACATCAGTTTTCCTGGGATTAGAATAACGATTTTAACTTAGTGTAAAATGTAAAAATAATTTCAGTTTTATACAACTAACACAAAAGCACACAAATCACTGCAAAGTATTCGTTTCTCTCCCAATTTATTTAGTACTACAATTCTATCAGAAGAAATTCAACATTTGAGCGTGATCATTTCATTTTATTCTTTGTTACAAGCATACGTTTGTTTACAGTTGGATTTAAAAAATGAAGCTAACCAATTTACAATTGGACGAAAATCAAAGCAAACCGTTCAATAATAGGGTTCTATAGTGCCCGGGGCCAGAGTTGTCTATTTCTATAGCGAGAGACCGCCGATGTGTGATAAAACTAGAGAGTTAGTCTGAAAGTCTGCTAGTCCTTAGACTTTGATTCGAGAATGATAGAGCCAGGACGTCCAATACTAAGTAACTGAAACTCACTTACGTGATTAGGAGAGTTAAGCTGCGTCTGCGATAGGTTTAAAAAGTACATAGATGAGAAGATGATCCGTTCGATATAGCCTACATTTATAGAAATTTTGATTTATTCCATATTCCAAGTTGGTGGCGTTGATCAGAAGGATGATGGCCTGGAAAGGTGCCACGATGTCAGTGAATTCGTTCCAGCTTGGCTCAGTGAAGAGCTCGATCGGCGGCTAGACTAGATTTACATGTTCCTGATTTCCCTGGGCCTACCTGTTTACGACGACGATGATGACAAGATGTGTCCAGCCCTACCTCGACGATGACCTACATGTAATTTAAATTTCAGGCGCAATGACAAACATCTCAGCAAAGTTCGATCTCGCGACGAAGAAACACCTACAAGAGCACGATGATTAAAATACACCTTCTGTTGCAACAAATCTAGAAGTAGAACTCTCTTTACTTTAGTTGAAGCTGACGATGTCGATGTCGATAAACAGTAACCGTGCTTGAAGTGGAAAACCGGCGGCGGCTCCAACTATACAGTAGCTTCCGTATCTGTACACTTTCGTCTGAAATGAGAACAGTGTATGGTTTACGTAGGTGTAGGATTCAAAATCAGAATAGGAGCCCAATAGTTCCGTAAAAACAAAGTTGAGTTATCTGCACGTTGTAGTAGAGCGGTTAAACCCTCAAAATCATGAGAATTGTGCAAAATTTGACTAAAGTATGAAACGTTCACCAGTGTTAGTACATACCATAAGATTCATTTTAAGATCAGGAGGTAAGTCTGATTTGACCTCTGATGACCTCCAGAGGTCAATGAACTTTAAATATCAGAATATTGATGTTTGGAGGCATTTGTGAATGATAGGCTTAGATCTTGGTTACGCTGCACTAAATATGCATTTGTACTACAAATCTTCTGATTCCACAGGGTATTGACAGGTTTCTACCTTTGACCTCTGATGACCTTTAGAGGTCAATGACCTCAAAATACCATAATATTGATCTGTGATGTTATTAGTTAATGATAAACATGGTTAAGATGTGCAAAACAAGCATATCTGTTTTGCAATGAAACTGTCTTCATATTCCAAAGAGCAAAGACAGGTTTCTAACTCTGACCTCTGGTGACCTTTTAGAGGTCAATGACCTCAAAATATCATAATATTGATCTGTAGTGTCATTAGTTAATGATAAACATGGTTAATATGTACAAAACAAGCATACCTGTTTAACAAGAAATTGTCTTTACATTCCAAAGAGCACAGATAGGGCTCTACCTTTGACCTCTGGTGATCTTTAGAGGATGTACAAAACAAACACAATTGTAGCCCAGATGGCTACTAGCACATGTTTATAATAAAGAATAAAATAGAATAGAATAGAATAGGATAGAGAGTAAAAGAAAACAGAACACTGCGGTCGTTTTCCTAGACACCCTGTGAGGTCAATATATGCTCAGTCTTTTCTCCTTCTTGGAGTTTACGAAACCGTTTATCTTCCTTCCAGCTATTTCCTTTCTTTTTTTTTTCTTTTCTTTTTTTGGTCAAAACCACCTCTTCCAAGAAAATTCTATGGTCATAGGAATTTATGAGTTTGATGTTGGCTACTTTCCGCGCTAGTGGTCAGCACTCTCCATCCCAAAGCCCCGCGCCAAATTACGGGGAATGACGTGATGACATGTTTTTGCCCTCTGATCCCCAAACATAAATGACCCTCTGAGCTGGAAGGTGGCCCTCCTGCCAGAATTTATCCCTCTATTTTAGCATTTATTGTTTAGTGGAGTGGGTCAAACAGGAACTCCATAGACAAATTCAGGGGTAATGACCCAGAACAACGATGACGTTGGTTGCCATAGCCTAAGGACACTAATATTCATTTGGTTTATCATTTTGATATCCAAGAAACAATAAAGTTTTTACCAGTGGTTACAGAGAACAAGTGAATGAAGAAACTAAAAGAGAGTGGGCGAGTTAATCAGAATTAGAGATGAATCATAGAAAATTGAGTTTTCACAGAAACGAATAGGAGGAGCAAATTGAACATTTGACCAGTTAGGAATTAATTTCTAGTGAACGCCACACCCCATTATAAGATTGAGCCAATGAAATGCTTTAGGGAAAGGAAGTTTGTTAGTAAATTAGTTATAAAAAAACATGTCTCAGCCGAGAAATAAGTTAGAGTGGCAAGCACAGTGGGAGCGGCTTCACACTAAGTCTATGTAGTGAAGCAAAGGCAGCAGAGTATTTTGGAATTTTGAGGAACTTTGAGAATAGTTGGAGACTACAGAGATAAAGTCAGGAGTTCCCCTTTCTTGGTACATCATGCCCCCCCCCCCCCCTCCAAGTCAACCAACTAATCTTTAACGACGCTGAATACACCATAGACCTACGCTGTGAATGTGATGAGGATCTGACTGTCATGACTGAACCGGCGAGCAGCAGGACATTAGGAAAAACTATGAGTCACGATAAGACAAAACTTTGGTTTACGCCAATTTGGAGTGCAATTACAAACTCCAAACAGTCAACTGGTGTCATCGGAGATGTTGAAGCGCCCTGTCAGACTGATACAAAGTGGAGAGTGATGGTGACGAAGAGAATACTGACAGCGTGACGGCAGACCGCTCAACGGACGGCCCAGTCACACTGAAGAGATCGACAATGACATGCAGACGAGGACCTCATTCGTCGACCGAGAGTAATCATTTAAGAGGAATGACTTTAATTTACGTTTGAAGACATTTCAAGAGATGTAGTAGTCTGATATGTTAAGGGGCAAATCATTCTACTGTTTGCAGGCCCCTATAAATCACTCTGTCGAGTAAATTATATATGAACCAAATGGCTTCTATTGAACATGTATTGTGTTGAAAAGTTCATGGTAATTCTTTTCCAGGCAAAATGTGTACATGAAAATTCCGATGTTAAAAGCATGTGATGGGAAATGTAAACAGTATGTGCGAATGCTTCTGTGTTTCCTGCTAAACTTGTTTGTTAGTGGGGAAAAGAAAAGAAAAGAGAAGAGAAGTCTCGCTCTACCACCTCTACATACCACAACGCCTACGGATATCTTTGTTTCACATTGTTTGTGGGGAAAAGAAAAGAAAAAAGAAGTCAAGCTTCATGAGAGATGTTCAGATCCCGCTAGACACCACAACGCCTACGGATGTCTAGGCTGAAGGTGGGTTTGAATGTCTTATAGGGCCGATAGAGCACCAACAGTAAGTGCAGATTAATTGGCACGCTATCTTTTGAAGAGAAACAATACTTTGTTTCACACAAGATGAAAAAGCAGAAAAACAACTGATAATCATCCGCTCATGTAAAATCAAGCAGAAGTTTTTCAAAACATTTCAAGAGGCATCTTGGTGAGTTACAGTCTGTTAAACATGCCAATATACTGTGAAAAACAAATTGAAGGCCACCTGCAATAGGCCACCTGCAGTACAGCCTCGCATTTTCCGACATCACAAAAACTTTGATCAACACTTTCCATATATACTCGTGATGGAGATGGAAAATAATAAACAACAACATTGCAAGATTAATGCATTTCTTCCAAGACAACAGACAGGAACTGATTCCACGTAAAATAATAAACATGTATTTTGATTTTTTCCATGCATTTTTCCCATATCATTACACACAATCATTACACACGTATACTTGATATGGTGTTCAGCTCACTGTGTGCAGACTGAGCACGACCCGATAATTCAGAACCTCTGCCTGAGAAAGGATTGTAGCCTATCCCGCGAGTCAAAAAGAAGCTTTCTTATCATCTCGTGCACCCTGTACTCTATGTGCAATGCACTCATCATAGAGACAAGCTTGCCTTCACCCAAACTGTTTAGATATTGTCAATGGAAGATTCTGATGATCGCATACAGTGGCTGTGCACCTATAAGAACGCTGGTCTGACCTCAGGATGTCTATCCAGTTTAGTCGTGGAGGAGATTTGTGTGCCGATCTGTGCAATGTACGTAGGCTCAATCGCGTGCTTCACTGAAGACGCAGATGCTGCCCTGTCTTGAAAGAGATCGAGGGTATATATCTAGACCAATTTCAGCAGGTTACACTAAATCATCACTTGCTGGCAGAGAGTCTTAACCGGATCATGCAGGTGATATTACCCGCTGCCAGCGTACCCTGATTCACACATTGGATGCAAACCGGATGGCGGCCATTAGTGGAAACAACCAATATTTGGGCATGGGGGCACAACTCTTGGCCAGGCCCAAGTGTTAAGGAGTATCGAGCATAAAGAAGACAATTAGAGTAAATAGTAGTTCCACTCCTATTTGGAATTGAGGTTCCTAAACAGGTCATTGAAAAAATGCCCAAAATTGCCTGACGTAATCACTGGCGTAGCCAGGGGGGGGGGGGGGGGGGCGATGGGGGCGATCGCCCCCCCTAAGATTTGGACCGGGGATTTGGGAGGCGGGAAAAAAAATGCGTGTATACTGTATATGCATGCACATGAAGCGGGTCTCCTTTGCAACCTTTCATCAAATAAGATATTTTTTGAATATTTCACTCAAAGTGTTCAACAGATCGTTGGAATTTCAATTCAAAATATGCAAAATCTCTCGTGCTTGGGAGGGGGATACCCCCTCCCAAACCCTCCCCCTCTGTGCCTCTTTCCCTAGCTTAGTACACTTTTTAGATTTACAAAAAATTATGAATAATTCTGAGTGCACAAGACTTATCACTTATATTCCGAAAACTCAAGGTTCCCTCATGTATAAGGGGAATTTCCCCTTTTAATCGACCCTTTCCTCCCTCAGCCCCCCCCCCCCATCAGTTTTTATTGTGTGTGTGTGTGTGTGATTTCCCAGATGTTGATTCCATCAAAAATGCGTAGATGAGATATCTCAATTTCAGCCTTAAAAAGGCAAAAGCTCGATCGGAAGGGAAGGGTGGGGATAACACTCGCCCACGCCTTCTCCCTGCTCCCCGCCCCTCCCCCCCCCTTCCACCATGCATAGAAGTATAGACTGTGGCTATACCCAGATCGCTTTATTTCAATTCTAAAAACGCAAAAGCTCCGCGAGCGGGAGGAGGAATTCCCCTTCCTCTATATACCTCACTAGACTTTATACATACACACAGATGGTGCACATTCGGAATAAGAGCTAAATTCCGTGATTTTATCACTTCGATGAAAAAGTATTGCACCAAATATTTGCAACAGATCGCTGAATTTCAGGTCTGAAAACGCAAAATCACCTTCGTGTGGGAGGGGATATGGCCCTATCTACACCCTCGTGTGCATGCTTTTTCTGTTTGACTGCTGAACAGACAATGTTCATGATATTCAGTGTAAGAATTAATACAAAAAGATTATTTAAATGATACCATTTTATAGGCAAATTGTTCAATAATAATCTACACTAACTTATACTGCAACTTTAAACAAGTGGGACTGTTTCATCTCGTTAAAACACGCAAAAACATGCATCAAATTGCACCATTTGCAACATCAAAATGCAAAAAGTTCTCACCGTGGGAGGGGGTACACCCCCTCCCACACCCTCCCCTCCCCCCTCACTCACGTTTGAAGACATTTCAAGAGATGTAGTAGTCTGATATGTTAAGGGGCAAATCATTCTACTGTTTGCAGGCCCCTATAAATCACTCTGTCGAGTAAATTATATATGAACCAAATGGCTTCTATTGAACATGTATTGTGTTGAAAAGTTCATGGTAATTCTTTTCCAGGCAAAATGTGTACATGAAAATTCCGATGTTAAAAGCATGTGATGGGAAATGTAAACAGTATGTGCGAATGCTTCTGTGTTTCCTGCTAAACTTGTTTGTTAGTGGGGAAAAGAAAAGAAAAGAGAAGAGAAGTCTCGCTCTACCACCTCTACATACCACAACGCCTACGGATATCTTTGTTTCACATTGTTTGTGGGGAAAAGAAAAGAAAAAAGAAGTCAAGCTTCATGAGAGATGTTCAGATCCCGCTAGACACCACAACGCCTACGGATGTCTAGGCTGAAGGTGGGTTTGAATGTCTTATAGGGCCGATAGAGCACCAACAGTAAGTGCAGATTAATTGGCACGCTATCTTTTGAAGAGAAACAATACTTTGTTTCACACAAGATGAAAAAGCAGAAAAACAACTGATAATCATCCGCTCATGTAAAATCAAGCAGAAGTTTTTCAAAACATTTCAAGAGGCATCTTGGTGAGTTACAGTCTGTTAAACATGCCAATATACTGTGAAAAACAAATTGAAGGCCACCTGCAATAGGCCACCTGCAGTACAGCCTCGCATTTTCCGACATCACAAAAACTTTGATCAACACTTTCCATATATACTCGTGATGGAGATGGAAAATAATAAACAACAACATTGCAAGATTAATGCATTTCTTCCAAGACAACAGACAGGAACTGATTCCACGTAAAATAATAAACATGTATTTTGATTTTTTCCATGCATTTTTCCCATATCATTACACACAATCATTACACACGTATACTTGATATGGTGTTCAGCTCACTGTGTGCAGACTGAGCACGACCCGATAATTCAGAACCTCTGCCTGAGAAAGGATTGTAGCCTATCCCGCGAGTCAAAAAGAAGCTTTCTTATCATCTCGTGCACCCTGTACTCCATGTGCAATGCACTCATCATAGAGACAAGCTTGCCTTCACCCAAACTGTTTAGATATTGTCAATGGAAGATTCTGATGATCGCATACAGTGGCTGTGCACCTATAAGAACGCTGGTCTGACCTCAGGATGTCTATCCAGTTTAGTCGTGGAGGAGATTTGTGTGCCGATCTGTGCAATGTACGTAGGCTCAATCGCGTGCTTCACTGAAGACGCAGATGCTGCCCTGTCTTGAAAGAGATCGAGGGTATATATCTAGACCAATTTCAGCAGGTTACACTAAATCATCACCTGCTGGCAGAGAGTCTTAACCGGATCATGCAGGTGATATTACCCGCTGCCAGCGTACCCTGATTCACACATTGGATGCAAACCGGATGGCGGCCATTAGTGGAAACAACCAATATTTGGGCATGGGGGCACAACTCTTGGCCAGGCCCAAGTGTTAAGGAGTATCGAGCATAAAGAAGACAATTAGAGTAAATAGTAGTTCCACTCCTATTTGGAATTGAGGTTCCTAAACAGGTCATTGAAAAAATGCCCAAAATTGCCTGACGTAATCACTGGCGTAGCCAGGGGGGGGGGGGGGGGGGGGCGATGGGGGCGATCGCCCCCCCCTAAGATTTGGACCGGGGATTTGGGAGGCGGGAAAAAAAATGCGTGTATACTGTATATGCATGCACATGAAGCGGGTCTCCTTTGCAACCTTTCATCAAATAAGATATTTTTTGAATATTTCACTCAAAGTGTGCAACAGATCGTTGGAATTTCAATTCAAAATATGCAAAATCTCTCGTGCTTGGGAGGGGGATACCCCCTCCCAAACCCTCCCCCTCTGTGCCTCTTTCCCTAGCTTAGTACACTTTTTAGATTTACAAAAAATTATGAATAATTCTGAGTGCACAAGACTTATCACTTATATTCCGAAAACTCAAGGTTCCCTCATGTATAAGGGGAATTTCCCCTTTTAATCGACCCTTTCCTCCCTCAGCCCCCCCCCATCAGTTTTTATTGTGTGTGTGTGTGTGTGATTTCCCAGATGTTGATTCCATCAAAAATGCGTAGATGAGATATCTCAATTTCAGCCTTAAAAAGGCAAAAGCTCGATCGGAAGGGAAGGGTGGGGATAACACTCGCCCACGCCTTCTCCCTGCTCCCCGCCCCTCCCCCCCCTTCCACCATGCATAGAAGTATAGACTGTGGCTATACCCAGATCGCTTTATTTCAATTCTAAAAACGCAAAAGCTCCACGAGCGGGAGGAGGAATTCCCCTTCCTCTATATACCTCACTAGACTTTATACATACACACAGATGGTGCACATTCGGAATAAGAGCTAAATTCCGTGATTTTATCACTTCGATGAAAAAGTATTGCACCAAATATTTGCAACAGATCGCTGAATTTCAGGTCTGAAAACGCAAAATCACCTTCGTGTGGGAGGGGATATGGCCCTATCTACACCCTCGTGTGCATGCTTTTTCTGTTTGACTGCTGAACAGACAATGTTCATGATATTCAGTGTAAGAATTAATACAAAAAGATTATTTAAATGATACCATTTTATAGGCAAATTGTTCAATAATAATCTACACTAACTTATACTGCAACTTTAAACAAGTGGGACTGTTTCATCTCGTTAAAACACGCAAAAACATGCATCAAATTGCACCATTTGCAACATCAAAATGCAAAAAGTTCTCACCGTGGGAGGGGGTACACCCCCTCCCACACCCTCCCCTCCCCCCTCACTCACGTTTGAAGACATTTCAAGAGATGTAGTAGTCTGATATGTTAAGGGGCAAATCATTCTACTGTTTGCAGGCCCCTATAAATCACTCTGTCGAGTAAATTATATATGAACCAAATGGCTTCTATTGAACATGTATTGTGTTGAAAAGTTCATGGTAATTCTTTTCCAGGCAAAATGTGTAGGCCTACATGAAAATTCCGATGTTAAAAGCATGTGATGGGAAATGTAAACAGTATGTGCGAATGCTTCTGTGTTTCCTGCTAAACTTGTTTGTTAGTGGGGAAAAGAAAAGAAAAGAGAAGAGAAGTCTCGCTCTACCACCTCTACATACCACAACGCCTACGGATATCTTTGTTTCACATTGTTTGTGGGGAAAAGAAAAGAAAAAAGAAGTCAAGCTTCATGAGAGATGTTCAGATCCCGCTAGACACCACAACGCCTACGGATGTCTAGGCTGAAGGTGGGTTTGAATGTCTTATAGGGCCGATAGAGCACCAACAGTAAGTGCAGATTAATTGGCACGCTATCTTTTGAAGAGAAACAATACTTTGTTTCACACAAGATGAAAAAGCAGAAAAACAACTGATAATCATCCGCTCATGTAAAATCAAGCAGAAGTTTTTCAAAACATTTCAAGAGGCATCTTGGTGAGTTACAGTCTGTTAAACATGCCAATATACTGTGAAAAACAAATTGAAGGCCACCTGCAATAGGCCACCTGCAGTACAGCCTCGCATTTTCCGACATCACAAAAACTTTGATCAACACTTTCCATATATACTCGTGATGGAGATGGAAAATAATAAACAACAACATTGCAAGATTAATGCATTTCTTCCAAGACAACAGACAGGAACTGATTCCACGTAAAATAATAAACATGTATTTTGATTTTTTCCATGCATTTTTCCCATATCATTACACACAATCATTACACACGTACACTGCAAAAACTAGGGTGTTAAATATCTAACACCAGCACAGAATCGAAAAATATCAACACTCTTGGTGTTGATTTTAGGTCCCGTTCAGAAAGAATCACACCAACTGGTGTCGAAATATTCAATTACAGGTTGATGTTAGAGTTTTGGTGTCATTAATTGGTGTTGAAATTGCACATGCGCATAAGTCAGAGAATTCGAGCAAAATCATTGGACGAAAGTTGTCATGTGACCTCGCTCTGCGCTCTCGGATCGCGCTGCTGGCCGGCATTTATAGCTAGCTAGCTAGCTAGCTGTGTGTGCGCGGTGGTGCATGCATATGTTATGTGTATAGTATGCATTATCAAGGCCATTTTTTATCGATGAGGTTTTCTTCGCCTTCGGGCCGCGGGTAATGAAAATTCGACTCAATAATATCCTCATTAATCAGCAGTTAGACAGCACAATCATGCCGATAAGTGTAAAGATTTTATTCTGGAGATCGCCGAATTAGAAAGTTGCTGCCACTAAAACCAGAAGACATCGTAGGATTCTTTGAACTGAGTAAGTGTACGGTACCTGTTTTTCAGGTGTTTGTCATGAGTCGACTGTACAATACTGCTAATGCATGTGGAGCATGTGGAGCTGCAGCTAGAGTGCGTGCGACAGACTAGACGCCATCTAGTAATTTATACAGAAACCGGGCGCTAGGTGCTAGCGTCCGGAGTGCGGTGCTAGCTCTTTCGAACCGTTACTTACGTAGCTGGCCTAGCTCTAGACTCGGTCTTATTCGTACTATACAACTATAACGAGTTAAGCTATTGGCACCCATGATATAGTCATTCTATTACCCGAGGTCTGTTCAAAATGACGACTTACCGAGACGTTAGTCTATACTCGTAGTCTAGTCGAAGTTTACCGGTACTCTTACCAATACAAAGCCATGGCCCTTTTTATGAATGCATGGGGGGGGGGGGGGGGGGGGGGGGGGGGCGAGAGCACTTGTGTAGATTATAGTACTGGGATGTGCTGCTTTGACCGCCTCCTTTTGTGGGCTCTGATACACAAAAATCACCATCTGTTCTGGTCGGCTTCCGTGATGACCGTTCCCAAGATACCTGAAATTGACAACCCAGCTTCTCTGTGTACTGTCCTAGCCCCGGGACCGTCCCGTGATTAGCGAGCTCATTTGGTGAGCTGCCTGATCACAGCAATGTTCGTCTGATCAGGGAGGTGAGAGGAAAAGGAGTGGGCACTGGATTAGTGTCTTTTGAACCATCCTCGGAGCCGCACTCCCCAAGAGACCACTCCACTAACTAGATTACTGCCGCTTGGCCGCACAGTGCACATGCGCAATCCTTGTCAACAGGCTGGTGGGTCTCACCTAGTTTGCAGGCACAAACCCTTGTTGGTCGTATAGAAGTCTGCATGCGCCAAGACTAATACACGCACCACTACACTGCAGCCTGTCCCTTGTTGGGAGAAGCTTCAACACAGGGCCTATGGGACAGTGCCAAAGTGGTGCATGTAGTAGTCTTGGCGCAGACTCCTTTACGACCAACAAGGGTTTGTGCCTGCAAACTAGGTCTCACCCCTCCCTGGCCAGAACCTAGATTACTCCACGTGGTACTGGTGGGTGGTGTATACTGGTGCATTACTGGTGCATTACCCATTGCTGTGCCTGCAAACAACACTGGTGCATTGTGATGTGCAGTGAACTGGTTGCATGGTCACATTTTGAATTTTGCAGCTAGTATTTAAGGTATTATAACTTATATGCATCTACATGTCCATGTACTATAAGATTTCTTGGGAACAAATGTACTTTGCATGCTATATGGTGAAATAACTTTTACATGAAATGGAAACAAATTATGATTAGAAGCACCAATGATAATATACTGATTGTAAGAATATGAAGGAAACATGAACAGCTGAGTAGTGGAACACAGGCCCTAATGATGTCTGATGATAATGATAATTTTAATACCAAGCTAGCACAGAAAATACCAACCACAACAGCAACAACCATCATAAAGATACCCATTCAGCTTTCAAATAAGAATAAAACAAAAACAGAGAGACAGACAAAAAAAGTGCCATGGTGAATATCTTATCAGGCATACAGTGATACAGGACATGTGAGATAGTTTAGCTCTCACTGAACTCTCACATGTTTTCACCATACACCAGGCAAGGAGGCAAGTTATTTCACCAAGATTAGGTCCTATAGTAGTCTCCATCATGACCACTCTGTTGTAGATTCGAGCCCTCCTGCCTCAATATATCCCCAGCATACAACAAAAAAACATTCAAATAGTGTTTTCACCCCCTTGAGAACTAAAATTGCTCACAAAAATATGTTAGTGGGACCAGAAAAAACATGTCTTGGCGGATGTACGCAAGTTTCCCAAAAAATATGACAAGAGAACCAACACGAGCGAACAATGAAGTGATACATCAGACTAAAGAAAAACCCCAACATCTGCTGATCTACAGGTGAATTTCGTCAGCACTCAACTTCTTCTTGGCCGATTTTCAAAATTTTTGTATCTATCGAGAGCTGAATTCTTAGACTAGCAGGTCCCAAGAGTATATGCTGTGTGAGCCTGCATAAAGAATGTAAAACCCTCATACAAGTCCTTGTGAACACACACAAGTCATCTGGCCTGTCCATACTCCTAACGATAGAGGGCCAAATCACCGCGGCCCCGAGGATCGAACATCAAACAGCAGTGATAACGATCAGACTGACCTCGTTACGTAAGAGGTCGTTTACTTGTTCGTTGGGGCACTGATCCCTTGTAATCCTGTGTTGAGTGATAGGGAAAACCCTCAGGGCAGAGTGCCCACTCCTTTTTGTCTCACCTCCCTGGTCTGATCTATAATTGCTGTTCTCACGATTCCCGAACTTCTCTCTTCCTTTCTCTCTGTTTCCTTTGTTCACTCTCGGCTCACTCACACGCACGTACGTCCAGCATGCACAGAGTACATGCACTCATCGACTACGCTTGCTTCGTAACGTGCAAGGCATTGCCAGACCGGCCGGGAGGGGAGTCTTTACTGGCCTACGTACTCGAGTGATAGTGATACTCAGTGACAGTGCCTTTTGAATTGCGTGTGTTGATTGTAATGTTATGTTCATCGGGATAGTGACATCATGCTATTCAAGGGATCTCCAAAGGGCAGGGTGTGGGGTTAAAATGATGGATTACAGAATTCTCCAAATTAATTAATTTGGAGCTCTCTAATGATGTTATTGAGGAATATTAGTTGGCAGCTCTCTGGATATGGGTCTTAATAAAGAACTGCTATTTTAGGGTTAACACTTGAATTTTGATGCACATGTTCCCTAGTTCACTGAAAAAGTTCTAAGGGCCAGTGAATTAATAAAACTTCAGAAACATTCACGTAAAAGGATTAACAGACTATTTTTCTTTCTGAATTCTAAGTAAGATGAGGGTATTCATCTCAGATTATATCTACTTTTCAATGAATGTTGTACTTTTCCTTTCACTCTAGGAAGCTTTTTTTGATGCACGAAGTAATACAGGGTTCCTGGCTGCTAGAATAAAGAATGTGAACCGCACAACAGATGAGAAAGCATCCATACCCAAGCCGTCAAGGACAGATGGTGGTCCGGGGAAGGTCCGAGAAGGTATACCCAACAACCTGCTGCAGGCTGCAGCTATGATGAGGACCTCAACTGGCTACAACACTGCCCGACATTAGCACGTGATTCTAGCCTGGTTGTAGAAAAGATGCAGTCTACTTTCCCTGTCAGACAACATATGGTCAAGGAGGGACGCACTGCATCAGACATCTTGGAACAGTTTCCTTGTTTTGAAACTGTTCCTGGTTTGGTATGTATTTCAAAATATTTTACCTGTCTTTTAACACTATCGGGCCCATGGGCAATCTAACATGGCTAGCACACAAAATATTTTATTTATAAGCCATTGATAAAACATAGGCATTCAAAGAATTAAGACATTACTATCATAATCATTATTGTTCATATAAAACACCTCTCAGCTGGAGGGTACTGCTCCACTTTTACATTGCCCAGCAATTAGGTTGAAGTAAACACTAAACAAGGTACTTAAAATCTAATGAACTCCTTTGTAGCACCTTGATTGTAACTCTGGCTAGACTTGACCCAATGAATAAAGTGTGAACACTTCTTCGTGCATGGCACTTCTCAATACAATGGACAATGTAAGCTTGGTTAGTGAGTGGGCATCTTAATACAATGCCAATGGCTTTTACATAGGTTTAGCATGTAATGTATATACTGTACAGTAACATATAGCAGAAACCTGTTTAAATAAGATACATGTACTTCTTCCCTATGTAATCAAGATGGAATACTAAATTTGCCAAATCAACTTGAATTCCCAAACTTATCAATGTCGTAAAATAAATGAAATGTGCAACTTTGTCAAGTTTTGTAATGCAAGAGTGACTATGATTTGGGGCATTACAATAACAGCTACACTCTCTGTGTCGAATTAAACTTTATGTGTACAGAAATTTCATAAATTTCCTCAAGACTGGCAGGTACGTGGGCAAGTACATGGACTGTGATTCTCCTGTTGTGATGGTGCCTCTTTCCAAACGAGGTGGTCTTAAAAAATGTTATGCCTTTTCTAGAATAGAAAGTTGTGTTGTAACAATGGAGTCTGCTTTTTAGACTGCAGTGTCTTACTTGCCCTAAAATCAGAATCAGGCCTGGACTTGAATATTCCTGCTGTGAAATTATGGATAGCTGTTGATTTTTTTTCCTCTCTCCCTCTCCCCTTTTCCTTAAAATATATTCCGGCAGATTGAAGAAGATTTTCGAAAGATGTTTCCTGAGAATCACTCACGTTTCCTGACCAAGTGGCCTGAATTGAAGCCCAGGGTTGTGGCACTTGCTCGACAACTTCTGAAGCAGAATGGAAACTTGACAGTCATGGAGCTCCTGTCATCTTTTGACAGTTCTGACCAGAACAAAGAAGGTATTTTTGCACATTCCCTGGAATGCACCCTCTAATTTCATACAGAGTCTGAAGTGTCATCAGAAGTTAAAATTAAACCAACCTTATCATTAAACATTCTAGTGATGGTCAATTTTTCATGGAGCATAATCACACTCCCACATAAACACAACACAAATGTGGGCCAGGAAGCTTATTTTCGAGTAGCCATACAAAATTTTCCCCACCCTGAGAGGGGACTCCCTCCCTGATCATCCCCTCATCTAGCTATTTCACTCCATAGGATTTTTTTTTTACAAAAAACAATTTCCAATACTCTGAAAGTATATTGTACTCACTTAAATGTGCATCAGAAAAAGTTTATTTCTAAGATGCCAATTGCTAAATTTTCCCTACCCTTAGATGGGGCAGTCCCTTCCAAACCTTCCCCTGCATTTTACCCATCTAACTTTAACTTTTAACATTTTTTAAGTCGTCCAAAGGAAAGACCTTATGCCGTCATATTTGTCCGTCTGTCTCTCCGTCTGTCTGTCAACAATTTGGTATCCACTTTTTCATCGATCTATATCTTGGCTCCGAGTTAACCAAACAAGTTCATATTTGGTATCGGTATCCTTTAGGACTTTCCTGATATTAAGCTCATTTTTGTGTTGAGGTTGAGCTTAAAGGCAAAGATCAAAGGTAATTCAATGTCACATGGGTTATATAAAACAAATGAAAATAGATCTTTCTCGCAATATCTCAAGAACGGTTTGGGCAAACAACTTCAAACTTGGTATATGTATACCTATGGAGGTGACAATGATCTTTGACCTCAACCTTTGACCTTGACCTTTGACCTTGATTAAACATGAAAATAGCTCTTTCTCGTAATATCTCAAGAAAGGTTTGGAGAAACAACTTCAATCTTGGTATATGTATACCTATGGACGTGGCAATGATCTGTGACATCAAGCTTTGACCTTGACCTTTGACCTTGATTAAACATGAAAATGGCTCTTTCACGTAATATCTCAAGATACCTGCAAAAATATAGGAATCTGTACCAAAGGTCATTCACTTACACCTCTGTTAGAGCCAAAGCTATAATTGTGCATTGCTACAGTATTTATGCTCAACTCTGAGTTTGTTTACACTGATGTATGAGGTGAAAGTACACATAAGCTTGTTTTCACTTCAGTTGTTTGTTTTCTATACCTTGTGCAGCTCTCATAGTTTACAGGTACAAACCTTTGTTGGTTGTCAATGAGTCTGCACAAAGACTACTACATGCACCACACTGGCACTGCAGCCTCTCCTGGGAGAGGCTACAACACAGGGACAGTTTGTTATTTCTTTTGCTATATTTAAAGAGAGTTTCAGATTATTTGCCTAATCTTCATACCCAATTCTGCAAGTATTCATTCACTGGAACATCTGCATCTTCAACACTTATGATACATATAGCTATTAATAAGGCTATTTCTAATCCTAAAGTCAAAGTTGTCTATTAGATAGAGAAATTGAAATGTAGTATAATTCTGCCTTTTTTAATTTAAAGCAATGCACACCTTTGACACTTAAACCTATATAGGCTGAGAACATTGATGTTCTATTTATTGGTTTTTCAGTTATGACTCATAATACACTACATCTCACTGATAATCCATCCCCTGTTCCAGTTCATTTGGTTTCGCCAAATAGTACTAGGTACTCTACAAGCTATAGCATGTATAGGAAATATAGGTCTAACGTTAGATATCTAGCCATATCATAGCATATTTGAGACTTAGATCTAGTCCAAGATCTAGACTCTTGACCTTTCTTTGTTTGCTCTGTTACTGACACCAATTGTCATCCAGTGATGAAATACATGTACTACTGTCATAGGGGCCTACCACTAGTACCAGTATATATAGTACCTACAATAGGAAAGCCCAGTTCACTTACCAAGGTCAGGAAAACACCACCTTTTTATTGTTTGCAGACTGATGATACACGTGTTGCTGATCTTCGAAATGTATAATTGCATGCAACAAGTAAAATATACAACATACAAATATATGCATGCAATTAACCACACCGTTCACGGCCTATGCACCCACTGCATGTACAATTTTGTATCACAGGTATACAGTTTCTTGTACTGTTGTACATGAGCTTGCTCCACATGCATGGTAACACAGTTGAACTGTAGGATGTTGGATACAGTTGTAATTATTTCTGCCACTTGAGGTTTTATGTTACTTATATATAGTATTGTCTGCATTATTGTTTGTATGCAAAACAACTTGAAAGGTTGAGAACACATTTGGATGAAACTTGTATGAAAAGATGATATTAACACAATTACATTTTAAAAACAGATGATAAATATAAATGTTGGTAGTGATCCGGGAATCTTTATGAAATTTTGATGATTTTTATCTTATGGCATGGATGAGATCAATGGAATTGGGAGTTCAAGCTGCATTAATTTGAGGTTTGCATGTAGTATACATGCGCACTAAAGGTAAAGGCATGTGCTCAAGGTATAATGCACTACCACACAGCTGGAAGTTGATGGCATTTAAAAGCAAAAGGCTTTTATATGGGAAATTTGGCAGTTTTTAGCATGTGTGGATGGGTGGAAATGAGCTGCTTGGCAAAGGTCTGCACTGTCTGAGTATGTTTGATGACTCCATTCTTTTGGGGGAGGGAGTGGGATGGGGCATGTGGATATATGTACACACACAATGCTTCTGTTGTCATAACTTCATCTTAATTCAAGAAGTTCCATTTATTACTTTTTATGACACGCTCATTCATACCTCTCCAAACCGTATAGGCCCTTCACACTGAAAAATAGGGGGGGGGGGTAGCAAAGGTAGGGGATATGTTTGATTATTCTTTGTAAGTGAGATATTTTGTCAGCTTTTATCTTTATTTTTTGCACACCCATAGTGGGGCCTACTTTCCCCCAGCCAAATTTGATCCATGGGTGCTGTTGGCTAAATTAAACCCACGAAGGGGCGTAATGGGCGGTGGTGGTGGGGGGGGGGGGGGGGTGAGGGGATCTGGCAACCCCTTTCCCAACCAGATATCGTGTCAGTTTTTATATTTTCATTATGTACACCCATAGTACTTTCATTGGACCAAGTTTGGTGCATGGGCTGCGTGGGGTAAATTACACCCGCCAGGGGGGGGGCCCAGGGGGGGGGGGGGGACGGTCTGGCAAACCCTTTCCCGACCAGATATCTTGTCAGTTTTTATATTTTTATCATGTACACCCCTAGGCCATTCTTTTAGACCAGGTTTGGTCCATGGGCTCCATGGGGTAAATTACACCCGCCGGGGGCCATTTTTTTTTGGGGGGGGGGTCCCTGGGGGACGACCCCGCCCTCAGGTATCAGGCTGACGCCCAGTTTTGTAATGAGGGGGGTGGCCCCAGTAACTTTGAGGGGTCAAACCTTTTGGGCTTGATGGGGTAAATTGACCAGCAGCCAGCTCCTGGTCTACATGTAGCACATTGATTTGATGAAACTGCAATACTGAGGCTGTACTTTTTTACATGTTTAGATTAGTTTCTTTTTGATAGCAGCGGAATAGTGTGCAATGAAAGCCGACTTATGGATGTTATCATAATAAGTTATCGAGTCTTATACGATATATTGTTACAGTACCTGTAATCTTTAATCATAATTTTGCGATTTTCGTCTTTTACGTTAACTTTCAGTATATATATTATGTATCAAAATGGACATGCGCCATTTTAGATATTAAATAGAGTTATTCTTGACTTTAGATATTAAATAGAGTTATTCTTGACAACGGTTTGTTACATTAAACATATTCAAAGTGCTTTTTTTTCAGTACCATGCATTCTATCAAATGTCTAGTAAGTTTACAACTAAGAATTAGTATGCTTAGAATTGCACCATTTACCCATTTTTATGCAAGAGCCAAATTTCCCTCTCTTTTGTACGCGGTGGACACCTCAGTGTCTATATAGAATATGAGAATGATAGTTATTTCAGGCTAGAGGGGCGCATCAATTTTGAACTTTGTTCTTGAAAGGGTATTGTCATCTTAAAGACGACTAATGATGTCGCTCAAATCGACTGGAGCAAGCCCTCTTATGATTCATGCTCGGATCTATAAAGACTTTATGGTCTAGACATTCCCAGTAGTACAAAGAGACGAGACGAAAAGCATCGGTGGTACACAGGATGTGGTTGCTTAGGCGACGCTTTCTATTGTCGGGATGGGGATGAAGAAGGTTCTTTTATTATGTGAAACGTTAAGCGCGTGGCCATCTTAATCTCCTGAAAGTAGCTAGTATAATATAGGAGTCCATTCAAAAAGAAACTGCCGCGTACCATTGAATTGTACATCCGAGAAGCTTACAACCTGTTTCTTTTCTCGGACGAAACGCTGTAGCAGTCCTGCTTAGCGACGGCGTTCACGCTCCATCTCACGCACTACCATGAGAAGGAATAGCGATACCACGCATGATACATGAAAACATTATTAAAAGGCGAGAAAACTAATGAAGTTTAAAGTTGACTTCTCCTTCCTCTTTAAATGAAAACAGAATAATTGAATAGATCTATTGAAGCGGATTGTCACTGCTGCGAGCGATCGCCATAGCATCGTTAGTCTTGCGAGCAAATCGAAATCCTAATACTTTTATTTTTGCCTGATAATATGAGTAGTAACCCTTTAAAGGACTCGCAAATTCGACGTTTCAAACAGTATAGTAAAACAATGAAATGTATTTCAAAAACATTTGGATGCGTTGGGTGATAGCATTTAATAGGTTTGAACTATGAAAATTGAAAGGTGTGGTTGCCTCAACAATGTCGCAGTTCCATTAACCATGATGGGTAAAGGGAATTCATGACTTTATAAGACTAATCCTTGCTAAATTGAAGATCACTTCTTTAAACCATCGCTTATGTCTTGTAAGTAGATACGTCTGTAATCATAACCAAAATGCCTTTTTTTTGGGGGGGAGACGAAAATCATCAAACGTTTATAAGCGTCATCCGACGAATTTGCAGTTTACAATGCGAATGTATGGTTGCCCCATTTGCATGTAGCTGTAAGCTATTTTTACGTTGAAGTTAACTTCCCTCCTTGAGAAAAAGAAAAAAAAAGTCGGGTTTTCGCTAGAGGTACTTATTAGGAAACGGTATAAAAACAATTGTCTTATAATATACATCAAGAGATAATACAAACATGAAACACACGCATATTCTGTTCGTTATATGCATGGATCTGTTTATTTGTTTGTTTGGTCATTATTTTAATGACATTGATCTTGTTTTTTTTAATGGCATCGGTCTTGGTCGGGGGAAAGATAACAAAAAAAATGTATCACTCTGTTATCAGATCAGGATGATTGCGAGAAGGGTGTACATATATTCCCGCCTTTTTTTATACAGGCAAACAATAAAAGCTTTGTATGCTATTATAAAAGCCTGGAGGCAAAAGGCAGTTTCAACGTTCAACTTATAGTAACCATAGTTTATAGGACATAAAGTAAGTTAGCGTCTCACTGACTGTGGTTCTTTTGTTTTGGCAAAACATGAACACAAAGGGGGTCTGAATTTTTTTGTACATAGTACTTGTAGCAGACATTTATGCCGATTCTCCAACAGCATCGCTCCATTACGTCACTTCCTGCTATCAATGGCGAAGAAAGGATGATGGCTGCTTGATTATCCATTCCTTGAGATTGCAGGAAGCTCACCTTTCTTGTGTGTGTGTTTCGTTGTGTGTGGTTCTGTGGTACTCAGTTACAAGGCGTGAAGGTCCGAGTCTTTTCATTCTGATTACACATTTCAATACAGGCAACTGATTCGAGTTTCGCAAAGCTGTTGAGGCAAATTCTTTGCAGACTTGACCTCTGAACTCTGACCTCTGACCTCTGAACTGTCAGGTACACGTACTATAGAGTGAGTGAGCGAGTGAGCGCCTAGGCAGCTCCTCATACTGCTCCATCTCTTTTTGCTTCTAAGTACCGTCCAGTGGATTTTTGTGGTATATGTTCATGACCAAGTTGTTGTGTATCGCGTCAGGACCCATCAAGACCGTCCTGAAGCTGTAAAATGGTCAAATATATGACTAAGTTGACCATATATTTTTCCCATGATATGGCTCCACACACTTGACTGGGGTGCCATTTCTAAGAGACATACTTGACTGAGCAACCTTTGGGTCTTTTGAGACACCACAAAGTCTATTCAGCTACCAAGTACAGTGCTCTTCAATGTATTGTCCGGGACAATAGTTGCAAGCCTCAGCAATGGAATTCCCTAATGCCTGCACAATTGCCCTGACACTGCTACTATTCTTTGGATCAACCCAAGCTTACAGGGAGCCATGCATGCTGTGTGCAAGAAGTACCTGCATGTACAGAAGCTATGGGAAATCTACAGATGGATGGAAATGTGCATCTACAAGGACCCCATACTATGCAAACTCTGTGTCTACGTTCCAGCTTTTACTTAAAGCAGGAGATGTGGATCCCAACCCTGGACCGGAAGGAGAAAAAACACCTATGAGACCGATAAATGTCATCCAAAAGGATGGTACACCACCCTACGTATCACAGCTGCTAACTCGAGGATTATTCGTTATGACGCAACGTTTCTTCATAATCTGAGCCCCCCCTCAATATGTGTCACAGTCCCGGAGGCTGCCGTTGAGTATTTGGGAAACAATATCTACCCTTGGAATTGCAAAAACAAAAAAGACAAGACGAGGCAAAAAGAAAACCGGACAGTTATCTTCATCATCCATAAATTTGACTCATGAGTATATAAATCAGCCAGGTGAGCTATTACACATCGATGGGAAAGGATTAAAAGTGTCACATCTGAACATCTGCAGCTTACCAGCAAAATTAGATTGCCTGAAAGATTTGCTTAAGAATCATATTCTTGATATATTTACAATGTCTGAAACCCATCTGGATTCTGAGTTAAATATAGATGGGTACAAGATAGAAAGAATTGACAGAAACCGAAGAGGAGGTGGGGTGGGAGTGTACATTGCCGACAGTGTCACATAATATGTGCGTAGATGTGATTTAGAATCATGTGAGTTAGAGGCTTTGTGGATAGAAGTCAAATGCACCAATGCTAAGCCCATTCTAATAGGAACGTTTTATCGTCCTCCAAGAGCTAATGTTGATTATCAAAATCATATTGATGAATGTGTATCCAGAGTAACAGAACTGAACTGTGAAGTCATCGTACTTGGCGATTTCAATTACAATATGTATTGTAAGAATGAGTCAAGGTCTGTTGGTAAATTGTGCAGGGAAAATAATTTGAAGCAAATGATAAAAGATCCAACCCGTGTTACTGAGACCAGCAGAACTTTGATTGATATTGTAATGACAAACTTCCCAAACAATATTTGTCAGAACAGAGTTGTGACCCTTGGTGTCAGTGACCACAACCTGATATATGTCGTACGGAAATTGTATAGACCCAAGTTACCGCCCAAATTAATTACGTACCGATCAATGAAAAGGTTTGACCCGAATTCTTTTGTAGAAGACTTGAATGCAAAAGATTGGGGTAACTGTCTAGTCCCAAGTGATCCTGATCAAGCGTGGTCAATCTGGAAACATTTGTTTTTGGATGAATGTGACAAACATGCCCCTCTCGTAACTCATAGAGTCAAAGGTAATCAAACAAAGTGGGTCACTGAGGAATATGTATCTTTATCTTATTTGAGGGATAGGCTGAAGAAGAAAGCAGAAAACCAAGACCAGACGCAAAACTCATGTGTAATTTGGAGACAATACCGCAAAGTACGGAATCATCTGAATAATCTACGTAACACTGACTGAAACGTGATTATTATCGAATGAGTGTTGCACAAAACAGAATAAATCACAGACAACTGTGGAATGTTTTAAGAGAGCTAACTCCAAGTAGAAAGTCAGTTGCTGAAAAGATCACAGGGTTGCAGATAAATGATACTCTTGATCATGACATTGGGAATATTGTAAATGAATTAAACAGTCATTTTGTGTCAATTGGTACAAATGTTTGTTGTAATGAAAAGTCCTTACGTACCCATGTCACATATAGCCGCGTACCCTATGTTGATTTCAAATTTGTTGAAATTACGGAACATTTTGTGTTAAACGCGCTACAGAAACTACTACAGACAAACAAAGCAACTGGTCTGGATATGATAGGAGCACAGCTGTTGAAAAGTGCTGCCCCGGCCATATACACACAGCTTACTCACTTATTTAATCTGACACTAAGAGCTGGTAAAGTACCTCGTGAGTGGAAAGAAGCTAAAGTCTCCCCTATCTACAAAAGCGGGGATAGAACAGACAAAAATAACTACAGACCGATTTCTGTTATACCAATTGTTATGAAAATTCTGGAGCGTGCAGTACACGATCAACTGCAATCTTACCTGATAGAGCATGACTTACTTGCACCGCAACAGTCTGGTTTCCGTAGGGGCCACAGCACTCATACAGTACTCACGTATTTTTCTGATTATTTGTTGAAACAGACGGATCAAGGGAAGTTAACGGGAGTAGTGTTTTTGGATTTTCGCAAGGCCTTTGATTCCGTCAACCACAGCCTTCTCTTAGAAAAATTACATACGTATGGAGTGCAAGGTATTGAATTGGCCTGGTTTACTAACTACTTAGAGAATAGGAGACAGAAAACAGTGATTGGTAAAGTAGAATCCAGCTGGGGTGAACTTGACTCAGGTGTTCCCCAGGGTTCCATACTGGGACCCCTCCTTTTCTCTATTATGATAAATGACTTACCCAAGGTTACAACAAAATGTCAAATTATGCTGTATGCCGATGATGCTGTTCTCTTCTATAGCAGCTCAAATCCACAAGAAATAGAAGAGACTCTGAACTCAGCACTGCGATCAATACATGACTGGGTGACTGCAAATAAGCTGGCCCTGAACTTACAAAAACCCAGTACATGATATTTGGTTCGCCACATAATTTGTCCAAAGTGTCTCACGGTATTTGCATCAGTGTAAATGAACATCAGCTTTCACAGGCTGACACTTTCAAATATCTTGGAGTCTGGTTAGACCCATCGCTCACATGGAAGAAACACATTCAAAATACCAGCAAAAAGATTGGCGCAAGAATTGCTCAACTGTGCCGCGTCAAAAAATACCTACCACGAAGTAGTTTGAAACTTCTTGCAAATTCACTCATTATGCCCCTCTTTGAATACTGCTGCAATGCCTGGTCAAATTGTACACAAAATACAAAGGATGTAATAATCAAACAGCACAAAAAGATGGCTAGAGTTATTACAGGAGCTGATGTTCGAACGCCGACTCAGGCAGTATTAGATGAATTGAGATGGGTACACATTGAAGAAAGGTGGAAGTTTCACAAATGCAAAATGGTATACCATGCTCTAAGTACTGAATCACCGTGCTATCTGTCAAACATGTTTGTCCAGTCTCAATCATTGCATAGTCACAGAACTAGAAGTGCTGTAAATTTGGGTCTAATCTTGCCAAAAACTCGTACACAGATGGGAAGACGCAGATTCTCCCATGAAGCAACAATAATCTGGAACCAACTCCCAAATCATGTTAAACAGGCATCCTCAAAACAAGCTTTTACAAATCTGTACTGGAGGAGATGGTGAGACATACTTGAGAATGAGCGAAATAGCTGGGTTACTAAGTTATCATGATATGAAGAATTTATGGATTATGCAATATATACATGTGCTGTAACCTAGACATTTTGATTTTTCTTAGATATGTCTCGGCATATCACTTTTCAGTGATCTGTAATGATAAAAATGATAATAACAGTGTTAAGCCACTGACAGAGCTACCCTACTGAAACAAAACAAAAATAAATAAATAAATAAATAAACATTCTTATTGAACAAACACATTTTGTGTAGCGACAAAGCTTTCTGGCATTTTCTCAAATAGGCCCTACTTCTAAAAGTGCTCAGATGAAGAGATTTCACAAAGAGAACACGAGTTAAAAATGGGCATCAGTTATTGTTCCGATTTCTCTCCCTGCCTGCAATAACTTATTCAATAAGTCTTTGGACTGGGAAAAGTACACAATATATTCATTTGGCGAATCAGCGAATGAATTATTACACGAATTGTCTTTGCGAAAAGGAAATTAACCTTGTATATCTCCAAAGATAAACTTTGAACAGCCCGTCACATAGTTAGGGAACAGCTGATTATTATCATTATTTGAATGAATTATCTATTGATGAAGCCAATAACCTTTGTAAATGTACACACGGAGAGTTGTCGTAAGTTCGCTATTTTGTGTTTTAGAATAGTCAAGGCGCTAATTCCTGTACGGGCCTTGATTTAATTTAAGGAGTTCGTTCAACCCACCCCGCAGAAAAGGTTTGACCACACAGAGTGGTAGATGGGATCCAGGAACACCCCCAGGTAGTATGTGAGTCGAAATTGTGGTATCAATAAAATTTTACAGGCCATTTTAGTTGCGATAAGACCTTATTGTTCGAAAAAGAGTCTGCGCACGCCAAGACTACTACACGCACCACTAGCACTGCTACAGGCGCCAGTGCCAGTGGTGCGTGTAGTAGTCTTAGCGCACGCAGACTTTTTCCTCGGCAAACAAAGGTTTTTGCCAGCAAACTCACTAGCTGAGGTCAGTGTAGTTTAGTTTCTAGCCGTTTTTAATTCGTGTATATTTTTTCCGAGTTGGAGCAAGCCGAGTGAGGTTAAATACCCAGTGATTGTGACCTCAAACCGTTCGGGCGTCGCAATCACTTGGTATGCGCCTTCGCTCGGCTTAGCACAATAGAGTGGGCTTCTACACATGCGCAAGCTGCAACTCGGAGAGATGAAAACGAAATAAAAACGACTAGAAACTAGACTGGGGTCGGTTACGGCTGGCACTGAAAATTACAACATACTCATAGTTTTTTGCAGTTATTTCATGAATAATTCCTCACAACACTGTAAAACCATATATATATATATATATATATATATATATATATGTTGCTAGAGATGTCAGCAAAACAATGGGATACATTGTAAGCTAAAATATTGTGCATGGTTACCATGGTAACCAGATGTATACAGGTGATTGATAATCCAAAAAATGCCTCCAACTGCTGCAAACTTTGGTATTTTTTGTTCAGTTTTTCTTTTGTAGATAGGTGAATTAAAAACAAACATTTCTATCTATTGATTATTGTTCAAAAAAGTTTTTTTTCCTGTTGCCATGGCAACCAGTAATATCCAATCAGGATTCAGCTATCAATACTTAAGAACTAATGCCCATATTTTCAAAAAGCTCAATAAGCATGTCATTCTGCATAATTGTACCATTTACCGTACTTTTAACACATATTTGACTTCAAATTACAGGCAAATGTTGTTTCCAGCAATGTATGGACACAAAATTCCCTTCAAAATCTATGTTAATACAGAGAGCAAAGCCGACGATATTCTGATATTAGCTTTTTAGAGTATATATTTACAGAGAAATGGTTATTCGAAACAACCTTGGAAAAGAGCAGAAGAAAGCAATTGATTGTTCTTGTTCTTAAAGGAAATTTATTCAAGAATGCAGATAAATTCCTTTCTAAAGAAGGAATATACACGTACACTGCATTATCCATCATTGGAATTAAAAGCGTACTTTTTCGTTGGTAAGCTAGGGTTAAAAATAAAAAAATAAAATGAAAAGTCTTAACATGTAAATTTGTATTAAAACGTGCAGTAATGAATTAATGCTATTAAGGAGAGAATGAGGGAAAATCTTAGGGGCCCTATCCGTTTTATCCAGGTTAACTTTGTAGTGTTGAGGTGGGTAGTTTAACCCTATAAAGCCCAAGGGGGGGGGGGGGCACATTGTGCCCCCTACCATATCTTCATTTGCCGCTCCTAAACCCTTTACCCGATTTCAACCAAATTTGGTGGCTTTTCCTAAAATCTTATTACAAACATGTTGATATATAATTCAGGTATGTCCGATATTCCTGTTTGCTATGGCAACCGTAAACTGACAACCATGTTAGTCAGATTTTGTATGATTTTCTGTTTCAATTTCAGTTAACAATATAATTATGGATGAAATTGGGGTTTTCTTGGCTATAGTTTGCTAAAGGAAAGAAATGTGATGTAATTATGGTTGAGAATTACCCTGAAATGGTCTTCTTATTATTTCCTTTATTTTCTATATAACATAGGCATCAAACAATAGATATAATAGAAATAATCGAAAATACAGCATTTTTCAAAGATTACCTTTTTATTTTGTGTTATCTTCACACAAGCTTTGCCTGGAATATCATTTATTTATCATAATATCAATCTGTAAACTTAAAATTTCAGTATTTTGGAAATATGAAATGTGATACAAATATATGCACCCATTCCAAGCACTACGCAATAGGTTTCATATATTTCTTTATATTGTAATGAATTACGCCCCCACATGTTGACCTTGAGAAATTTCTACCATAACAAATGGTGAACGTTGACTTGCTCTTCCTTTGTAGTAAATATGAAAATGATTAATATAAAATAACAACATATTTACTGGGGATAAAGAAATAGAAAGAAAAAACATGATTTTAGCATATTTTCTATGTATTTTTTATATTTTGGGAAATACTGCCCTCAGTGGGTAACCTTGAGAAATGTTGGGTAATGTAGAGCATGAGTTGCTCTACCCATGTGCCAAATATGACGGTCATACATCATATGATAAAGAAGTTATGTTGGGGGCACAATGTGCCGCCGCCCCCCCCCCCCCCCCTTTGGGCCTGGAAGGGGTCAAAATAGCTTGGGCTTTATAGGGTTAAGACCCGACCTACAATAGGTGATCATGAGCACGTAAGGCAAAATAAACAAACGTGTCTGGATTCCAGATATTTTTTTTTTTCACTTTATCCTACTTTGTTGTGGCAAACTTATAAATGACTGTGGAAAACAGAAAGTTATCTGAGCCCGAAATGTCCGTAAAATACCCTGATCCACAAATAAAATTGTTGAACAAAAAAGTTACAAAACTTGTACTGTAAAGTATAACAAAGTACTGAAAGTCAGTCCACACTGTGAGCTCTAGTAACAGGCATAACAAGAAATTCATATCTAACAAAGAACTAACGATTCGAACTTGGTTATGAAATATCACCATAAGTTGTCCAAATAATGATACCCTATATCGACAGAATGAATCAAATTTCGTGCACTTACAGTCCACGAAAAGCACAAAAAATGTATCTACACTTTAGATATAGCCTATAACAAACAGAATGATTCAAATTTCGTGCACTTACAGTCCACGAAAAGCACGAAAAAGTATTTACACTCGAGATATTTTTTTTTTTCACTTTTATCGCACGCTGGTGTGGTATTAACATAAATGCTGATGGTATATTTGAGACAGAAAGTTGTCTGATTGTCTGAATTGTCTGACCCTGAGACGTCCTTAAAATACCCTGATTCACAAATACCTCGATCCACAAATAAACTTGTTGAAAATAAAGCTAAAATACTTGTATATATATATATATATATATATATATATATATAACGAAGTACTGAAAGTCAATCCATCACACTGTGAGCTCTAGTAACAGGCTTAACAAGAAATGAAAAATTGAATTCATATTTAACAAAGAATTGGTAATTCGAACTTGATTATGAAATATCACCACAAGTTGTCCAAATATATATAGCTTACCAACGAAAAGTACGCTTTTAATTCCATTGATGGATAATGCAGTGTACGTGTATATTCCTTCTTTAGAAAGGAATTTATCTGCATTCTTGAATGAATTTCCTTTAAGAACAAGAACAATCAATTGCTTTCTTCTGCTCTTTTCCAAGGTTGTTTCGAATAACCATTTCTCTGTAAATATATACTCTAAAAAGCTAATATCAGAATATCGTCGGCTTTGCTCTCTGTATTAACATAGATTTTGAAGGGAATTTTGTGTCCATACATTGGTGGAAACAACATTTGCCTGTAATTTGAAGTCAAATATTTGTTAAAAGTACGGTAAATGGTACAATTATGCAGAATGACATGCTTATTGAGCTTTTTGAAAATATGGGCATTAGTTCTTAAGTATTGACAGCTGAATCCTGATTGGATATTACTGGTTGCCATGGCAACAGGAAAAAACTTTTTTGAACAATAATCAATAGAAATTTTTGTTTTTAATTCACCTATCTACAAAAAAAAAAACTGAACAAAAAATACCAAAGTTTGCAGCAGTTGGAGGCATTTTTTGGATTATCAATCACCTGTATACATGTGGTTACCATGGTAACCATGCACAATATTTTAACTTACAATGTATCCCATTGTTTTGCTGACATCTCTAGCAACATATATATATATATGGTTTTACGGTGTTTTGAGGAATTATTCATGAAATAACTGCAAAAAACTGTGATTATGTTGTAATTTTCAGTGCCAGCCGTAACCGACCCCAGTCTAGTTTCTAGTCGTTTTTATTTCGTTTTCATCTCTCCGAGTTGCAGCTTGCGCATGTGGAGAAGCCCACTTTATTGTGCTAAGCCGAGCGAAGGCGCATACCAAGTGATTGCGACGCCCGAACGGTTTGGGGTCACAATCACTGGGTATGCAACCTCACTCGGCTCGCTGCAACTCGGAAAAAATATACACGAAATAAAAACGGCTAGAAACTAAACTACACTGACCTCAGCTAGTGAGTTTGCTGGCCAAAACCCTTGTTTGCCGAGGAAAAAGTCTGCGTGCGCTAAGACTACTACACGTACCACTGGCACTGGCGCCTGTAGTAGTGCTAGTGGTGCGTGTAGTAGTCTTGGCGTGCGCAGGCTCTTTTTTGAACAATAAGGTCTTGTCGCAACTAAAATGGCCTGTAAAATTTTATTGATACCACAATTTCGAATCACATACTACCTAGGGGTGTTCCAGAGAGTCCAACCGACCACCCTATGCAGTCAAACCTTTTCTGCGGGGTGGGTTGAACGAAGTCATTTTTTCTGGGTCCCTGCGCCTGGACTACAATGCTCATTAGCATCTTATGCTCTACAACGGAAGCGGAGTCTCGATCGGGCCAGCCTTTTGTCAAGGCCCTCTTGCTGTATGGTGAAGAAAGCCCAAATGCAGCTGAGTGGGGTTGCGCGCTGGCGCGGTCGGCTGAGCTCGCTTCGCCTGCCCATTACAGCGAGAGGGCCTTGACAAAAGGCTACGATCGGGCAAGAACAATAGGTGCAAAGCGCACCGTAAAGTCGATGGTTGGAAAAAAAAATTGTAACGGAAAGAAAATGTCTCAAAGCAACCGTGATTTGGGACACTTTTACTAATTTTTTCACACTGAAATTTTCTGAACAGATAAATAAAACACAAGGAATCATTATCCGTCATAAAATAACTTCCCTATTTGACCCGAGTAGTGCATCCCCTTCATCTCTGGCTCATTACAGGAAAACTCCACGTGCGACATAGTACTCATTTTGAGAGAGCGCCACACCGAATAGACGTCACCTAGTAGGTTGCAGCGTGAAAAGCTTAAACTTCTTTAGACGAGCATGGGATCATTTTCTTTCTTTCTTTCTTTCTTTCTTTCTTTCTTTCTTTCTCTACATATGTAAAATGAAGAGAATATGTGCGGAATCAAACACAAAATCCTTACGTTTTGTTTTCCCGTTACCCGACTATTGCAATAATGTCGAAAGATAACTTTACAACGAGAAATGACAGTGTTTGAGACGGAAAAAACAACAACAAAAAACGGGAAATAAAGATTATTTTGTTGGATTTTTTTTCATCACTGGGTAATACTGTTCCGTAGAATCTTTGGTTAGAGTGATTTAGCATTGCGTGCTGGCCAACGCGGCTCTAGCTGAAAGTCGGGGGATCGCGGTGATCGAACAGCAATTACTCGTTTACCCTCCTGTATATCAAAACATCCTTTGAACTACTGCGTATTGAAAGTAACTTGTAAAGGATGGAGAAAAAGACAGTTTGTTTTGAACAAAACAAGCACAAGTGTGATGATGGCACAATACCAATATACACACTGTCTCGAATAAAGAGAAACAGGCGCTAGTGTAGGGCCTATTTTCATACCCATGGGGACTTATCAAATTAAACAATGTACCAACTTGCACCAAAATGACGAGAACGCTAAATATAGAATTTCCGATCACCTTCGTAAGTTTGAACCGAACCCGTTATCGCGAATTACGGCAAATTGCATGGCATCGGTCAAAACAACTCGTGACTAGCTGTTCGATCTGAAATTGAAATTAGCCTCCTACACTCTTAAAAAGAAAAGGGTAAATCAACATTTAAAGGGGCTGAGGAGTGACAGCGTTTTTAAGGTAATGTTGCATTCACCCTATCTATCCAGCTGAATCCAACGTTAGATGTGCTAGATACAGCTATAGAAAAAGGGTGAATACAACATTTTGAAAACGCTGTCGCTCCTCGCCCCTTTTAAAACACCGTTTTACCCTTTTCTTTTTAAGAGTGTAATGCTACGTATTTTGGTTGAGCAACCGCCTCGACAGACCAACGGACATTATGCGCAATATGTAATCATACAGCCAACTTCACTTTCAGATTGTGTACGTGGCGGACGTCGCAAAGCGAATAACTTTGGAGCTGTATTTGTTTATTTATTTATCTATCTTTTTATGGCATTCAGTTACATATAAATTATATACCTTCCATTCAATTCTAGATTGGAACTACTTTCTCGATGTTTTCCTCTCTATCTGTCTTTCGGTATATGCAATGCTGAATTCGTGTAGGATATTTTCTGCTATTACTTTTCGAACAAGAATCCGCCTTAGGGCTGGGGTTCCACTGCCGATCAAATCTGCTTGTTATGATCTACAGTCCGACAGAGTGTTAAAAAATATCGTGTATAGGAGGAAGCCAAAACCAATGTCGATCAAGGTAGCGGTAGATCGATCACATCCAGATCGATTCCGATCGCGTCCTTGTCGAGAGAGATTTGATTGGCAGTGGGAATCCATCGTTTCCATACTTGACTTCATGTATAGTTGCTATTACAGGGCCTACAGTTCGGGACATAGAGTCAAACTTTCGTTTTACAGGCCTATACTGATGGTGTTACGCGTGCATTGATACATAATAAAAGCATTTCCTTCCTTTGTACGTTAGCGTGGGGACGATTAGTGAAGTTCACCACGATAATAATGAAAGGATTTGACCGTCAAAAGAAAGATGACCCTTTCCCAGGAACAATGAAAGCAGTGTCCAGCTGTCTTGAAAGACACCATCCTGGCGGAACAATACAAGAAGAATCGAATAAGACACGCTGATTCAACAACACACACAACGAGACATGTTTTATACACAGCTCGCAGAGGGTGCGCTCGCTTGTGAGTTGGGGTATCCCTCTTGCCAACTAGCTAAGAAATCATGTAAGCCATTTAGTGTAAAATTTGTATGAATTTTTACATACTAATTTTGGTGCAAACACCACACATCACGGACAGCTTCTTAGTGTAACTGATTAGGCCTATGATAACACAAGCAGTTGTATGGGCATAGTATTCGCGCTGTTACGTCACTGATAGGCAATCACGGGACGGATATCCCTGATTTGGTCTATCAACAAACATCAATTAGAAAAGCTATCTTTTTCGATTCTCTGATTAGATAGAATGATGTGGAATTGGGTTCTTTAGTGTGATCACTGATCACTGTAAAGGTAAGATTATATGCCTAACTAAGACTTGACTCATTTCAAAAGAGCGCGTACCCTATTATGTGATCCCCAAAATTCATAAAGAAAGGGGAATGGAGTAGGGGATATAATAGGCTTTACCAAACATGCCAAATGGAGTAGCATCGCGCTGTCGACGATGCTTTTAACACATGTCCGAATCATTAATTTTCCTTCAAAATATATGCAGCTGAGAGTGATCAATTTCACTAACATAAAAGTCTCAATCTCATTTCGTTCTGTCCCTTCTTTTTCATTAATAGAAACCATAATGATGAACGAGGATTCAAATCCTTAGGTTGTGGCATTTCTATTGCGTTTGACCGTTAAATTGCGGTATTGTGAAGGTTTCCAATTGACAGGACACATAATTCGCTGTAATTTAGATCAGCTGTAGAACGCCGGCATCCAATATTGATCATTTAAGAAATATTTGTGAAAGATCGTGAAGATATCTTACGATACTCAAATTTACATAATCATACTACCAAATACCCAACGTCGAAGAGCTCTGCAAACTTCATAGTTGTGTTGATGATATTAAGCGATGGTCTCGCGATAATCATTTGAAATTGAATTCTGTTAAATCAGAATTGTCAGGCGGGCTAGTTTTCTCACAAAAATTTATCTCCTAGTCCGTCAGAGATCTAGGAGTTATGGTAGATAAGCATCTGAACTTTAAAAAAAACGAACAAATAAAATAACACACACATTAAGAACTCATGTCGTTCTGCTGCTTCAGGGGTATTTGTAAAAATAAATTATTAATATCCGTAAGTTATCGGAGCAGTCTTCCACCGAACGTCTAATTCACGCATTTGTTACTTCTCATCTGGACTACTGCAATTCCCTTCTTGTTGGTCTCCCTGCTTCGAGTATTGCACCAAATTCAAAATTCAAAATACAGCTGCAAGGCTTGTAACCCTGACAAAAACATCTGACCAAATTACTCCAGTTATCCAATCCCTCCACTGGCTCCCCATACATCAACGTATCACCTTTAAAATCATCCTTATTGTTTACAAGATAAATATTATGGACTAATCCTACCTCCCTTCCGCTCCTCCACTTCAGCCTGTTCTCTCTCTTCTCTCCAATTATCACGTGGTCCCGCACATACCCGCTATGGTGATATACGCCTGGACCTTTTCTGTATTTCCCCACCCCTTTGGAATAAACTCCCTCTCTATATTCGTATAGCTGAAAGTGTTGATATGTTCAAATCATTGTTGAAAACTTGTCTGCTTACTCAATCCTAATTTTGTTGTTGTTGTTGCTGTTATGTACATAATGCTGTATCTTAATTATACCTCAATATTTTTAATGTATCGGGCATCCTTTCTCTTTATAAGATTATTGGTGCTGTTCGTTATTCCTAGGTTCGCTATTCCGAAGGGTCATTAATCTGAAACACACAAATAATTTCCTATACCGAGGTTCGTTAATCCGAAAATGAAAAAGGGTTCGTTAATCCGAACATTGTGGCGTTATTCCGACGGTTCGTTATTCCGGAGATTCGTTAATTCGAAAATGAAATTCGGAATAACGAAGCTTCGGAAAAACGAATCTTCGGACTAAAGAGTCTTGTGAATAACGAACCTTCGGAATAACGAGCTGTTACCAAGATTATTGGGCATTGGCAGGTTACTGTGCGATGCGTTGTAATGTGCTGGATTGTAAGCAAGAGTAAATTATGTTAATTTTTCTTAATTGAACAACTTCATGTACATTAAAGTGTAGAGAGTTATATATGCCTACGCATGATCATCTTGATCTCAGGGGCCTCAAAATATAATTTAGAAGACATCCCAGTGCAGCTGTAACAAATCTGTTAATCCAAAAATTACACGTAAGGTTCGTCATTCAAAAAGGCGAATTATCTATTTATGCCGAAAAATAAACGTATGGCTCATCCTGCATGATTTAGAAAATGAAATAAAGTCTCATCCACAGTTACAAAATAAGGAGATGTAGGTGAAAATAAAACAAGATGACCGGATTTCACAGCACACTCACCCGAAAGAGGAATACGTATCACACACGAAACCGCTTTCATCAATATTGGAGCATTGTACTATACATGGTGAATGTATGCTTTGCGTGAATCCAGTTTCCGAACACAAAAGCTATACTCTTGATAGCTTAGTCAGGGGAGCACAATTGACTGAAAAAAAAAATCATATCAATGAGATACTTCAACAGACTAAATAGAGAAATCACAGGCCTGCTTCTTAAAGAGTAAGTATTGATATTATACGCTCGATTTATTTAGTGCACCACTGTGAATCGAGCGTAAAAATACAGTTTTGGTTATTGCTGAAAGCAAAACAGAAGAACACTTCGAATCGCAGCGTTTATGATTATCATTATGCTTTACTTTAATGTAGCTTGTAGATACATGCATAGTACTTCCCGTGTCAGAGGCACTCGGACAGAGGTCATGAACTTCATGTCCAGTTTTATCATTTTTAGTATGTCAGTGTAGTTCATTCTTTTAATGCTAGATTTCATCAGCCCCCCCCCCCATGCTGAGTCTGATATATCAATACCCGCATTCACATGTGCAAAATAGCGCGTTACTGAACATGCTCCAATACTCGAGGTTTTTTTTTCCAACTTCTCAGACAAAAGAGCGTACACGCGAGGATTGTACACTTTTTGGTTCAGACGCTCCAGCCACCCTCGGAAACTTGAGGTTTTGTTTTTTTTGCAACCGTTCACACGTACAGAAAATAATCCGCTAATTGCCAATCGATGAAACTATTGTTCTTGTGCCTCACAGTGGTGTGGAGAGCACACTGTTGTTAATGATGGGAATAAAAGAACTCAATCAAGTTTCTAAACCCGACCGTTCAAGTACTGCCGGGGCAAATACCGCGCTCATTCAGAAATATCAGCAAGATTTCTGAGGTTATGCATCGCGCTACTGCACATGGTTCGCACTAATTTTCTGTTGTGTGTGTGTGTGTGTGTGTGTGTGTCCACATCTGCAAAAGACTGGAGTTTGCTAAAGGGTAACAATATTGAGTTCTGTAACATGCTAATTTGTGTACGTGTGAACCCCCTATTACAGGTATGTTGTAAGACTTTTGTTGGACTTTCCTACAAAAGAAGGTTTGATTCTAGCCTGCTCGCTTGCTGTGTTCTATCATTTATTTTGCAGTAACGTGTCTGTTTGTATTGCTGGTATGCCATACGGAATATTGTACCAGGAATCCACCTTCCTGGGGACCGTTTCATGAAACTTTTTGTCAGTGATTTACACTGACAACTGTTAAAAGCTACTGAAATCCTTGCGTCTGATTGGCTGATAGCAAATTTGTCGGTGAAAACCTCCGACGAACTCGTTGATGAACCCCCCCCCCCCCCTGGTTGATCTATACTTTGCGATTCGTTTGCTTTGTATACACCCTTGAACGGGTGGCGGTTTTTTTCCTCTCTCTCTCTCTCTCTCTCTCTCTCTCTCATGTCATGATGATGATAGTCGTGTATTGAATGTTATAGGATGTGACTAAA
Source organism: Diadema antillarum (assembly GCF_040938485.1). Classification (NCBI taxonomy): domain Eukaryota; kingdom Metazoa; phylum Echinodermata; class Echinoidea; order Diadematoida; family Diadematidae; genus Diadema; species Diadema antillarum. The sequence goes on from NW_027270895.1 coordinate 5,150,311, forward strand.
ACTGATCTGAATAGCAATGGTGATGACAATTACTACTGCTGGCATAAGTGACAGCTGAATGAACAGATGTTTCCTTGTTCTGATTTCACCTCTCCCTCATTTCTCACTCTTGTTTGCCCCCTCCCATGAATGATAAAAACAACAACAACAACAAAAACAACAACAGACTTAACCGCACAACAAGTCAGATAAATGCGTGCTGGCAACCAATGGACCTACGTGACACGTATCTTTTAGGTTGAAATTAACTTAATGGCCACGACAAATCATATCAGAGAAAATAACGGCAGAAGAAAAAAACTGACAACCTTTCTAGTGTAAATTTCTGCGAAAACAGGTGACAAAAAAAAAAATGCGCGCACTGTAACTAAACCTGCCTTAGCGGCCACCTGTCTATAGCGGCCACTGAAAAATCCCCCGAGAGAAAAGCCCTGTTAAAGACCCTGTGTATAGCGGCCACCTGTCTAACGCGGCCAGCGGCCACAAATTTAGTTTCCCGCGGTAGATTTTGACCTGTCTATAGCAGCCACAGAGCCGGTAATTCAGCGTGTTTTTCTGATTTGTGGCCGTGCCAGACATTCATGGGCAACGTTCAGTGATCGCCACCGCTGCATTCATCACTTATTCAGTCATAATAATGAACTAGTGTAAAGCTTTCTTCACGACTGTACACATGCTACTGTGCAACAACTTCATAAACACCGGTATTGTTCAATGCATGAAATACACGTGTGTATACTTACGCATAGTACATTATGTACATAAAATACTTATCGATGTATTCAACGATGATATATGTACATGTATAGGCAATGCACATGAAGTTGGATTACCTGTCTATAGCGGCCTCCTGTCTATAATGGCCACTTTTTTCGTTTCCCTTGGGTGGCCGCTATAGACAGGTTTGACTGTATTTCAGGTTATAAGCAGTCTGTAAACCGACCGAACGGCATAATTCTATTAAAATGTCGCCTTATCTTGGCTTCTTTAACAGTAAAAAAAAACACACGTCGAACAGTATTGGTGTATTACACATTAATGTTAACACTAAAACAAAACAAAGGGGTTATTCGTCGCTTCATACTTACAATCGAATCACGTGTCAAAAAAAAATAATGATAATATAAAAAAGGTCCCGAATGCCGAAGAAAATATCGCTTTCCTAGATGCCGCTGCAACAAGCTGCAGTTTATAGTGTAAGAGCTATACCTACCCAATTACACAACAGTAGGCCTACATAATATCATGGCAACATATTGAAACTTCTTTCGATCTCACACTCATAAATCTGCGTACCACTGCGTGTGAAAATTAGAATGAACATCACGGACATATCAACTGAGAAGTTCCTCTAGATACTTCTTCCCGACTTGGCGATCATCATACAGTAAAAGACGTGACTACTTAGTATTAATTTATTTATATCGAATGTAAACTGTTCACTGTAAACGAAAAACACTATACGGAGTGCCTCCTCCGTTTATTGTCTTTGCCGTAACCATGGAGCTACTACGAAACCAAACAAGAAGCACGCATGGACGGCGCGTTTCATTGAACTTGATAACCACGTGTTTCGCACTTCGGCACATATTGCACTGCGCGAAACGTAGCGATTACCGTACTTGTGGCGGACTTACTGACTTTGGTCAAGGAATGAAAATGGAATACATTAAGAAAAATATCATGATATTGAAATACCGACATCATGAAAATGTTTGGAAACAACGAATGATTATGGGGTATAGAAATGAAAATGCCAAACAAAGATTTTCATTCGCTCATAGGGAAGCTCTCTAGAAGAGATGAAAGCATCTCCCCTCGTATGGCAGTATAAGTTTCCCCAACAAGCTGAGGTTAGTGAGGTATACACCAGGGCTCGACACTAACGGTGGCTCGGTGGACCGGGGCCACCAAAAACGCACGTCGGGCCACCAAAAAAAGTCGGATGTTTGCCTTTACTTTTGGAAATGGACAGCGGTAACAGTCGACTCCGTATAAGATGCTAAAATAAATGTCAGATGTTTTTATTTTTGGAAATGAATAACGGTAATATTCGACTCCGTACAGTACTAAAATAAATGTCGGATGTTTGCTTATACCAAGGATGCTTATACTTTTGGATTTGAATAACGGTAAGATTCAGCTCCGTACGGTGCTAAAATTAATGTCAGAAATTTGATTTTGCGTTCGGAAATGAATAACAGTAATATTCGACTCCGTACGGTGATTAAATAAATATCGCATGTTTGCTTTGACGTTCGGAAATGACTACTAATGATATACAACTCCGTACGATGATAAATGCCGGATATTTGCTTATGCGTTCGAAAGTAAATAGCAATAACATTCAGCTCTGAAAGATGTTAATATAAGTGTCGGAAATTTGCTTTGACGTTTGGAAATGAATAACAATGAAATTTAACTCCGTACGATGATAAAATAAATGCCGGATGTTTTCTTTCAAGCTCTGGACTTGGAAAGATAATAATGTACGTTCATCACTTTTTTTTTTCATGATTCATTCAAGAATTTCGGGAGTCTGACAGCCATCGGATCTCGTTACAATGTTTTTGTATTGTTTACAGACAAGTATGGCAAACATGAGAGCAAGGCTTCATAGAAGATGAATTACCCTGGTGGCAATCATTGAACGACAATTTCAATTCAATGGGCAATCGTCGGGACCACTCGCGATGTTAGAAAAAATAAACACCTCAGCATCGAGCAATTTCTATTATTGAATGAGCAATCGTCGGGACGATGTGCGACGTTTCAAACTCATACCAAACGGTGATTTAAGTTCAATGGGCAAGCCTAGGGACGATGCGCGACGCTTTAACAATTACTAAACGCGTCTCTGACCAGTGATTCAAGTTGAATGGACAATCGTCGGGACGATAAGTGCGACGTTTGAACAATTATGGATTAATTAACTCGCCACGGAACGGTGATTTAAATTCAATGGTCAATCGTCGGGACGATGAGCGACAAGAAACCATCACCAAAACCTTTACAAAACGGTTAGTCAAGTTGAATACGCAGTTGTCGGGGACGATGTGCGACGTTTGAACAATCACTGAAACGCTTCGCCGATCGACAAAAGACCTCCTTAATTGATTAGTCGCGACGAAAAGAGACGACTTTGTTCCGACTCGTCGGAACCATCTTTTGTTGATATTTATAATGAGCCAAAAAGAGCGCAGTAATGAGCACATGAGGCCCAAAATTTGGATCGTCGGGGACGATTGGCGACGATCTTTTGTCTCATATCGTCGCGACGAAGATATCTCCCTAACACAATTTTTCTGTTGTGCCTTACGCCTAACGCGTTGGTACTCCGTCAAAGTTAAGAATGTGGCGCTTTTAATGCGCTCGTGAGGCAATTGTGATACGCTCTAAAACCACGGCGACCTTGCTACGGAAGTTTTGGACATGTTCAAAACTTCCGTAGCGAGGTCGCCAACCATGGCGATGGTGGCAACCCTCCGCGCTTCTGAACCGCGCAAGATACGATAGAGAAGATTTAAAGCGATCAAGCCACGATCCGCCGCGCTTTGTCGATTTTCGTGATCGTAGCGGAATCGCCGTCTATTGAGATGGGGTATTTTAAATAGTTAAAATTTGAGCATTTGATCTCGACATCTGACTTTTGACCCTGAACATGTGTGCCTAAAAGTTGAAAAGCACAACTTCGCCAACTCATACATGTATATGCCAAGTTTCATTAGGTTATCTCAAGCCTTTTTTGTTGTTGTTACCATGTCCAATTGAATACGGAATCGTGAATACAAGCCTGCTCGGCAATTTTCAGCCGATATCGGCGGGTCGCTCGGTCGCTCGTTCATACTGTGCCCAAGACTTTAGATTCGGAGACGACGGCCTACTTTTCCCACTCCGCCCAAAAATCGGTGTCCATTTCCCAATGGCATCGGCATAGACGTGAACGAGCGGTAGCCTTCAAGCGATTTAAGGGAAAATACTGTAAAAGATACAATTGACTAAGGATTCTTTTATCTAATAAAGTGTATTATGATTATCATCATTATTTTTTTAAAGATATACCTAATCCTAAAATATATATTTCTGGACCCGACATAAGTAATGGAGAAGTTATTGATATTGTCTATAATTTGAAAGGAGGGTAAAGCCAAGGTTGTGATAGAATCGATAATTAGTTCTTGAAAAATATAAATCCTCCAATAATAGATCCCTCAGTAAAGATTTTATTATTCTATCTCTTTTGACTGGACTTAAACCCTTACAATACCAATTCAAATGAAGACTACCAAAGGTATACCAGTAAATAAGAAGGGGGAAAAGAATAATGTCAATAATTACACACCAATATCGTTATTAACCTCAATGTCTAAAATTTTGGAAAGAATTGTATACATCCGAACTGGGTAATAAATTTACGATTTTTTTTAAATTTGGATTTAGAGAAAATCATAACACCCCCAAGCTTTACTTATATACCTTTGTGGAAAAGATTACACATGCACTTGATACATTTTCGTTTAAAATAGGCATCTTCCTGGACTTTTCAAAGGCTTTTGATACGATCAATCACGATACACGTCTCTCTAAGTTTTAAGAATATGCACATGTGAATGGTTTTGATTCTCCTATGAAGAAAATCGAAAGTGGCGTTTCACAAGAAAGTTTGTTAGGCCCGCTGTTAGTCATAGTTTACATTAATGATAAATTGATAAATCAGATAAATTGTCTTTTATATCATTTGCGGATGATTCCAATCTTTCTATTCCCACCCTGACACTAATATTTTAATTAGTACAGTGAATAATGAATTAAAGAATTAAATGTCACTGAATATTGAAAAAAAAGTATATTTTTTCAGTAATTCGTCAGATAGACTTCCAGGTAATGTTACATTTGACACTACTCCCCTAGAAGAGGCTTCTTCTAATAAATTTGTAGGTGTTTGTGTTTATAACAAGTTATTATGAAAGCGTCATATAAATTGTATGTGAAATGTAATAACACGTAACATAGGTGTAATAAATAGACTGAAATATTTCTTCCCTTCTCCTGCTTTGATGATTTTTTTTTTTCTAAGTTTGGTATTACCATATCTAAATTATGGAATTCTTATTTGGGGGAATACACATTCCACATTGCTATACAAACGTTTTCTTTTGCAAAAGATAGCTCTCAGAATTGTTTTTAACCTTCATATCCGATCACATGCTGATAACTTGTTTCCTGAACATAAAATCCTGAAAATAAAAGAGTTGTATTTATTTCAGGGTCAAATCATGTTTAATTACAACTGCAACCACCTCCTCAAATAATTTCACCGTAACTGCCAGGTACGTACATACCTATCCCACGAAACAATCCAAAGAATTCATATTCCCTTTAGATTGAGAGCTGTACATGATCACACTCAAAATTACACTTGTTTATACTGGACCCAAATTTAGAATAGTTCAGATAATGATTAAAAAAAACTCTGTTAAGTTAATTTCATTCAAATATAATCTTTTATCAATTGTTTGCTTCCCATAATTTCAATACACCAAATAATTCCGTTTTAAATGACAAAAAAAAAAAACCCAACACACACAGCCATGTTTCACTTGTCCTTGACATTTTGTAGCGTGTGCACATACCTTTTCCATTCCTTTCCTCTTCCTTTTCTTTCTCCGTTATTCCCTGCTCTTCTTTCCATGTTCTTCGTTGTCCAGTAACTGTGTGTGTGCATTTTTCTTCACTTCTGTTATTTCTGTGTTTTGTGTTATTGTGTTACAATGATTCTGTCTTGAAAGAGTTTAGTCTTGGGGTCAAAGGCCAAGATACATATCTTTAAATGTCACTTTTTTAAATAGATGGAAGCATTATTGTGAAAGTGGATGCTACCACTGAAGTGATTATTCGTAGACTATGGGTTAAAACGGCAAGGGTCAGAAGTCTGTTGGAAATTATCAAATCTGCAAATACCTGCTCTATGAAACCATATTTTAGCCATATGATTTATCCAAATAAAACCTACTTCAAGGAAAGTAAATATTCAATACCTTAGCGACAAATATATAAAATGACCTTTTACCAATTATGCGCAACTGTCGTATCACTTTCTTAAGATATACCCTTAGACTTTTTGGGCGAATCATGCATTATTTTGGAGGAAAAACAGTCGGCGTAGTTACATTATTTCAGTTTTTTTTCTTTTTTTTCTTTTTCTTTTTCCTCTTTTATTTACATACATTGTAAAGGTAAAAAAAATAAAGGAAGCTTTTATGCTCTCAGTCATATCATGGGGTCGAAAGGTCAAAGGTGACGTGTCAAGGATGAAACTTAAAGTCTAATATTGTGACCTATACCCAGATAAGCCCCTGCCTATAAACTTGCTGCGGCTTTTACAGTGTTTCTACTGGAAAACTGGAAACTGTATAATCATAAGGTCAAACATCTTCAAAATTGCGCCTCAGCTGTGCGTGGCAACTTCTATCATTTAAATTTCCCCATAATAGCTTTCTGAAACAACCAAATGAAAATTGCTCTAAAAAGTGTGTGTTATTTACAGATGTGACTCATACAATGAAGTCCTTTGGAATGGCAATTGATTTGTTCATTGGTTTGTTCGTCTGTTTTCATTCTTTGTAACATCGACATTTTGTACTATCCTACATAATAATTTGGAGACCTTGATTCTTTCTGTGTCAAAACCATGATCGTTATGAAGTGAGCGCTGTGTATAACCACTAAACACGTTTTTTTTTTTCTTATCCCACAAATCTTGAAATATATTATCGTATCAAATTCTTGCCAATCATGAAATAATGAAACTTCCATCTCACACTGTCAAGATGTACTATAAACCAATTGGGAGAATAATGTTATACACATGTTATATACCATGGCGACATTTCTAGTTCTTACTGTTGCCTTATGGATAGATGGACGTTAATCTTATCTCTATCTCAGCATTCCTATGTTATGTTTCAGAGATAATAGAGAAAACGCTTAAATATCACTATACATTCCCATTTCTTTCTTGAAAATAGATGGAAGTATTACCGTGAAAATAAATGTTGCCACTAGACGATGGGTTCAAACGTAAAGGGTTAAAAGTCAGTTGGAAATTATCAAATCAAATCAAAAAAAAAAAACCCTGCTCTATGAAGCCATTTAGCCATCCATCATAATTAAACCTAGTTCAAGGAAAGTAAACACTCAATATATTAGTGACAAATATGTTAAATGGCTTCATTCCAACATGTTAAACTGTCATCTAACGTTGTTAAGACAAACTCTTAGACCAATATTGAGAATCATGCATTATGGGGAGGTATACCTGTCGCCCTAGCAACATATAGTTTTTGTTCTCTCTCTCTCTCTCTCTCTTTCTTTCTTTCTCTCTCTCTCTCTCTCTTTCACCCATATTGTGGTTATCAATGAGTGAAATACCTGTACATGTGCTTTTGTGTGATTCCCACATACTTTTTGTCATGTATTTTGATATGCATGGGGACATTCTATAGCCACGACTCAACTGTGCGTGCCACATATTCTGTATTCCTGACTCAGTAAATAGCTTTCCAACTTGGCATTACTCATATAAAAAACTGCACACCAACTGATTAATGAATCCAGTAGGCTACACTACACTGAACACATCACAGACACAACCCTGCCGTATTAAAGAGATACATGCAAATACAAATTGGATACGCTGTTCAGCTCACATTTTAATCTACAGATTCGCTGAACTGCATTTCTGTCATAAACCATTCTTCATAAAGTCCCCATTGGTAATGATTTATTCTGTGTTGGCAAAATTAACAGCTTTTACGGCAGTGTACAGGAGACTGCCGTCCTTGGGAACAATGGTTTTCTTTCTTTGTATCCGAACAAAATGGTGAGAATCTCGTTTACTCAGAAGAAGCAAAACTGGCTCCACCAGATTCCAATGTTCTCATAATATATGACTGATATCGTCCATGGTGAAGATCACCAAAATTCAAAGCCGGATGTCCAGTCAAAAAGAAGAAATTTACCGTTGTATTTTCACGATTAGTTCTGGACGAAAGAAATCCGTCTGGCGTCACAAGTAACGCCCACTACCTATGATGCCTATTTGGAAGAACCTTTAATATTGCAAATTTCTAGATCCGCCCCTGGAATAGATCATTGTTACTCTGGTACAGGCATTGAACTCAGAAAATGTGACAGGTCCCTGTATAGTGTATGTTCGTAATGAGACCTCGTTAACATGACAATGTGTGAACTAAGGTATGCACGCCTTTGACAGACATACGTACGTATATACAAGAAAGTAATTTGAGAGGAAGGAGAGGAAGAGCGATGGCGTGAAGAAAAAAGAGTGGTAGGAAGAAGAGAAGGAAAAAAAATACAGACAGAGGGTGTGCGTGTGTGTGTGTGGGGGGGGGGGGGGAGAAGCAGAAGGAGAAAGACCATAAATATATTAAATATAATGTATGTTATTTTGGGCATTTGGACTGCAGCCGAGGAGCGCTCTCATCACTTTCCTTTCTTGTATTTACGAATTTCCGACATAATATTGAAAATAACATTTTTCTTCTCTTCCCCTTCTCTTATTGCATTAACGTATTGTATCAGCGGTTGCCAAAGCTTATAACTGACGACCGTTCCATATTGTAATTCCTAAAAATATGTATTTTCATTCTGTTACAGATGTACGTATGCGTAATCAAAATTGTTAAAATTTTAGAAATTAGGTATAATGAACTTCATATCTATATATTATGCTTGATTTTATGTTGATGACAATTAAAGATGAAGCCATAAGGAGAATAAATCAAATCAAATCAAATCAAATCAAATCAAATCAAATCAAATCAAATCAAATCAAATCAAACACCAAAGCAGTTAGAAAAAAAGCATGGCTAATTCAAAAGAATGAGACGGTTAATGCATAACAACCCAAAGGCTATAGGCCTACGAGCATAAAAAAATGCCTCATTTTGTAATGACTATTGACAAATGTTATTCTTTGCTATCTATGTATCATTCATTCAAACGCATGTCGAATTTATACTTTTTGTACACTCTGTTGAAAGAAGTGAAAATAAAACCTTTGAATTGAATTGAATTGAAAAATAAATTGTTTGCGGCTGGACACGCTCAAAAGTGTTCACAAATCATTACCAAGAACAGTAATATTTCATCTGAAATGAATATTGCTCATATTTGCGCAGTTTTGGGGCTTATATAACATTAATGAATGATTGTGAAATGACAATTTGTTTTTTTCAAGAACGTTTAAATGAGAAGATCCCTGCAATCAAAACAGGAGTGACTAACAAGTCAATATGTAAAACTCTAAACTGAATCTTTGCAATTCTTTATTGCATTGCTTGTAGTTACTACACATCTCGACCAGTGCTTATGTATAATATTTATTTGGGCATACCCACATCTTAAGACCATTTTAAAGTTTTCTGTTAATTTTACCCCATGGCTATGTCAACTTGTATTTAGGCATCTTTTTTTTTTCAAGCTACATCGCACAACATTTCTAATTTTTCCTTTCATTTTCTCTCACCAGCAATCAGACTCTCCTACATAATTTGCCTTTCATCACACAAATACATGTCACGACGATTTAAAGTTGCCACCATAAAAACAAACAAACAAACAGACAAATACTCTAATCAATTGGTTTTCACCAGTGAAAAATGTATTCATGTTTGTAGAAAAAAAATATATATATGTCTTAACATCCTCGGTTTACTCCTGATTATACCCAGACATCACATTCCAGGTATAATTCTTCATTTTATTTTACTTTTTTTTCACCAGACATTGTACCCTTGACTTGCTCGTCATTTTATCATCTTCCGTCACCAGAACACATCTCCAAATGATTTAGAAATTGACATTAAACATAAATCAACTTTCATTGATAACTCATTGATGATATTTAATGAAATATCTACAACTCTATGTACAAACAAATATGCACAATGTTGCATGAAATATAAAGAATTATTTCTTTTTTTTTCAAACAGATATCGTTGTTTGTACTTTAAAATGGACCCATGAAACTGAGAGGCTTATATTGTTATTTAACTCTTTATGTGCCACGTTCCCACGTGTGACTCAGTTGACGGCGTGACAACTTCGCATTTTCTGCTCAAACGCACATACCCTCCCAAACTGATCGATAAAATATGCTTCAGTACAATTAAAGTGTTTCTCGCGTTTTCGTTCCTCTCACATAATAGCTGACATTTTATGTTGTGATTGACTAATAATCGGTGTTCCGCACTGAATGTGCGTGTAAGTTCTAAGTTTCAGCCACTGTTTTGTGTGCAAAAGTCATGAAACGTATGCACTTTGGATAACACACAAACTACAGTTGCATTAACCCGTTCTGTACGGGAACCTGGTGGCCTGCGTGTTAAGTCTATGGGCATGTCAGAATTCAGTATGGAAGACACAAAAACACAAACACTTCATCCACAAACTGTACAAACACGTATTGAATGATACCAGTACTTATGCAAATATTGACACTTTTGATACTATATATCGCTAACGACCCAGAAACCATGATATGATCCTACACACATACCGCATATACTTGTCCTGTTATAGAAATGATTCGTACGCTTTTCGAGTAGATCCTCTCGAAATTCGATATATCAATTACATCAATTACTTTACAAGAAGCATTGATTTGCAACACGAGAGAATGAGTTATTATGATTTATCTTATGAAAAAAAAAACAGCAAAAAAAAAAAAAAAAAACAGAAATAATGTCGCTTTGACAACTGGTGTGCCAGGCTGGTATGCAATGGTATGCAATGTCGTATTATTCTCCCATTAGTCTGCCAGTTTCAAATCATAGGTAAAAAAAAAAAATGACATGTGTGAAAGTTTCACTGCGAAATTCAAAATGTATTGAGTGTTCATACCTTAATTCATTGAACCAGATTTCATTCGGAGAGCTTCATTGATTCGAAGAGCGGATATTGGGAAATTTGGACATTCTCACTTGACCCTTTTATGCTAAGGCTAACGACTTTTTATGGCAATATTTTGGGCTATTTTCAAAATATTTATCAAAAAGTTGCATTTTGGCATTATCACTTATTAGTGACCTCAGGGAAAAAAAGCCCTTTCCTCATATTATCATTGTGCATTAATGCATGAATACACCCAGCTTCATTTAGCGTATGACTGGATTATTATATTCGATGTAGAAACTAGTGAGCCGGAGTGTTACTGTGTGACTGACATGGCGCATTAAAAAGGCTCCATTATCATTATTACTGTTATCATTATCATTATTAATAGTATAAAGATTATTATTGATATAGTGTAATTTCAGCATAACTGGATTGTTTGGATTTTCGAATGACTTTGGAACCTTGACTTTTGACCCCGTGAACCCAAAATTCTTAAGAGAGTCATCATAAGGTATTTCATGCATATACTATTCATGATTATGTACTTATATGTATCGTGGTTTATGCAAGTCAAACGACTCTGCGTTGAATTTACTTTGTATATTTCCTGCATCTTCATGATTATGTAACTTATGTATATTGATTTGCAGAAAATAAAGTATCTATCAAACAAAATCAAACAAACACTAAGTGTTATGCAGATAACGTGAACAATTTTGGAGATCTGGGGGGGGGGGGGGGGATGAGATTTCTGATTATTCACTTCACTTATAACATTGAATATGGATCTCCTGGCCAAAAACTTCGCCGAGAGAATCTATACCCGATAATAAATGTTTCCTGAAAATATTTTCAGGCATTACACAGATTTGGATACAATATTTATAGGAAATAGTAAAATTGATAATATGATCTTCATAATTATTTGACCTTTGTCCGTGAGTGCGTACTAAAAAGTTATTATTCACAGTTTTTCCCACATACATGTGCCAAGTTTCGCGTGGGTACCTTAAACATTGTGATAAATAAGTATTTCACTTGAATATCATCTTGCCAATTGACTATAAACAAGTGGTTACAAAGACACACTGCATACAATCACTCTCATTCCAGTATATAATAAGCCGATACAGACAAATTCGTCAACCGCAAATAAACATTTGGCAATTCTTTTTAACTTTTGCAAGAATTGTGCTTATTCCGGAAACGATGGCAACCATGCAGTACAATGTTTTTGTGTTCCTTCAGTGTTGTTGGAAATGTCACGTTCTGATGATTAATTATACTTGTTGTCTTTGAAATTGTAAATTGGCGTGTTTATGTACTGTCATTCATTCATTTTTTCTTATTCAATTGATACATTGCTTAGCTTCAATAACTAAAAGAATACTCCCTGCCAGTTACCAGCAAGCCAACAAATTTTCTGACTAAACAGGACCAGGACTTTTCATCAAGTTTACCACAGATACACAATTATCCAGTCATTTTAGTTTCAAAAGGAATATTAATGACATTTAGTTTCCTTGTGTGTTTTGTTGTTGTTGAGGTTGTTTTTGGGAAAAAAAATATAATAGCTAAATAACAACCGACACGGGGAGGGAGGGAAGTCCCCAAAGTATGAAAATAAATAGATCCGTGACGGATTTCAGTGAACCAGCATATCTTTCAAGAGCTAGACATTGGCTACGAATACATGTCAAGAGCATCTCAGGAGTGTCTTTATCATGGTGAGTTCCCCTTTTTTTTATTGAGTGAGTAAAGAAATAGTATACGTTTGGGAGTCTTCTATGTCTTCTATATCCGGGATAACCTCTTCAGTGTTACCACTGATCGACCAGAGGATCCTGCTGTGTATTATTTTCATGGTTTGCCATGTACCCGTATATACACCTGGGTCAAGAGGGATATTTCAGTAGTAGTAGTAGTAGTAGTAGTAGTAAAAGTAGTAGTGGTATTAGTGCTAGTAGTAGTAGTAGTGGTAGAGCAGAAGTAGTAGTAGTATTAGTACTAGTAGTAGTAGTGATAGAAGTAGTTGTTAAAGTTTGAATCTAAGTTTTTTTAATCAATTAAAAACGTTTGATTACCTACAAAAATGTGTCAGTCTCATCACCGAAATATACGATTTATATATCACTATCATAAAGTAAAGAAGCATTTAAAAAGAACACTTCTGCATAGCCAAACGTTTCATATCACTCGCGTTCGTCCCTGTCTCACTCATAGTTTCTCAGGAGCAGTTGCATTATTATGATACATTAATCCGAAATTAGATTAGGTTCGTTATTACGAAACACAAATTCTGTTATATCTAGATCTTCGTAGAAGATTGATACGGTATTCCGAATGTTCGTTAATCCGAAACTGATAGGGTGTAATTGTTATTTGAAATGTTCATTAATCGAAACATGACACAAGGTTTGTCAATCCAAAAGTTCAAATTGAAACTAATTACACCAACAAACTTTCTGAATCACAAACCTTTTATTGTCGTAGAATATAAACAAACGTTCAGAATAACGAGCATCCTTCATTTCTAGATTAACAAACCTTTGGAATAACGATTTTTTTTCTTCATTTTTTGGTTTAACGAACCGTCAGAACAAAAAAAAAAAACTTATGTAACTCTCTGAATTACGAATCTTCGGAAGAATAAAGCTTCAGTATAACAAGTTTGCCTTCATTTTTTAGCTTCCTGGATTAACGAATCTTCGGAATAACAAACCCTGAAATGGCAAAGATTCGGAATAATGATCCTTCGAAATAAGGGCCTTCGGAAGAACGAACTTTAGTAATCACGAACATTTGGAAAAACGAATTATAAGCGACTACTATAAAACCACCAATTTTTAAACATGTGCGTTCAAACTAGGTACAAAGGTACCAGCAACTCTATGCTCTAATATTGAAACGAAATGAATGAGTAGCTGCTGAGTCCAGCTGACATAGCTTTCCAGTGTATGATGAGCGTTCAATAAACAATATGCAATATACGCATGGTTTTGCATATAAAAAAGTTTGTATTTGTTCGTTTATTAATGAAATTTCGTTAAAATGGAAGTGCACTGTAGGGCTAGTCGTGATATATAATACATCTGTAATCCCAAAATTGTGATTGTGTTAAAATTCTCTACATTTGGTTTTCATAACAACCGAAATTGGTCCGTTGTATAATACTTCTACAGTGTCACATTATAATCACTTTTTCTCATTCCTAACGTTCATAATGGCTAGTTATCATACACTCCTGCTTGACACTATGGACATTTTGCTTGTATTTTCTGGTTCTGGTGCTGGTCGCATTGCTTCAAGCCAACTACAAACTTGCACATCAAAAAGTGACACTCTTTAAACTTTTAGTACCAACTGTTTCAAATTTCGGGCCTACCCCGCACTTTTTGCCCACAGAAAAAAAAAAATCTCCAAGCATTGCTTTCCCTAGCGGGGCTGACATTTGACAGTTAAACAGTTTATGTTTTCCAGTTTTTAACTTTGTTTATTGAAAATGAACTAATGTAACCAGAGTCAATGAAGAGTTTGTGCCACTTTGACTGGCACTGCAACAATTTATCAAGTCTTTTCTTTCTTAATGAATTTGACAAAATGAATCTTGGAACATCTCTTTTCCTGCCTAAGTTTCCTTCTCCTTTTCTTGTAAAGGACAGGGAAGCTTTTAGCCAAAAATAATGTAAAAAAATAGAAAACCTTTTTTGATTATACACTTTCTACTGCATGGTAATTGAAACATATCTTCACTCAGGTGCAATATTGGAGAAACAAATAGTTCTATTATTCATAAAACAGTCACGAGGCAAGCGAGCAAGTGAAGCTTCAATTATTTCTTAAATCGCTCAATTAAGTGTCCTTTAACCGCGGGCTTATAACACTTTCGACATAACCTCATAGCCACAGATATGAAAGCACGGGTGTCCGAAAACTGTGAGAAACATGTGGATGATTTTGATTAGGCTCTGATTGTATAATGGTCAGTTATCATTATGTCAGAAGAGAGTATTCAACAAGCGAAAGAGCTTTTACTTTTAATAGAGCAGACCTTTGTTCTTCTTTTCCGTTTTTGGCTTGTAGAAATGATATCCTGAATTAACCTTACTTTTTACATCCTATTGGAATGTTCAAAAATAAATATCCTTACTCCAAATAGTGCAATGAGTCAAATTTTCGCCAATACCATTGCTCGAGAAAACATATGCAAATGATATTGATCCTTGAGACATTTTCAATAGGCTCTTCAACAGCGATATCATATACTTTGTTACTTGTGAAGATAACATGCAAGGAAAATCTCTAGTTTTTAACGTTCTCAAAAGCAAATCCTGACGTTAAATTGTCGAATCAGCTTTGAAAATAAAACCTTTCCAAAAAATTTCGAAGAGATAATGTTTAAGCTTGCCAAAAATGAATATGAAAAAAAAAATGAGGGGAGCGATGGATGTACCACATCCAGGATTTGCAAGATCCTTTCCTTCTTTCAATTACAGTTGAGAAATAACATTTTGGTTTGTTAGAGCAACTGATGTTTCAGTTGACCTGTTTCCAGTTCGCCTGTTTGGTAGTGTTTGCCGTTCTCGTCTTCTTCTTCTCCTGCATCCGTTGCACCAACGTCACAATACGGCCCTTTTTTAAACTACAGTCGAGAAATGATATCATTTCGATTTGTATGACAAACTGATTGTTCAGGAAACCTGTTTTCAGGCGGCCTGTTAGGGAGTGTTTGCCGTTCTCGTCTACTTCTTCTTCTGCATCTGGCGCACCAACATCGCAAGACGGTCCTGAAATCCTTGAGTCGAAACCAGTAGATCGCGGGGTTCAGAATGCTATTGAGTACCGGTAGAGACATGCAAATTCTAGAAATATCTGAGGTCACGAAGCCATCAACGAACGGATAATCAAAAACGATCGCGACATTTATAGGACACACACATAATATGGTCGTCACGGAAATCAAAACAAACGTCATTAAGATTTTCCTATTGTTCCTATTTGTTGGTGATATACCGGCATTTCTAGACGATGATTTAATTGTTTTATAAATTGTGTAATATGATGTAACGATGGTGATTTGGCCGACAAAGATGATAACGGCAAACCCTAAAGTAACAGGCATCCATACTGGAGTCAACATCAAGAAACCTATGACTCCGGCAACTAGCCATGTTGAAACAACTGCTAGGATCAGTCTTTTTGGAGTTATCCAATGGTCGTGACCTAGCGGGTCGAGGCGTATCACAACCAGCCGATGGATGGCTAGTCCTAATGTAGTCAGTATCGACATAAGCGTGGCGGGCATAAACAGAAGTGAACCAGCACCGCGGAACACAGCTATCAGCGGGTAGTAACTGATCTGAATGAGGAAAGACAACAAAGATAAACCAACAGACCATGGGCATAATCATGAGTTAATGTCATTGTGCATGCAATTGATTTGGTTTGGGTTGGTTTATATTTCAGCCTTTTTCCAATCACACATAGCAAAAGAATACATAAAAATAGAAATTAATAGTACACGACGCATACACTGTAAAAACATCGGTGTTAGATTTAACACCACGGGTGTTAAGTCTAACACCGATCAAACTTCAATAAAGGACCACACCCACAGGTGTTAAAAATGCACTGTGATGGTGTTGAAAAGTGTTCACCTGACACTTCGTGGTGTTAATTTGACACTGTACCTGGTGTTATTTTGACACTGTACTGGTGTTAAATCAAAAATGACACCACATGGTGTTGATTTGATATTTGTTGGTGTTAATATCAATGGTTTAACACCCGTCCAGCTTCAATAAGAGACCACACCAGCTGGTGTTACTTTGGTGTAGATTTATTTTCACATTTTTTCAAAAATCTAGTATTTTAATGTAAAATTCTTGATCGTCTTGTTTAAATTAAAAATCAACAAGAAGTGCAGTTACTAAGAAACTCTTCAAAAAACAGTTTAAAATTTGGAAATGACACCCGGAGGTGTTAATTTAACACCATAAATGAGCACCGAAAATTTAACACCAGCTCGGTGTTCACTATTTAACACCGGACTTTTTGCAGTGTAATTGTTAAATATAAATCTGCTGCGAAGAGTACGTGGAAGGTGATTAATGAGGCGCTGAAATACAAAAATAATACCGATCCTCCCAAATATATTCTAACGGACGGCCGCCAGATTAAAGACCCGGTCATCATGGCGAAATCTTTCAATGATTATTTTGCAAGTCTTGGTCCACATCTTGCCAATAAAATCCCAAAATCATCAAATGAATCTTATGAATATTAAAAGGTAATGGGAATTCTCAATCAATTTCTTTTTAACCTATTGCTGGAGAAGAAATTATAGATATCAAGAATTTTAACGATAAAAAAGTTCAGGATATGACGGAATTACAAAATTTCTTTAAAAAAAAATGTTTTAAGCGGAATCATTTCTCCTCTTACATACATTCTTAATCAATTTTTATTTATTGGCAAAGTCCCCAATGAGATGAAAGTCGCAAAAGTTGTCCGTTACCGACCAATTTCTTTATTGACCTCAATCTCTAAAATTCTTGAAAGGTTGGTTTACACACGATTGTTAAAATTTCTCACAAATCATAACATTTTATCGGATTCTCAGTTTGGTTTCAGAAAACATTACAACACAACCCATGCTTAACTTACTTTTATAGACAAGGTAGCTCATGCTATGAATGATTTTGAACATACAATTCGAGTTTTTCTTGATTTTTCTAAACCTTTTGATACGATGGATCATGACATTTTGTTTTATAAATTGTGTCATTACGGAATCTGCGGGACGCCCGTAGACTGGTTTAACTCTTTATGTGCCAGGTTCGCACGTCTTATTCAGTCGACATCGTGCCAACTTCGCTTATTCCGCTCAAACGCACTAATCCGTTTAAACCTATCGATAAATCCCCTAATCCCGCGCTTTTGTTCCCTTTACATACAGCTTGCATTCTATGTGGTGATTGACTATGAAGTGGTGTTCCCAACTAAATTGCGAGTAAATTCTAAGTTTCTCTCACGGTTTCATTTGCAAAAGTCATGCCTTCACAGCATAGGCGTACCCAGGATTTTTTTAGAGGGGGGTGTTCAGTGGCGTACCGTGGGTCAAGACATTGGGGGGGGGGGGGGGCGCACCTCATGGCCGGAAGCAACATCAGAATTGCATAATTGTACAATTAAATGCGAGCGAGCGGAGCGAGCGAGCTTGAAAATTTTGATATTTTACAGTCCCCAAACTGCCGTTTGTAGCTATGTATAATAATATATGTATATATATATATATATATATATATATATATATATTTGCTTTGGAAATTAAGGGGGTTGCACCGGGTGCAACTGCTGGCAGTTGCTGGCAGTAACATCAGGAGAATGGCATAACTATTAAATGCGAGCGAGCGAAGCGAGCAAGCTTGAAAATTTTGACATTTTAAGTCCCCAAACTGCCGTTGGCAGCTATATTTTTTTGCTTTAGAAATTAAGAGGAGGGGGCGCACTGGGCGCAACTGCTGGTAATTACTGACAGCAACATCAGGAGAATTGCATATGCGAGCGAGCGAAGCGAGCGAGCTTGAAAATTTTGACATTTTACAGTCCCAAAACTGCCGTTTGTAGCTATATTTTTTCGCCTTAGAAATTAAGGGGAGGGGAAGCACCGGGCGCAACTGCTGGCAATTACTGACAGCAACATCAGGAGAATTGCATAACGATAAAATGCGAGCGAGCGAAGCGAGCGAGCTTAAAAATTTTGACATTTTACAGTCCCAAAACTGCCCTTTGTAGCTATATTTTTTCGCTTTGGAAATTAAGGGGAGGGGGCGCACCGGGCGCAACTGCTGGCAATTGCTGACAGCAACATCAGGAGAATTGCATAACGATTAAATGCGACCGAGCGAAGCAAGCGAGCTTGAAAATTTTGATATTTAACAGTCCCAAAACTGCCGTTTGTAGCTATGTATAATAATATATGTATATATATATATATATATATATATATATATATTTGCTTTGGACATTAAGGGGGTTGCACCGGGCGCAACTGCTGGCAGTTGCTGGCAGTAACATCAGGAGAATGGCATAACGATTAAATGCGAGCGAGCGAGCTTGAAAATTTTGACATTTTAAGTCCCCAAACTGCCGTTGGCAGCTATATTTTTTCGCTTTAGAAATTAAGGGGAGGGGGAGCACCGGGCGCAACTGCTGGTAATTACTGACAGCAACATCAGGAGAATTGCATAACGATTAAATGCGAGCGAGCGAAGCGAGCGAGCTTGAAAATTTTGACATTTTACAGTCCCAAAACTGCCGTTTGTAGCTACATTTTTTCGCCTTAGAAATTAAGGGGAGGGGGCGCACCGGGCGCAATTGCTCGCAATTTGACAGCAACATCAGGAGAATTGCATAACGATAAAATGCGAGCGAGCAAAGCGAGCGAGCTTGAAAATTTTGACATTTTACATTCCCAAAACTGCCGTTTGTAGCTATATTTTTTCGCTTTGGAAATTAAGGGGAGGGGGCGCACCGGGCGCAACTGCTGGCAATTACTGACAGCAACATCAGGAGAATTGCATAACGATTAAATGCGAGCGAGCGAAGCGAGCGAGCTTGAAAATTTTGACATTTTTACAGTCCCCAAACTGCCGTTTGTAGCTATATTTTTTCGCTTTGGAAATTCGGGGGGGGGGGGGGGGGGGGGACGGGGGCGCACCGGGCGCAACTGCTGGCAATTACTGGCAGTAACATCAGGAGAATGGAATATAACGGTTAAATGCGAGCGAGGGAAGCGAGCGAGCTTTAAAATTTTGACATTATTTACCGTCCAAAAACTGTCGTTTGTGGCTACATGTATATATATTTTTTTTCGCATTGGAGGGAGGGGGCGCCCGGTGCGCCCCCTGGATCCGCCACTGGTCGTCAAGGGTGTCGGTTTATGTTCATGATTGGGGGAGGTATGACCAGCGAGCTTGAAAATTTTGACATTTTACAGTCCCCAAACTGCCGTTTGTAGCTATGTATAATAATATATGTATATGGTTGGCACCTTAGGGAGACATATTGGGGGGAAGTGTCTTCATTAGGGAGACAACTGGTCATTAAGGAGACAATTTTCGTGTCTCCATTGCGTAAACTGCCATTGAACATGTATATGAAAAATTTGCATATAAAACAAATGGAAATGTCTTCCAAATGACCCATCTAGGAGTATATATATATATATATATATATATATATTTGCTTTGGAAATTAAGGGGGTTGCACCGGGTGCAACTGCTGGCAGTTGCTGGCAGTAACATCAGGAGAATGGCATAACGATTAAATGCGAGCGAGCGAAGCGAGCGAGCTTGAAAATTTTGACATTTTAAGTCCCCAAACTGCCGTTGGCAGCTATATTTTTTCGCTTTAGAAATTAAGGGGAGGGGGCGCACCGGGTGCAACTGCTGGCAGTTGCTGGCAGTATCATCAGGAGAATGGCATAACGATTAAATGCGAGCGAAAGTCCACTTGATATGCTTTTTCGAGCACTTAAAAGGTTTTTTTTTTTGAGGGTGATATAAAATCTGATAAATTTAAGAGGGGTCTTTTGAGGGTGATTTAAATGTATAAATAGGCAACCCTAAATTTTGATATATTTTGGCGAGCGAGCGCAGCAAGCGAGCCGAAAATTTTTATATTTCAGCTTTATACATAACATGGAATTCTTGTCATTTTTGGTTATTAAATCTTCAAATTACAATTCTAATCATAGTGACGGCCTTATAGATAACGATTTGTTCCAACAGTGTCCAACCCCATCCCGGTAGGGACTTAAAAAAAGTCCACATGATGTGCATTTTCAAGTACTTATAGAAGGGGTCTTTTTGAGGGTGTTTTAAATGTAATAGATATTGAAGAATTTTGGCGAGCGAGTGCAGCGAGCGAGCCGAAAATTTTTGTATTTCAGCTTACAAAACATGGAATTCTTGTCATTTTTGGTTATTAAATCTTCGAATGACAATTCTAATCAAGATATAGTGACGGTCTTATTAGATAACGATTTATACCAACAGTGTTCAACCCCAATCCCATCCCGGTAGGGACTTTAAAAAAGTCCACTTGATGTGCTTTTTCGAGCACTTAAAAGGTTTTTTTTTTGAGGGTGATATAAAATCTGATAAATTTTGATAAATTTTGGCGAGCGAGTGCAGCGAGCGAGCCGAAAATTTTTGTATTTCAGCTTACAAAACATGGAATTCTTGTCATTTTTGGTTATTAAATCTTCGAATGACAATTCTAATCAAGATATAGTGACGGTCTTATTAGATAACGATTTATACCAACAGTGTTCAACCCCAATCCCATCCCGGTAGGGACTTTAAAAAAGTCCACTTGATGTGCTTTTTCGAGCACTTAAAAGGTTTTTTTTTTGAGGGTGATATAAAATCTGATAAATTTTGATAAATTTTGGCGAGCGAGCGCAGCGAGCGAGCCGACAATTTTTGTATTTCACCTTACAAAACATGGAATTCTTGTCATTTTTTGGTTATTAAATCTTACAATTCTAATCAAGATGGGATAGTGACGGCTTCATAGATAACGATTTATGCCAACAAACTAAGGACTTGGAAAAATACTCTAAATTACTACGAGTGAGTGACCCGAAATTTTTATATTTCCACGTCATCATTACGTTTTGTTCTTCTTTTTTTTTGGATAAATTTTGGCGAGCGGGCGCAGCGAGCGAGCCGAAAATTTGTATATTTCAGCGTTACAAAACATGAAATTCATGTTTTGTTTTTATCTTGTTTGATTTGGTTTTCTGTTTGCGCGTCAGCTTCGCGCGCGGGGCAGTAACGTAGTATTAACACGTACTGTACATGAGTTCTTTAGTGCGTATGATATTATGTAACTCCATAATGTATCATCATCCACACAAACATTAAAACAAGGAAGAGAGAGAAAAAAAAATGAACGCAAAAGAAAGGAAATGCGGAATTCAAAACGGAAATAAAAGCGGTAAAGACAGCTTTTGTTTCATTTGTCAACATCTAAGCATTGCTGAAGAGGGGTGTTGAATAGCTCAAACACCTCCCTCTTGCCCAAGGGGGGTGTTTGAACACCTTAAACACCCCCCTTTTGGCAAAGGGGGGTGTTTGAACACCCAAAACACCCCCCTCGGTACGC
The DNA here is from genome assembly GCF_040938485.1 of Diadema antillarum. Classification (NCBI taxonomy): domain Eukaryota; kingdom Metazoa; phylum Echinodermata; class Echinoidea; order Diadematoida; family Diadematidae; genus Diadema; species Diadema antillarum. Next base: position 5,172,406 of record NW_027270895.1, read on the forward strand.
CCTTGCTTCACAGTAATGTAGCAACTGGTCATTAAAAAAATGAATAGAAATATATTTATATCAAAGCAAAGCTTGGCATTCCTCTGCAACTTTGCCCACTATTATGTCCAGCTTAACAGAAATTTGTAGAACTTATATAGATTGGAAAACAAAATTCTTTCTCAAAGCATGACTACCTTCGTGTCTCAGAATAACGTGACACACAGGGGGTTTCCACCATGGCAAATAAAGAGTTACGAGTTATTTAACAGAAAGAAAGCAATTTGTTAATATCAACGGCCATGATTCGCTATTAAAATCTATTTCATGTGGAATCCCACAGGACTCCCTTTTAGGCACACTTTAACTTTTATTTCATACATAACGATCTTCCAAAATCATCGCAAAATTTTTCACATCGAGACCATGAGCTCAGGTCTGTGCAATCCTGGATTTGAGAGAACAAAATTTCCTTGAACACAGAAAAAACCCTCATTATATGGTTTTCAGTAATTCTTTGAATGATGAAAAATTGAAACAAACCTCATAATATGCCTCGGTAACATAAACAAATATTCCAAGTCCTCCTAGAGCAGCAATACAATCAGACAAGGCCAAGTTGAAGATGAGAATATTCTGTTTCCTCCGCAAGTGGCGACTTGCAAGAATTGCGGACATTGTGAAAATGTTTACGATCATCGCGAAAAAGGATATTGAAATCCCTGTATAGAATGCAATTTGTTGCCAAGAAATTTGTGGTGGGAGCACATCGATGAAATGACACTCCAAGGATGAATTGCAATCGAAGGCAGGATACTCCCCCGATAAATTTACGTATTCCATCCACGATGAAGTTTTTTCCATCTTGCTAGAGGGTCTCGAAAAGGCACAAAGTCGTACTGGGCAAAGAGTGAATTGTGACGAGAGAACAACAACGCATGCACCTTTATCCTTCCGGTAAACATCATCATGGCAAACCAATTCTACACGAGTTTATCAGATTGGGTAAAGAGTATAGCCAATCAAAAAGATGACATCAGTCACGAGTGCGCTTTTTATATCCCTATATACTAAATGCACGAGCGTGCAAAAAATGGTTCCTCAGAAAGGAATAATGATAACACTTAATTATTTAATATCACGGCGTGTTTGTGGCATTCCATGCCGAATATTGGGCATAGCCTCTAACCTATTTTGTAGCTGTGCATTACGAACCCAAACAATCGCCTTCTCATCGTCGTCTGTAGAGCGAATCGGAGAGCAGTAAAATGTATTGAAATACAAAGTTTAATCAGCTGAATTCACACAAAGATAGTTCGTAGTGCTACCTTATTAACGAAATCGTGGAGATCCAGCGCACTCTCGCGTAATATTGTCCACAATGTCAATGAATGTCGTGCAATAATCGCCATTGTAAATAGCTTTTAATGTTATTGACTCTTGTGAGTGTCAGAGTGCACTCCATTTCTAGTATAAAATTACTCACACTCCTGCCTTATTTGTGACAGCCTACTCAGTGTATGACACGGCATTGCGCACTCTACTGGTGCAATAGACTGGATCGGCTAGGTATTAATGTCACCAGGACGTTAGTAATCAGCTCTGTTTGGTCACGTATCTGCATACATTGATTTTACTGTAAAACTCATTTCATGATAATGTAAAAACATGACATACTTGCGGATTCTGACCCATTTATTTTCTCTTGCATGTACGTTTCCTGTGATTTGTAAAGTCTTATATTAACGTTACTGTGTTTAAATACGTTGAATGTATTTAGATAGTTCTTTCTGGTGCAGTTACTGATATTATATTACATTGATTGTTGCGGGTTGTTCCTGCTGTAGTGTTTTGTAGCTGTATTTCACATCCCCTACGACCTTCAATTCTCCCTTGGACGTAAGGGTCAATGGATACCCCCCCCCCCCCCCCCGTTAACTCGTATCTCGCTGACCAATGTATTCAGGAGTGTCTTCCGCCAGAGGACAATGTAACGATTGGCAAAAAAGCTATAATCATTGTGAATGTAGGTCAAGAGGGACGTGGTGGGTTAAGATCTTTCCCCAATGTGTACTCGAAGCCTATTTTAGAGAACCAAAGGTCTTACCCATTATACCGTAGTGCCCCTATTAATGATTTACTCATTTTTTTTTTCTTTTCCAGCGTATGGTGATAGTCCTGACGTGAACAGAGCAACCTTCGTTGTGAATAATACTGTTTATATGTACTTGTTTAATGTTGTCACCTATAATAATAATCAGTACAATAGTCTTTTCTAAGGCTCTTTAGCTCTTTTGTCGGAGACAATCCACAAAGTCAGCCGAAGCCTGTCATGTCAGCCCATTTGGCTGTGTCTCTCTCCATGGTAGCCTAGACCCGGGTCACTTGGCACCCTCCATATACTTCATATCGTGAGCAATAGAATGCCACAGTGTGGTGTTACATCCGATTCATCGTCATTGAAACTGAACAGGCTCTCCGGCGGACCGCGTGTTTACGCTTGCACCTGGTTCCGACTCAAGCTTTAAAAAAAGACTGTGACAATAATAATGATATTATCATCATCACTTTGGTACTCGAGAAAGGCTTTGATAAAGACTACAGTGGAGTATAGTATGACTGATGTTGCCATCGACAGGAATGTTTATCGCACCTCGTTATAGTTTTATGCATACAGGCTTTGTACTTGAAAAATCAGCCCTTTCAGTAATAGAGAGCTTTAGATTTGCAACGTGGACGCTTGAGACGACGCTTGAACTGGGCGTTCTCCTCTTCCGTGCGTCGTCCTACCCAACGCATAAAAAGATAGAATGGCGCCCCATATGATCGGTGCATGAAGTGGTTCGCTACGCCGCAAATTGTATGGACGGAAATATAGCCAAGAAAGCGTCGTGAAAAACTCAGACGACGTAAGCTAAAAATAGATCGACTTGACGCGCACTTGTGCGCATGCCCAGAACCTGTTTTTTTTTTTCTCTGAACCCCCAGTCGCGAAATTCTAAAGCTCCCTAATAATGAGTCAAGTATGCACACCTTTGACAGACATACGTACTATACAAGAAAGTGAGAGGAAGGAGAGGAAGAGCGATGGCGTGAAGAAAAAAGAGTGGGAGGAAGAAGAGAAGGAAGAAATACAGAAAGGGGGGAGGGGGAGAAGCAGAGGGAGAAAGACCATAAATATAATGTATGTTATTTTGGGCATTTGGACTGCAGCCGAGGAGCGCTCTCATCACTTTCCTTTCTTGTATTTGCGAATTTCCGACATAATATTGAAAGTAACATTTTTCTTCTCTTCCCCTTCTCTTATTGCATTAACGTATTGTATCAGCGGTTGCCAAAGCTTATTACTGGCGACCGTTCCATATTGTAATTCCTAAAAATATGTATTTTCATTCTGTTACAGATGTACGTATGCGTAATCAAAATTGAGTATATGAATATAAGGACGACCCAAGTCCATGGAAGACCATTTCGAGTAAACTAAAAAAAAAAAAAATCATATCTTTTTTGTTTGTCCAATAATATTCTATTTAACTGTGATGGGAAGGCAACATTGTATCTACAAATTAGAACATATATTACTATGACAATTAACATTAACATTAATTGTGGAGAGGCCATTTTGTGTGATGGACTTGGGTCGTTCTTTGATTCATAATGGACTTGGGTCGTTCTTTGATTCATATACATGATATTCTGCTATAGAGATGAGAGAAGGACGAAAGAGGGCGCTATAATATGAATGTAAGAATTACCCAAGTCCTTCATTCTTACATTCATGTAAGATTTAACTCATTTATTTCAGGCACTTCCGGGGGTAATTAGGATTTATCATTTATACACAAGATGAGTCCATGCATAAGCTACAATTTCCCATGTCAAGCTGAATTTGGCCAAAAATTGGACTTGGGTCGTTTTTATATTCATATACTCAATTGTTAAAATTGTAGAAATTAGGTATAATGAACTTCATCTTTGTATATTATGCTTGATTTTATGTTGATAACAATTAAAGAAGAAGCCATAAGGACAATAAATCAAATCAAATCAAATCAAATCAAATCAAATCAAATCAAATCAAATCAAATCAAACACCAAAGCAGTTAGAAAATAGCATGGCTAATTCAAAAGAATGGGACGGTTGATGCATAACAACGTAAAGGCTATAGGCCTACGAGCATAAAAAAATGCCTCATTTTGTAATGACTATTGACAAATGTTATTCTTTGCTATCTATGTATCATTCATTCAAACGCATGTCGAATTTATACTTTTTGTACATTCTGTTAAAAGAAGTGAAAATAAAACCTTTGAATTGAATTGAATTGAAAAATAAATTGTTTGCGGCTGGACAGGCTCAAAAGTGTTCACAAATCATTACCAATAACAGTAATATTTCGAAATAATTTCGTAATATTTTGAAATGAATATTGCTTATATTAGCGCAGTTTTCGGGCTTATATAACCTTAATGAATGATTGTGAAATAACAATTTGTTTTTTCAAGAACGTTTAAATGAGAAGATCCTTGCAATCAAAACAGGAGTGACTAACAAGTAAATATGTCAAACTGTAAACTTAATCTTTGCGATTCTTTATTGCATTGCTTGTAGTTACTACACATCTCGACCAGTGCTTATGTATAATATTTATTTGGGCATATCCACATCTTAAGACCATTTTTAAGTTTTTCGTTCATTTTACCCCATGGCTATGTCAATTTTTATTCAGGCATCTTTTTTTTTTCAAGCTACATCGCACAACATTTCTAATTTTTCCTTTCATTTTCTCTCCACCCAGCAATCAGACTCTCCTACATAATTTGCCTTTCATCACACAAATGCATGTCACAACGATTCAAAATTGCCACCATCAAAAAAAAAGAAAAACAAAAACCAAGAACTCTAATCATATAATTTTCACCAGCGAAAAATGTATTCATGTTCCTAGAAAAAAAAAATATATGTCTTAACATCCTCGGTTTACTCCTGATTATATCCAGACATCACATTCCAGTTATAATTCTTCATGTTATTTTCTCTCACCAGACATTGTACCTTTGACTTGCTCGTCATTTTATCATCTTCCGTCACCAGAACACATCTCGAAATGATTTAGAAATTGACATTAAACATAAATCAACATTCATTAATAACTCACTGATATTTAATGAAATATGTACAACTCTATGTAGAAACAAATATAGACAATATTGCATGAAATATAAAGAATCATTTCTTCTTTTTTTTCAAACAGATATCGTTGTTTGTACGTTAAAATGGAGCCTAAAACAGAGAGGCCTATATTGTTATTTAGCTCTTTATGTGCCACGTTCGCACGTCCGACTCAGTCGACGGCTTGCCCACAAATCCACCCAAACTGATCGATAAATCTCCAAATGCTTCAGTACAATTAAAGCGTTTCTCACGTTTCAGTTCCTCTCACATAATAGCTTCCATTTTATGTTGTGATTGACTAATAATCGGTGTCCGTACTGAATTTGCGTGTAAGTTCTAAGTTTCATCCACTGTTTTGTGTGCAATTGTCCCAGTGAAATGTATCAAATCTGGATAACACACAAACTACGTGTATTCGGAAAAAAATTATCCCAGTGAACTTATCAGGTTTGGATAATTTTAAAGCCAACACACAAACTATTCGAATAAAAGCTCGCATCAAGCTTCTATGGCACATAAAGTACATGTTTTCAGATAACATCCCAGTAAACTTATTACGTTTGGATAACACACAAAACATTCGTATAAAAGTGTTCCAGTGACCGTATCAAGTTTGGATAACACACAGAAACTATCGGATCAAATCATCCCTATGAACATATCAAGTTCGGATAGTACACAGAACTTCGGCGGATAAACTTATCCCGATGAACGCATCAAATATTGATTATGCACGAGCTAATCGGATAAAATTATACCAGTGACGTTATGAAGTTTGCATAGGACACAAACTTAATGTATTCGGGTAGAATCTTCCCAGTAAAGTACATCAAGTGTGCATAACACTCACACTGCATGTATTGGATAGAATCCCAGCGAACGTTTTAAACTTCGACTACTAACACACAAACAACATGTATTCCAATGAAATCATCCAAGTGAACGCGCCAAGTTTTGATAACACACAAACTTTGACATGACGGCAATAATGAGATACTGCAAATTTGGAAACCGTTCTGTGATTTCATAGGATTATCCTTGTGTAGAAATACAATTAATTCATTAAAAAGATGTGCATTTCCATTAATAAATCAACCTTTAATTTCTTCTGCATATTACGCATTGGTCAATTAAAACATGTGATGAACATGTAGGCCCATGAACTCCGATAGTCTATTAATAAGATACAATAATACATTTGTAGAACGACGCTACTTTGGCAAACTCCCTTGTTGACAATAAGGACACCTGTACATAGAAAATTTGCATACAGACACATCCAAAGACACATAAACACACACACTTTATCCACAAACTGTACAAACACGTATTGAATGATACAGTACTTATGGAAATTGACACTTTTGATATTATCGTTATCGGCCCAGAAACCTTAATATGATCCTACACACATACCGCACATAATTGTCCTGTTATAGAAATGATTCGTACGCTCTTCGATCGTAAAAGTACATCCTCTCGAAATTCAATATATCAATGACATCAATTACTCTACAAGAAACATTGATTGCCTAAACGAGAGAATGAGTTATTATTATTCATCTTATGAAAAAAAAAAAGGGGAAAAAAACAGAAATAATGTCGCTTTGACGACTAGTGTGCCAGGCTGGCATGCAATGGTATGCAATGTCGTATTATTCTCCCATTAGTCTGCCAGTTTCAAATCAAAGGTTAAAAAAATATAAATGAATGACATGTATGAAAGTTTTACTGCAAAATTCAAAATGTACTGAGTGTTCATACCTTAATTTCATTGAACCAGATTTCATTCGGAGAACTTCATTGTTTCGGAGAGCGAATATTGGGAAATTTGGACATTTTCACTTGCCCCTTTTATGCTAAGGCTAACTGAACTATATTTTCAAGAAACATTTGCTATCGGGTATAGATTCTCTCGGGGAAGTTTTTGGCCAGGAGATCCAAATTGAATAGTAAAAGTCAAGTGAATAAGCTGGAATTTCAAATTTCTTGGACTTCTTCAAGGCCTTCGACACAATTAATCACAATATTCTACTCCACAAGTTATCGCACTATGGAATACGTGGGAAGGCCAAGAATATACTAATTAAATGAGAATGATTGTCAGTTGCATTAACGTCTTTATCAATAAAATGAAGAACTGCGTGGATGCTACTATGCTATTCTCGGAAACCAAACTGGGAATTAATGTATATGCATAAATACCTTAAAATGACTCTCTTAAGACTTTTGGGTCCATGGGGTCAAAAGTCAAGGTTCCAGAGTCATTCGATAATCGAAACAATCCAGCTATGCTGAAATTACACTATATTGATAATAATATAATTGATAATAACTGAAATGATGATAATAGAGTCTTTTTAATGCGCCATGTCTGTCACACAGTGACACTCCCGCTCACTATAATTTCTACAACGAAAGTAATTATTACTCCAGTCATACGCCAAATGAATCTAGGTGTATTCAGGCACTAGTGCGCAATGACAATATGAGGAAAGGTTTTTTGTTTTTTTGTTTTTTTTGTTTTTTTTTTTTGCCCTGAGGTCAAAGGATAAGGGATAATGCCAAAATACAACTTTTTAACAAATATTTTGAAAATAGCCCAAAATATTGTCATAAAAAGTTCCTTGAACCACGATATAAAATCTCCTCCTTCTATATACTGCTTTAAAAGGAGATTGAAGTTTTTTCTTTTGCAATCTTATAATGACGACACCCAGAATCAGAGGCTTACTTTGTTACCCATCCGCAAAATATCTATTGCCGTTCTTTTTATTATTGTTACTTTTGCCTAAGCTTTGATAATGATGAGATCTTCTTTAACTTATACCTCGCAGTTGAATGGTTTGTTGTATATTCTTCTTTTCTTCTTCTTCTCTTTCTTCTTCAAACCTCCGAGGATCGTTGTCTCTGTTGCATATTCCTGTCTATTTTGTTACATCTTCGTCGCGCTATAGTCTTGGTTCCTGTCGTGTCGTCAAGTCAGTTTTCTTTCCTATAAGTAGTCTTGTTGCTTTCCCAGTCTTGTCTCATGCTCATTATTTTGTTTGTTATTGTTTTGTGTGTAACTGTTTTTCCCATTATTATTTTCTTTGTACAAATTTACATGCACTGTTTCTGTCCTCAAGAAAGTGAGATTTATGTTTATATTACTTTAGTGTGGAAAAACGAATAAGTTCGAACTTGAACTTGAACTTGAACTTGAACTTAAGTGTTATGCAGATAACGTGATCAATTTTGGAGATCTGGGGGGGGGGATGAAAATATTTGCAGGCATTACAGAGATTATGGACACGTACATAATTGATAATTTCATCTTCATGGTCATTTTACCTTTGTCCATGAGTGTGCGCACTAAAAAGTTGATATTCATAGCTTTAAAGCTTACAAAGACACGCTGCATACAATCACTCTCATTCAAGAATATGATAGGCCGGTATTGACAAATTCGACAACATTTGGTAATTCTTGTTAAACTTTGCAAGAATTGTGCTTGATTCAGTAAGAAAAGATGGCAACCATGCACTACAATGTCTCTTGTGTTCCTTCAGTGTTGCTGGAAATGTTACGTTCTAATGATTAATTATTTGAAATTGTAAATTGGCGTGTTCATGTACTATCATTTATTTTCTTTTCTTATTCGATTGATACACTGCTTAGCTTCAAAAACTAAAAGAATACTCCCTGCCAGTTATAAGCAAGCCGACAAATTAAAACAAAAAAAAAAATGGACCAAACAGTACCAGTACCGTTCATCAAGTTTACCACAAATACACAATTATCCCGTCATTTTAGTGTTAGAAGGAAAATTAATAACACTTAGTTTCCTTGTGTGTTTTGTTCTTGTTGAGGTTGTTTTTGGATAGCAAATATAATAATAACTAAATAACAGACCAACACGGGGAGGGAGGGAAGTCCGCAAAGTATGAAAATAAAAACCTACGTGACGGGTACTACAGTATAGTGTACCAGCATATCTTTCAGAGTTAGACTTCGACTACGAATACATGATAAGGGCATCTCAGGAGTGTCTTTATCATGGTGAGCTCCCAATCTTTTTTTTTTTGATTGATTGAGTAAAGAAATAGTATACGTATGGGAGTCTTCTATGTCTTCTATATCCGGGATAGACTCTTCAGTGTTGCCACTGATTTACCAGAAAACCCTGCTGTGTATCATTTTCATGGTTTGCCATGTACCCGTTTATACACCTCTAGAAGTCAAGAGGGATATATTATTATTATTATTATTATTATTAGTAGTAGTAGTAGTGTTAGTAGTAGTAGTAGTAGTAGTAGTAGTAGTAGAAGTAGTTGTGGTAGTATTAGTAGTAGTAGTAGATCAGAAGTAGTAGTAGTATTAATACTACTAGTAGTAGTAGTGGTAGAGCAGAAGTAGTAGTAGCATTAGGACTAGTAGTAGTTGTAGTGGTGGTAGAGCAGAAGTAGTAGTAGTATTAATACTAGTAGTAGTACTGATAGAAGTAGTTGTTTAAGTTTGAATCTAAGTTCTTTTGAAATCAATTCAAAAAAGTTTGATTACCTTCAAAATTGTATCAGTCTCATCACCGAAATATACGATTTATATATCACTATCATAAAGAAGCATTTAAAAAGAGCACTTCTGCATGGTCAAACATTTCACATCACCCTGCGTTCGTCCCTGTCTCACTCATAGTTTCTCAGGAGCAGTTGCATTGTTATGATACGTTAATCCGAAATTAAATTAGGTTCGTTATTACGAAACACAAATTCTCTTATATCTCACTGTTTGTAGAAGATTGATACCGTATTCCGAATTTTCGTTAATCCGAAACTGATAAATATTTTAGTCACATTTTCAATTCAGCCCAATTAAATTTTCGGTTTAAAGAAAAGAAAAGATAAATGCAATATTGGAGACTGATTCGGGTCACATAAATTTTTTTACCACAAAATGAATATTTATTAATAGCAGGAACAAAACACACACACACACAAAAAAAAAAAACATGAAGGTATTACAGCTAAAAGACCAGATTTCATGTTTTAAAATGATGTATAACTTAAATCTCATGGACTCTCCTAACCTTTCTAAATATCGGAAAGAAAGTACACTTCAGAAAATTATGAACTGAGAAAAGAGCCTCTGAAGCACAGGGTCTATTCAAGCGTTTAATCTTCACCAAGCTGTGCTACCTGTGCAATGAATGGGACAAAAAGAAAGTTACCAGTTTAACCACAATGAAGGGAATCTCAGATTAAGCTGAAATTGGTTATGCTCTATTAACACATTTTGTCCATTAAAGATACATGTACCAACTTTCAAAGCAGTAGTATCATCCTTTCTAAAGTTATTAGAGTTGAAAGTGAAGAGTGTGTATAGGTTTTTTTTAAAGAAATGAAAGGGAGACTCTAAAGACACACCTAATCATACTATTCAATAAAAAAGCGTTCAAAATTAATTGCTACAAAAACACTTTCCTGTTAATTTTATGATCCCAAATTGTAACATAATGTAGAAGAAGACTTGCTCTTTCAAAAACATATATAAAAGTGGATCGTTAACGGGCTGTTAACGATTGCCCGACACTGTACAGGCATGCGAACCTGGAAACATTGAACTGCACACTATTTAAATATGAGACCATTCCGAAGCAATAATTATCACACATCAATAGATAGGCCCCTATATAATGTGCTCTTAAATGAATCCACAATCAAGGATTGGTATACAATCATCCCCAGCATTCCCACTGATTCCTACTGATAAGGTTCTAGCCATCCCCTTTAAAGGCATGTATACCATGGATGTATCAACGTGGGTATATAGTACGTGCTTGTTTTTATGCCTTGATTGTGCATTGGGTAACTCTGGGCAATGCCTACATGCTTACTTTTGAATGTGCGCCCTTGTTACTCTATCGCAGAGCACTCTTTTGTCTATCATTTCCATGCCATTCTATGTAGATTAAAGCGTCTTTGCAAAAAGAAACAAAAGGAAAAGTAGGCTTGAAATTAGACCTCCAGTGCTGATGCTATAGGCCCTACCTATTTGAATATTTGAGTACTATTTCCATGCTGATTGAAGATAGGTGCTACAAATTATCAATTTATGATTATTAGCAATCTTGATCCATGAAAAGTGAATTACATTAAAGATTAAAAATAAATCTAGGACACTTGGTTTTACAGATTTATAGAAATTCTGTAACGCAAATCGCAATTTCTGGTGAATATGAGCAGTCATTTTTTTATGCAAATTAGATGGTCAAAGATCATTGAATTATGTTTGGGAACTGAATTTCTTTCCGATTCAGTACACTTATTTCTTTACTCTTATTATCATTTTTTTTTTTAAGGTAAAGAAAACTGGTTTCCAACTTTTGCCTGTATGAGACCTTAAACAGAGAGACTTTTTTTAAAGGAAATCTTACTAGACTGTCACGACTATATTCAATTCAATTCAATTCAATTCAAATTTTATTTCATTTTTCGAAAAAAACATAAACATTTCACTTTCATTGGTAACAGAGAATAAGGTTACATAATCAAAACAAAGTAAAATTGAAAAGAGAACATAATTGTGGAACCTTGAAGTAACAAATAATGTTGTAATGAAAATTGACTGAAGTGATATAGACGATATAACATTACACAAAATATCGAAAAATGGAGGGACCCACTAAAAAGGCAATGCTTGTAGAATGTGGGCCCCTCAGGTACAGAATGTCAATAGAAAATGAACTGATGCAAAAACGGGAAAAAAGATCGGGAATAAAGTCAGATTAAAAAAAAAAAGGTCTGGAAGCCCAATAAGAAGACAGAGTAACGGACAGACACACATACACAGGCGAATGAACATTAAACGAGACTGAGACGACAAAACTTATGAAAGGGGACTTCAATGCAAGACAGAACGAGACAAGGTTGACATATAGGAAGACAATACAGCGGACAGAAAGGAAAAACAGATCCAGCGATCCTCGACAGAACTATGTCGAAAAAATATTGGGATGCGAGGAAGGGATACATAAATATGGAAAAATAGAGAGAAATAGATGCGGAGGTACTACAAGTAGAATTGAATCTACTCAGTAAGAGTCTCAGGACAACAGGGACGAGAGAATATGTGAGAGTATATTATTGGTAATCATAATTCTTTGGAAAAAATTAAAATGAGCCAACAGGCTGATTCACTTCTGTAGGAACATAACATTGCAATAGAAACAACTTTAATCTCCTTTTAAATGAAAATATAGAAGGTGAATTTCTTATGTCATTATTCAGAAAATTCCAATATGTTGGGCCAGTATAAATAAGTGTGTTCTTAGCAAGAATCGTTCGTAAGAGAGGTAAGTGAAATTCATTGGAACGTCGAGTGGGATAGTCATGGAATGATTGATTTCTTTGAAACATAGAATCGAAAATGGAGGGGAGTGAGTTGTTGCTGTACGTATACATAAATTGCCCCAAATTAAATAAATACAAATCTTTAATTTTTAGCAGCTTATTTGCGGCAAATAATATATTTGAGTGGGAGGGTATGAAAGGATAACTGATGACACGGAGAGCTTTCTTTTGTAGAAGGAACACTCTATCCAGTAGGTTCTGGTGAGTGTTGCCCCAAACTAAAACACCATAATTAAGATATGGCAATATCAGTGACGAATATAACATAAGTAATGATTTTTGTGGGATATACAATTTCATTCTATTTATAACACCTATATTACGTGAGATTATGTTGGATATATAATCAATATGTAACTTCCAGGAAAGTTTGTCGTCAACAATAATTCCAAGGAATTTAAAATGTGAAACTTGTTCTAAATGAAAATCATTCAAAACTATAGCTGTACTCAAAATGTCAACAGTATTACTAAAAATCATATATTTCGTTTTTTGGGTATTCAATGATAATACATATAATATGTATTCAATGATAATACATATAATATAATACATATAATATGTACGAGAAAAAAAAAGACACACTGTGTGAATATGTTTCATCACTCAGCGTGTGCATGATATTCTGGGGTTTTTCCCTTCGTTTTGTCCACCATTGTTTGAATTTTCACAACCCCTCCCGTCTGATACCTCGCTTCCTGCTACCTCATTTTACTTCCGAAACTCGAGCTGTTTGTTCCGATATTCGCTATCCTAAAACTAAATGCCAACTATAAAACAATACAGGATCTATAGCTTTGCAACCTATGTTCTCTTTTCCTTTTTTTTTTCAGGGGGTGGGAGTTTTCTTATTAGGGATAAAAAAGATGAGGTCTCCGATGTATAAAGATAACAATAAAAGCAGTACGAACTGACAAATTGTTATAAAAAGATCATGATTCAAATGGATACACTGACTGATGTCGCTAAGAACCCAGATATCTATAATAAAAATTAGTCACACGTGGAATTACGCCTACTAGCTTCCAAAAATTTGTTGGCTTCCATTGGCTTTCAACGATACTTTACAAGAAAATGATACGACGAAAGCACGCCGATTTTGATGAAAAACAAGGACTAAAACATAACGTTTCTATCACAAATTAACAGTAACGTAAATCAGCTGCAATAAACAGATTTACAATGTAGTAACATGTACCGATGCATTGATGACAAAAATGCACAAAAGAATTTTCGCACAAAACTGATTAGGATTTTGTTGTAAACATTGATTAGAACTAATGAAGTACATTTTGATTGAAATTATACAATCACAGCTTCAGGAGAAACAATGAAACCGTTATAACAACCTTCCTCCTGTAAAAATAAAAATAAAATAAGATATTCGAGTCACGTTTGAAATTCAGCCCAATTGAATTTTCGGTTTAAAGAAAAGAAAAGATGAATGAAATTTCGGAGACTGATTCGGGTCACATAAAATCTTTACCACAAAATGAATATTTAGCAGATAGCAGGAACAAAACACACACGCACACACAAACATGAAGCTACTACAGCTGAAAAAGCAGACTTCAAGTTTTAAAGGGGAAAATCCAGTCCAAATTCAAGTTAGTCTGACAAGAAAGAGTAGAATATTATGAGTTCAATGGTAAAATTTTGATCGAAATCAGATGTGAAATAAATAAGTTATGACATTTTGAAATTTCGCTAATTTTTGAGGAAACCGTTCTTGAATTGATATGAATATGCAAATGGAACATGGGCATGTCATTCCCTCACAACTTACTATATAGTTTGTACATAACATTTTGAAATTTCCACTTTTTCATTCAAATGCAATTATGCCCGAGGCTCAAGTCCTGATATATCTAACTGATCACGATTCTGAAGTTATTCACCAGCAATACCATAATGTTTCACACTTCATTAACAGAAACATTGAATTTCATCATTTTTTTTTTTGTACACGATGAATGCTAAATTGTGAGGTTATGACATGGTCAACTAACTCATTTGCATATTCATATCCACTGTACAAGAGCTGTTTTGCAGAAATTAGCAAAACTTCAAAAATACACAACTTCCTTATTTTTCATCCGATTTCATTCAAAGTCTTACTGTTAAACTTGTTAGATTTTCCTCTTTTTCATCAGACTATCTTTTTTGGGACTGGATTTCCCCTTTAAAATGATGTATAATCTTAATTAAATGGACTCTCCTAAGTCCTAACCTATCTAAAATATCGGAAAGAAAGCACACTTCAGAAAAGTGTGAACTGAGAAAAGAGCCTCTGGAGCACAGGGTCTATTCAAGCGTTTAAGCGGGGTTCCCACTATCACGATTGGCGCCACGATTGAAATCGTGGTCTTAATCGTGCAGCAAGCGTGATGGTCTTATCAGATTGTATCAGATCTTAAGGTCAATCGTGGCAATCGTGTTAATCGTAGGAAAATTTTGGACAGTTCAAAAATTTTCTACGATTAACACGATTAGTTTTTGATCGTGATGATCGCATGAGATCGTCTAGGATCGTATCCAAACGCAGCAAATCTCTTCTAATCGTGCTTCTTAATCGTGTTGATCGGGATCGACTTTTTCACTTCACTTCCGCTTATTATTATTATTATTTGCCCATTTGCCCTTATTTTACTCATAAATTGATTTATTTTGTATTCTGATAGGTGGTAGCCTGCATCTTTAGATTATTATTTCCAAACGGTAAATTGTATGACGGTGTGGGGTTTAATTGTCGTAATTTTTAAGGTTCATAATCAAAATCACTTTTTTAATGATTTCATAAAATGAAAGTTGTATTACAGATTTTTAGATGTTTTCATACATTATGTTAATGATGTTTTCATTAATGTGTTGCTATTACCATTACACAGACACACAAAACAGGATATGGGATAACTTTTGTAACGAAAACAAAAAATGAGCAAAAATGAAATGGCAATTGTATGTCTGCACGTATTGACTAACGTCAGTACTTATGAGATTAATTTGATGAATCGTGCTTGAATGGGTACATATCAAAGGCAAATGGTTAATTTTTAAAAGTATATTACAGAGTTTTGTTTTTTTTTGGGGGGGGGGGGTGCAGTATCCTGCTGTTTGTGTATTGTATATAGTAATAAAGAGTTGTTGTTTCATCAGCCATCGTTTGACCCCTTTACATCTATTTTGACACTTTTCAATGTCTTTTTTTGTATGTTTGGTAGAGCATAATTTTAGAGGAAAATGGTTATTTTCAACTTTCATTATAACTGCAAATGTAAAAGTGACCATTCAGGGGTGTATCCAGGATTTTTTCTGGGGGGGGGGGGTCGTAATCAAAATTTTTGGACCTTTTTTTGCGAGGGAGCGGAGCGACCGAGCGGGGGAGGGTGTGGGAGGGGGGTTTGCCCCCCCCCCCCCTCCCATGGTAGGGAGTTTTTTAATTTTATATCTTAAAATGGGGTCATTTGGTGCATACAAAAGTTACTTTTTCGGCATGGCAGTGCGGCTTAGAAATAATTAGGTATGGCATTAAGATTAAGTTACGAAATTTTCGAGGTTTTTGACAATTTTCTGGAACACCACTTGGTCACTTTTTTTTCCTGTTCTATATAGGGTAAAAAGCCCTCCAAAAACAAAAATGTCTTTTTTAAAAAGTGGACCTTTTGATTTTTTTTTTTGGAGGGGGGGGGGGGGGGTCGTGCGACCCTCCCGACCCCCCCCCCCCCTTGGATACACCCATGCCATTGTCGTGGATGTGAAATCACTCGCATGATTATGACAATGAAGATCACTGTTTTTATTTTTCACAGTTAGTTATTCAATAAGTGTAGCATTATACCCCTGCGAAATAATTTTGCGTAAAACCTCCTTTTTGTTAAAAAGTGACATCATTTTGATTAGGGAGTCACTTTTTTGTCATGTGTGTGTATCAGTTATGTTAAACATTGTTAAGTAAAACACTAAATCAAGCCGAATAAACCAAACTTTTAATAACCCATGAGAAAACGACATTTTGAAATAAAAAGGCATATGATACGTACACTTTGCGAATATGAAATCGAACACATAAGCAATACTATTCATTCGGCCAACTTTCTTATATCGAGCGTATAAACACATAATACTATGTTACATAACATTCAAAATGATCCCATCCTCTTTCTTAGCTTCCATTTCATCATATAATTATTTTCTTCATGTATTGGAGAGAAAGGTCATTTTTGTCTTGATTTTTTTTTCTGGGGAAGAGGGGCAATCATCTGATCTTATGTAGTTGGGTTCGTTATTTCATTTTTTTTTTTTCTGAGAGGGAGGGTGAGCATGTCGATTTAATAATCTATTAATTTCATTACGTTTAATATTAGACGAGGGAATATCTGAGGTTATAGCTGGCCTGGGTGCTGCTTTCTCTCTGATAACATAGTCGTCATTAGCAATACTGCTAAGGTTACGTTGTCATCATCGTCAACCTGTCAAGCCTTGCCATCATCAATGGTTGTGGATAAGATTAATAGGCCTAATCACTCTGCATAATTTAAGGGAAACAATTAAATCTATCGTCAGCCGGACTATAATATTCCCATTCGGGTCTAATCGCGCCTTAAATTGGGGTCGCTTCTGATCCCGATCGTAAAAGATATCGTATCTTATCTCAGCAGCCCGTATTGGTTCGCGGTATTCGTATTGGAACGTATCAGTACGTTGCTGCACGTACCAGATCGGGGATCCTGATCGTAATGGTCATGTTAGATCGGTACCAATCGTGAACTCAATCAGGACAATCCTGTCGGATCGTATTTGAACGGCAGACCAGATCGTGACAGATCGTATCGCTTGAAATAGACCAATCGTGACCATATCGCATCCAAGCGTACCAACACGTATTGACTCGCATAACCTCGTATCCAAACGTGAAGTTTCAGACGAGTTCAACAAATTTTCCACGATCAGTTACAAATGTCCAATCGTGGCGTTCGCAATGGATCGCACGATAGTGGGAACCCCGCTTCAATCTTCACCAAGCTGTGCTACCTGTGCAATGAATGGGACAAAAAGAAAGTTACCAGTTTAACCACAAAGAAGGGATTATCAGATTAAGCTGAAATTGGTCATGCTCTATTAACGCATTTTGTCCATTATAGATACATGTACCAAATTTCAAAGCAGTAGTATCATCCTTTCTAAAGTGATTAGAGTTGAAAGTGAAGAGTGTGTGTAGGTTTTTTTAAATAAATCAAAGGGAGACATACTATTAAATAAAAAGTGTTCAAAACCAATTGCTACAAATACACTTTCCTGTGTATTTTATGATCCCAAGTTTAACCATGATGTAGAAGAAGACTTGCTCTTTCGGAAAATTTATAAAAGTCAAGATGGACCAAATTGACCCTTTTCACCTATTTTTAGTCTTCACACAAAGTCAGTGCGTGCGAATTTTTGTTTGCTTTGCAGTGCACGGTCACATATGTTCTATATCCATAACCTAGAGGACATGAATATGGACGATTTCTTCAGCATGAGCTCTAAGTTTGCTATTAATAAACGCCAGTGACTATAATTATTTGCTATGACTATTAGACCACTAACAGTGTGCAAGAATCTTCAGTTAATTGATTGAGGCACACTTAATCAGAAGAAGATGGGAAGAAGAAGAAAAAGAATGACATTCTGTGTCTGTAGAGAAGAAAACCTCTGCATTTGATGAGTTTCGCTGTGATGCTAGGACAGCATGGAAGATCAACAGTGTGTTTACCTTTTCATGATTATCATCCTAGAAAATAAGTCTTTTGTTGCTCCTGATATG
The DNA here is from genome assembly GCF_040938485.1 of Diadema antillarum. Lineage (NCBI taxonomy): Eukaryota > Metazoa > Echinodermata > Echinoidea > Diadematoida > Diadematidae > Diadema > Diadema antillarum. The sequence continues at coordinate 5,190,755 of NW_027270895.1, forward strand.
CCCCGAAGAAGAGATGATGGCATGTTTTGTGTTGTACTGTAGTACTCTAGAGTCTTGAAGCAAGATAGTTGGTCAGGTCAGCCTTTGACTTGCGTTGTATAAGGAATCTGCTTGTTGGAATGTTTTGTGTCATCTCTGATCTGGTACTGGATTGATCAGCATTTGTGGTTGCAGAGACAAAACATAGGATTGCTTCGATTCTATGTAGGTAATTCATCATTGCCTTGAACATTGCATTCTAATATTTGTTTTTGTTCCTCACATTCTTCGAAAGCCGTAATGATGTCATCAGTGGTCAAATCCTCCAGTATAAGAATGGTGTTTATTTGTTTTGCTTCATTTCAGCTTCAACTTTATTATGGTCAATTATCATTACGCCAGGGGAGAGGATTCAACAAGCGATAGGGCGTTTACTTTAGAGCAGACGCGACAGATTTTAAGCTTCCCAAAAATGAACATGAAAATTGAAAACAACAATAAACAGCAGCACATACACGACAAGGGGCACGATTTAGGAACCATACACATGCTGGATTTTCTGGATCCTTGCCTTCTTTCCATTACAATTTAGTAATCATATCATTTTGGTTTGTTTGAGCAACGGGTGATTCAGTTGACCTGTTTCCAGGTGGCATGTTTGGTGGTGTTTGCCGTTCTCGTCTTCTTCTTCTCCTGCATCTGTCGCACCAACCTCGCAATACGGCCCTGAAATCCGTGAGTCGAAACCAGTAGATCGCGGGATTCAGAATGCTATTGAGTACCGGGATAATCAGGCAAACACTGGCAATAGTTGAGGTCCCGAAGCCATCATCGAACGGATAATCCAAGACGATTATAACATTTATCGGACACACACATAGTATAGTCGTCACGGAAATCAAAAGAAACGTTATTAAGATTCTCCTAGTGTTCCTATTTGTTCGTGATATACCAGCATTTCGAGATGATGACTTAATTGTTTTGTAAACCGTGTAATATGATGCCACGATGGTTGCTTGGCCGGCGAAGATAATAATTGCAAACGCCAAAGTAACATGAGGCAGCAACACTGGATCAATCATGAAGAAACCTATGACTCCGGCAACCGGCCAAGTTAAGACAACTGCTAGGATCAGTCTCTTTGGAGTGACCCAATGGTCGTGACCTAGCGGGTCGAGGCGTATCACAATTAGCCGATGGATGGCTAGTCCTAATGTAGTCAATATCGACATAAGCGTGGTGGGCAAAAAGAGAAGTGCACTAATAGTGTAGAACATGTATAACGACGGGTAGTGACTGATCTGAATGAGGAAAGACAAAAAGAAACAAATAGCTCACGGACATGATCATAACTTTATGTCATTCCTCATGCAAATGAAATGAAGCAAGAATAACGAACACTTTGATTATTGATCAGTTCCATCATCAGGCCTATTGCTGTGTAATTGTAGGACGATCTATGGTGTTATTGTTGCTGTTTTTCTGTGTTAGTTCACTATGGAAGTAAACAAAAGTTGTTTAATGAATTGAAAAGAGAGAAGACTATTGATTGTACAAGGTAAAATGTGATACATCGCATTATAATTCAGTGATCTCATGGTCTGTGTTCCAAAACAAATTTTCGAATGCATAAAGATGAAATCACACCCTTTAGTATAACAATAATGTTATAAGCGGGTTCACATATTTCATGTATAGAACGACTTTTCCGACCTAAAAACAAAACAAAACAAAAAAAAAACATTGCCTACTTCTATGATGAGATACTTTGAGATAACTGAAAGAGGATAGATTTGAACAAACCTCATAATATGCCTCGGTAACATATCTAAGCATTCCAAATCCCCCTAGAGCACTAAGGCAATCAGATAAAGCCAAGTTGAATATGAAAATGTTCTGTTTCCTCCGCAAATGGCGACTTGCAAGAATTGCGAACATTGTGAAAATGTTTACGATCATCGCGAAAAGGGATATTGAAATTCCTGTATAGAATGCAGTTTTTTGCCACAAACTTTGTCTTGGGTACAAATCGGAGGCAGGATACTCCCAGGATGAATGCCAATCGAAGGCAGGATACTCCCACGATAAATTTATGTATTTCATCCACGATGAATTTGCGTATTCCATCCACGGTGGAGATTCTTCCATCTTATTTGTTAGAGGGTCTCGAAAAGGCGCCAAGTCGTAGTGGGCTAAGAGTGAATTGTGAAGAGACTGAGGACAATAACTCACGCACCTATATCCTTCGGGTAAACATCAGCAGGGCATACCAATGATACACGAGTTTATAAAATGCGTGAATATAGCCAATCAGAAACGTTGAAATGAGTCACGTGAATGCGTTTTTTTTTTTCCAAATGACATGAAAGCACCTGCTGAAAATATGAAGAGAAGAAAAAAAAATAATGATTTATCAGCAAGGTGTGTTTATGGCAGGTTGTCGAATATCAGGAAGAGCCGCTAATTGCAAGTTGTGTAGTGTAGTTACAGTTTTGTAGCAGTGCATTTCGAACTCAACCAATCGTCTTCCCACCGTCGTCTGCACTGCCGAACGAAGAGCGGCCGAAATGTATTGAAATACGAAGTTTTATCAGCTGATATCACACTATCGCAAAGGTAGTTCGTAGAGCTATCTTATAAACAAACTTGTGAAAATGATGCCCACTCTCTCGCGTCCTGGTATTCACCATGTCAATGAATGTCGTCTAATGTCGCGTGCATGTTGCACCATTGTAAATCGCAATTATTGGCTGTTGCGGATGTCAGAGTGCACTGCATTTCTGGTATCATTTTACTCACTCACACCTCCGCCTTATTTGTGATAGCCTACTCAGTGTACGACAGCCTACAGTAACTCATTGCATGACAAGGCATTGCGCACTCTACTGGTACAACAGACTGAAACGGCTAGGTATTGATGTCACCAGGACATTAGTAGTTACCTCTGTTTGGTCATGCATCTGCATACATTGCAAGAGCGGTTCCAGGAATTCTGTAAAGGGGGGCTCAACTAATATTTTTGTTGTCACTTCCTGGTTTGATTTTCTATTTCTTTTGTTTTTAAAGAAAAATAAAGGGGGGGGGGGGCGTGCGCCGGTTGCGCCCCCTCTGGATCCGCCACTGCATTGACTCCACTGCTATACTCAATTTATAATATATTGTAAAACATAAAACACTTGCGGATTTTGACCCGCTTATTTTGTCTTGCATGTACGTTTGTTGTAATTTGTAGAGTCTCATGAGTAAACAATACTGTGTTTAAATACCGCGAATGCATTTTAAATAGATCTTTAGTTATTTCTATGAAAAGAAAATGACTGCAGTTTTGTAGGATCAGTGATGGGAAAAATTGCGTATTATGGGTAACTAGAAGCCTACTAAAACTCGACATCAACGCGAACAACATCGTCTGCTTCACGAGAGACCACTTTTGACGGGTTTTGACCGGCCGTGATTAAGCCGTAAAGCGTTGTGTGACCGGGCTTTAAAAAGAAATATTGAAGCTCCAGTTTTAATGTATTTTAATTGCACCTCTTGGTTTCATGTGTACCTGAAAATTAAAGTAGGCCCGCATAGAAATCTAAATTATGCATAAACCAGGGTCATATATACCTCATTATAACGAGGAAGTACCATAGATTCCACCTAACCATGTTTCGAATTCACCTAGAAACGCTTACCAATGATAGGCCCTTCTTAATAAAACGAATAACTAGTTCTAATAAAGCCAGAGAACAGCTCGTTTGTACTCTCAGCGGGGAGATGACGTCACCGTGATGAGGCCTCGATCTTATGCGAGAGAGCGAGCGCGAGCTAGCGCTAGCTAGCGTAAAGCTAGCTGTATACAAAGCCAAGCTAATACGTGTAGGATGCGAAGCCGACTAGACTTTCTTGTTGAAAATGGCAGAAGGTACCTCTGACTTGGATATCGAGGACCTCCTTTTGGAATGTGATCCAGATTCGGAGGATTCGTTTGATGATTCGGACTCTTACGATAACGACCATGGGGAGATAGGCGAGTACGACGAAGATGAAAGTGACGTCGAAGGATCATCAGGCAGTGCAGGTGCAGTTGAACGCCAGCCTGTACCGTATCAAAACGAGCCTCTTCCTCGCAATCCCGCCGTGGCTGGCCGGGTAGTGGAGCGGGAGAGAGATGGCGACGAAGGCGCGGGTGAAATCGATCTCCGCAGTAGACTTGACCCAGCTAATGTTCAAAATTGGTAAGTTTTAGCACCATTTGTAGCAGATTTCATATCAAATTGAATAATGTGAAATGTGAGTATGTATTAGCCCAGCCGCAGGCCATCAACATGAATTTGGGAAAGTATCAGAGTATAGAGACCTTTCATTTAGTTCAATAGAACTAGAACAAGATTCAAGAAGTTCGATTGTGAGATTTTGAGTTTGGAATGAGAGCAAGGGCCCAACTGTTAGCAATTCAATTAGCATGACTTTGTCTGAGCTAGGGCCTAACTTTTTAGACTATGCCAAAATGGGGAAATTAGCAAAGGTAGTTTTGTTGTTGAATCAAGATATCTGGCCTCAAAACGCATTTTTGATTTGGATTTACCAATTAATACCCCTTGATTTTTTAACGTACGCATACAGGCCTTAATTGCATAGCCAAAAGAAATAGTACAGTATTGTAAGAAATTTGGCAGAATCGGGAAGAAGAATTAGGCGAATCGACACTAGAGAATAAAAATCTTACAGATAGTATAGGCCGGTTTCGCCCGTCACCGAGAGTTTTCACTACTCGGCTCATTGCATTGACCAGGTAGATCTACTAGACTCAAACTTACATGTATTCCGCCGGCGCTGGCCCTGGGCGCGGGTACGGTCGCGACCGGTCGGGGCGGCGCCGGGGCTGCGCTGCAGATATATCTAGGCTAAAACTAAAGTATGGGCCATGGCTGTATGGGGAAGGATTTTCGCAACCTTCCAAGAGACCCAAGAGACCCAGAGTTGTATCGACTATTCACGGTCACTCTCCAACAAAATGGCCCAGCTAATAAACATCGTTTACATATTTAAAACGAAGGTTATTATACTTAATATTCAGTAGTAAACAATGCCCAAAGGCAAAGAATTAGATTCCAAGCTTCACTGGCACGAAGAGAAGTAGCCTAACATTCCAACTTGATCATCAGCTCGCCGAATTGCGTCCGAGTCAGAGTGCGTGCAACTTGTAGTAAACAATCGTCGATCGTTCAACGGTTTCGAACTAAATAATTATGACTTACTGATATCAAAAAGCTTGAATTTCCACGGAAATGTTATATTACTTTGATAATCCCGTAGTTTTAAATCAGAACTTTACAGTGACAGATTTGATTTTACTAAACTTCCGAGTTTCTTGACGATGAGGCGATCGCGAGCAGAAAAACATAGATCTACAGTCTAGCAATGCATATCACATGCATGCAGCTAGCTAGCTGCAGCGTGCGCGTGCAGGCTCGATACGGTGACGTCACATTCACAGCCTTTTCCAGATCGACTCCCTCCGTGTCTGGTGCCTACCCCGAGTTGTCCGAGAGAGGGCGATTCGTTATGGCGGGCCTACTTTAAGAAAAAAAGAATTAAGAAAAATTTTGATCATGAACTGCACTTGAACATAATATATTGACATACGTTTTAATGACTGAATTTGCTGAAGTTCGAAAATTATATAGGTCTACATACATTCAATATATCATGCGGAGAGAGAAATGGAGAGAGGAAGAGAGGGAGAGAAAGTGAGAAGGAAGAGAGGGAGAGAGAGAGGGAAAGAGAGGGAATGGAGAGAGAGAGAGGAGAACTACATATAAAAAAAATCATATACCATACATTGGTCTGAAAGTAATGCTCTCCCTTTTAATAAAGGGGAATACAATCTAAATATACACCTAGATCGAGTTAATACAGCATTTTGAACAGAAGTTTGAGGAAAATCGGACAACCCGTTGACAATTCATGAATTTTCGAAGTTCCGTTTTGCTCAAAACGTCTTGTTGGTAGAAAAAAACACACGAATAAGTACACGGATGTTACTTTAATTGTTTCGCAATATCAGGGTCTCTTTTTTTTTGGGGGGGGGGGGGGGGGTATGGGTTGGGAGGTTGCGTCATATTTTTTTCTTTTTTCTTTTTTCCTTTTTTTGTCTTTGTTTCTAAGAGCAAAGTCAAGTGGATAGGCGCCAAAGAGTCGAAGCGCGTTCTAACGTCTAAAACCTAATGCTCACTGAGTGATTTGCGCTTAAATATCTAGATGTTTTTATTTCTATTTTTTGTTTATTATCATTTTTTTTTTTGCAAGAGCGGAGTGATCCATATAGATATATCACTGACGAGTTATGCGCTTGGTGAGCGATCCCCTCCGATCCTTGTAAAAGTTGCGCAGTTGACCCTTTTAATAATAACGGTCGCACCTGATCAGCTGTGGTTCAGTGGTGTCACTAGCTGTCGCCACCGAGTTTTGAAATTAACAAAAAATGATAGTATATAAAATAACAAAAACAAAAACCTCTTGGCGGTCTAGCACCAGCTGTTGTCTGCTTCGGTCGGATTAGTCCACTTCCTGGACTGTATTCGTATGCAGTGTACCCGCGTACGTACGGACGTACGTTGATGGTGTCTGTATGTACACTGTATTATACAATTCTCCCCTCCTGAATACACTTCGGGAGTACCAGTTGGTGGAGTGTCGCAATCAGCGTTTGGGCGCATTGTGTGTGGGTGCATGCATGTGTATGCGTGTGTTAGTTTGGGGAATGCGGACGATCAAAATCGTCCAGTATCTGGACTACGGTCGGATATATTATCGCAACCAAAATCGCATAGTGAGCACTGCCAGATCAGCCTTCATTGAAAAGTTTTTTTTTTCCCCTCAAATTTCACGTGTATTGTAAAGATATCAATGGGTGATATCAGAGTTAAAATGATGCTATTGGATTTTTTTCAAGTGTGCGTGTATGTGGGTGTGGCTTAGATCGCTATTTATTGAAAACATGTACAACTCCAAAATCAAAGAGGCATTAAAAGACCTCCGATTTTGTTTCTTTTTCTTTTTTTTCAGATTTAGATGAGCCTTTTCTTTTTTGTTCATCTGATTATACTTTGTTTATCAAAGTCAATTGGAAGTAGCACTATAACACTGACCGATAGCGCTAGAAGTCGTTTCCTTATGTAATCATTCTTTGCCTTGAGCAAAAAAAAAATTGTAACATACAATATTAATATAAAAGAAAAACCATCTTGAAAATAAGCATATCCCCTCCCCAAAAAAAGGGAGACAAGTAACATATTTCTTGGTAGAAGTAACAACGAAACAAAAACAACCCACTTTTCTTTGCCTATTTTTTACAAGAAAGGGAAATGTAGCTGTACCATTTTTAACACTGTCTGCAGCAAGCTCTCTGCATTAATGCCTATTGACTTTTTAATGTGATCCGACAAGCACTTTGACTGTAAAAGATACTAATGTAATAATAATCAGAAATACCTTTCCTGAGAGGGAAACCTGAGCCAAGTTCCCAATGAGAGCCAAGCCATGCTTAGGGTTACGATCTCCTACTTCCTTGATGAATCAAAATGTACTCTCTTTTCTGTATTAACATGCAACCATAAATGTTTTACAATTATATTGTTACGTATGAAGTACAATCCGCACATTGTATTGCTTCGTTGTCAATTTGTCATAAATAAAGATTTGTTTAAAATTTGCCACGGCCATGTAATTTATTTGCATTTGATTTTAAAACAGAATAAATAAGAACTTTCCACAGAAAGAGAGAGAGAGAGAGAGGGGGGGGGGGGGAGAGAGGGAGAGACAGCATATACACAGTCAAGATCTGCTGCCTTTCTTCCTAAATGCTCGTTGTATTCAACAGCGCGCGCGCGCGCGTGTGTGTGTGTCATGACAGTAGTAACTTTTAAAATAGTAGTGAGCAGGCCCTTCCTTGTTAAAAAAAAAACAGCTGTTCTATCAGAGTGGGGCATACAGTTGTTATTACCCGAACATGGACAGATACCGATTTGAGTGTGTATGCTTGCGAGTTGAATTCATTCGCCTACAATATTTGACCCTTCACGATGGAACCATGAGAAGTGGTATTGATATTTGTCACAAAGTTTGGAACAGTTTTGTGTTTTGCACGATGCTGTCCAAATTTAAAAGATTTCAAACGATGTTAGGTATGAAGATAATAATTAATTGGGGTCTTTGCCTCCTCTCTCTCTCTCTGTCTTTTTCTCTCTGGCGAAGATTACAGTTGAAAAGTTAGAATGAATTAGAAAATATATCAAATAAACATACTTTATTCAGCATGAGAACGGAGAGAGAACTTAATACTACAGATCCTAGAATAACAAAAACATTCCAAGATTATTTTTCATCAATAAAGAGTAACAAATTATCATTTTCGTGAAACAAGGAATTAAAGTATTATTCACGTTTTCATTTACCTTTTTTTATGCTCTTTACCCCAAATATACACGTGGATTGAATAAATGCAGCAATATTAGTAGAATGCACCAGTAAAAATTTGAGGAAAATTAGAAAATCTGTTCAAAAGTAAGGTATTTTTCAAATTTGATGAGTAGCCGCTGATTCAGAAGGCTACTACAAATCGTTTTGTTTGAATAGCACCAGTGCGCTTAGAAACGCCAGTATTAAGTGCCATATGAATGCAATTATCATTATTATTACTATTATTATTATTATTATTATTATTATTATTATTATTATTATCATGACATCACATAAGATTAACTACAATGCACTACGATTATAAGAAAATATTGAAAAAAAAATCCCTAAAATATCATTTCAGATGAATCTACACATTCCCTGGTCAATGGTAATATTATTCCCCTGCTTTCTGATAGAGGTAAGTCGACTAAGTTTTCATTATGCTAGAAAAGTTATAAAAATGTTGAATTTTCTCGAAAAAAAAAGAAAGATTCAAAATTTATGTGCCATAATAAACTGTTGTAGAATACAGCATAAAATTGGTTTTAATTTTGTGTCTGATGATGAGGATGATGTTTCTGATTAAATATATTACTCATATTATTTTTATGACAGTGAATCACAAAACCAACAAAAAGTTCCACAACCCTATATTATACAGGAGGACCTACAAAAAATGAAATTGATCAATGTGGTCAATCTGAAGATTTCTTTTTTCTATGTTCTGAAAGAGCAATCCTTCTTCTATATAGCTAGAAAGTGTGGAATCATAAAATGACTGGGAAATTGGGAATATTGCAGTTTTTGTACCATAATTTATTGTAGAAGAGTGTGATCATGCACGTTTCACTGGCCTCTTTAAATTTCTCAAAAAGGCTCTACACTCCCTTCACTTTTAAACCTATTGATTTGTGATAGCATGCTATTACTGCTCTTATAGTTGGTAGAAGTCTTAAACGAAATGTGATTTTTTAGAGTGTTACATGTTTCCGCTTGATTTGATAAACCTTTCATTGGTTATAATTGAGTTTTATATCCTGTTTTTTTAATGCACAAGGCACAGCTTGTTGGTGACTAAGCGCTTGAAAAGAGTGTAATTTATATTTGCTTTTTTCTTTGGATAGGTTAAAAAAACTCCGTTTGTATCGGGTTACTCTTTTAGCAATATAACCTTAGTTTGATGATAGTTTGTATTTTAATTGGAATTTTACTTCCTTGTATTTTTTCGAGAATTCATGCGATGTAATTATGCAATATATTTTGTTGTTCATATGTTGTCAAGAAGTGTGACAAAACGAAATTTCCATGCAATGCTTCATACATGATTTGGACAAATAAAGAAATGAAATGGAATGAACGAAAAATTCTTGTCTCGCGACCTTTTCGTGATTTTGTGTCGCAGGGTCAATTACATAACGTGATATGCTACATTTGGATTGTTACATTAAATACTATAGTGGCAATCCTCATTATTTGTGCATCTTCATTCTATATACTTCACGGGTCACAAAAAAAAGAGAAAGGAACAAACAAACAAAAAACAAACCATTAAAAGAGTGAGAATGGGATGTCCAATTCACAAGAACGGGGAAGTTAATATAAACACAACCGTTTTAAGATTAAACAACAGCAAATCGTATTCAACTATGTTCACAAATCATTATCACGATCCATACATTTAAAATAGTCTAGAATCAAACAAGTTACAAGAATATATGGGTACAAAAACTAGAACCGTGTTAACTTACATGTTGATGACAAGTACACTTCCATACATAAATTTCGCAGACCCTCACACACACAGGCACACACAAACATACTTCTCCGCACATCCAAATACGTGTGCATAAACATATGTAAAACTGATACCCGAATTTATGGAAGTCTATAGTTTTAATATAAATCTATAGTTTTGATAATATTTCTTGTTTACGCTGTAAAACCTTGGTTATGATACTATGTACGAACGGCACATGTATATGCATACCATGTCATTAAAAAAAAATCATGTATTTTCTCTTCGTGAAGTGTTGCGAAATTTGTAATAGCAATCACTCAACAAGTAACATTTCTTATCTATGTGCTAGTTTTGCTACCAATGTATCAAATAACGGTCAATCTGACGATATTAATATTTTTGAAAGAGCGATTTTTCTACATAATCGAAAAGATTAGGACCATGAAGTGACTGTAAAATTAGAAATATTACAATTTTTTACACTTTATTGTAGAGTTGTATGGTTACGCATAAAACGCTCTCCAATCCCTTCACTTTCAACTCTAATAACTTTTGATCTCATGCTGCTACTGCTTTGATAGTTGTCAGTAGTCTTGAATGGAATGAAATTTTCACAGTGTATAAAACTTTAGCCTAATTTGATAAACCCTTCACAGACTGTGGTAATAATGAAGTTTAATACCCTGTCATATTAATTTCACAAAGCACAGCTTGATGAAAACTAAGCGGTCACTAAGAAAAGATATTCAATTTCAAAACTTTTATTTCTTAGTAAACACTTTAGAGGGTGTAGAGGGTATAGAGGGCAGAGGGTGTATTTTCGTTCTTTTCTTTTGATAGGTTAAGAAACTTTGTATGTATCGGATTACTCTTTTGGAATATAGTTTAATGATTGTTTGCGTATTGATTGAATTTTTAGGTCCATGTATTTTTTTTCCAGTATTCATGCGTTGTTATTATGCAATGTTATTTGTTGTTTATTATGGTGTCAAGATGTGTGACAAATTTTCAGGGAATGTTTTTTGACATAATTTGGACAAAGAAAGAAATGAAATGAAATGAACGAAAATTTCATGTCTCTGTTGATTTTAAGAGGTGTGCAAAGAACATTTTAATCGCTATTTATTCGAAAAGAAATTGCATACTAATTTTTGCAATCCTTGAAAGTTTTACATCTTAATTCATTTTTTTTCACGGTCACAATTAAAAAACGACAGCAAGCAAACAAACAACCAATGAAAACAGCAGGAATAGGGTGGCCAATTCAGAATAACTGGAAAATATAAGCACAACCGCTGTTAGATTATACAAGCACATATCGTGTTTTTAGCTGTACCTATTCAACTACGCTCAGAAATCATTATCACGATCAAAACATTTATAATAGCTTAGAATCAAGCAAGATAAAAAATATATATCTGTACATAAACTAGAACCGTGTTAACCTACTTTACATGCTGACAACAAGGACACTTCCATACATAAAATTCGCAGACTCTCTCACACTCACAAACACACACAAACATACTTCTTCGCACTTCCAAATACGTCTGTATAAACACAGAAACTTGTAATAGAACTTATGTAAATCTTTAGTTTTTATATTATTCCTTCTTCACGCTGTAAAACCTTGATTATAATACTATGTGCGAAAGGCACATGTATCATGTGTATACCATGTGGAATATATATATATATATATATATATATATATGTATATATATATATATATATATATATATATAATTATATTCTCTTCGTGAAGTCTTGCAAAATTTGAAATAGCAATCACTCAACAAAAAAACATTTTTATCTGTTGACACGAAAAAAGAAGATCCATATGTGACTCTACACCTCAAAGCAAACAAAAAGTCGCCAGACATGAATTTTTTAGTTAAGACCATATTCTCAAAGAGCAGACTTTAAGCTTTAAAATGATGTATAACTCAAATCAAATGGACTCTCCTAATCTATCTAAATATTGGAAAGAAAGCACAAACTCATGAAAAGTGTGAACTGAGAAAAGAGGCTTTGAAGTACAGTGTCTATTCAAGCGCTTAATCTTTACCAAACCGCGCTGCCTGTGCGATGAATGGGACAAAAAAACAGGAAGTATATAAACCACCCTTTTCAGGGCCACTCACTTACTCCAGAAAGAATACGTGGTGCAGAAATGAAAAAGGGATTCTAAAGACACACATAATCACACTATTCTACCAAAAATGTTCGAGATAAACTGCTAAAAAAACACACTTTCCTGCCCATTTTATGATACCAAATTCTAGCATAATGTAAAAGAATACCCGCTCTTTCAGAAAGTATGAAAAAGTCAAGTTTCCCTAGGTTGACCCATTTCACTTCTTTTCAGTCCTTACGCAAAATCAGTGTGTGCGACTTTATGTTCGTTTTGAGGTGCACGGTCACATATAATAATTCATTAGATAATGTTTGTTCACAGACACACACATACACACACACATAGAGTATCATATACATCATATGCATACAGACCGAAATATTTATAGTTCTTAGAAACGATAGAGCAAAACAAGGAAAACTAATTCAAGTTCAGAAATATTATAAAAAAACACCCTTTGAAATGAGTAACCTTTGGATTTTTGCAAAAATTAGGTCCTATAAGCTATGTAGAATTACGAACCTATATAAGATATTTAGAGTAACTAATTCCAAGTGTACGATGGATAAAAGTGCCAGTGCATGGAATATTTTGAACAGCTGTGAGTTGGAATAACATTGCGTGCTAATTCTGCCATTGTCATAATTTCTGTATATCTATTTTACATGTTTCACACATCAGTTAAAATGATTAAACAATATAAAAAGCATGGCTAATTCACAAGAATGGCGAAATGAAAACTCAATAGTTTAAAAATACAAGCATAAACTGTTCGTTGGTGTAAAATAAAGGCTCAATAATAGATACAATTTTGTTACCAGTATCCGTACATTCATAATAGTCATTGTCAAACAAGTTACAATAATAGATTTGTACACATTCTAATTATTTCAATTTTCTTGTTGACAATGACGACACCTATACAATTTTACATTAAATTCCAACACACCCATGCATTTGCGTATACACACGTTTTCTCGCCCTTTCAATAAATCTGCATAAAAATGCACAAAATAATGATATCCGAACTTATTCTAATTACACTTTTGAAAACATCTCTCATTAACGGTGTAGAAACATAGGTTTAATACTATGACATTCCGCACACATAGTCCTGTGACAAAAGTGATTCGTACGCTCTTCGTTAATTCTTGTGGAAATTTAAAGGCCGTGTCACACCTTTCCGGCCTTGTTTCGAGAAGGATTTTCCAGCACAGAGGAGAATTTCCCGCGTGTGTACAAAAATGTTTGCCAGGTTCGCACTTGTGTCTTACCTGCTAGACTCGTGCTAATTACATTCTGCTTGCGTGTATTCCGTGTGACCTGCGTGAGAGCCTTGAAACCCAATCGTTTTCTGTTACGAGCGACGTAAGGGTACTGAGAAGTACCTACGTTGTAGTTGCGTGCGAGGTGCTGCCGGTAAGGGTCTGCTACTAGTGCCATGCGTATACCTCTGTGAGCGAACCCCCACGACTCACTCGGAACAAGTTTTGAGCATGCTCAAGGCATTGTCCTACTGTATCTTGGGAAGTTTTCGGCTTGACTTGCGGGGAAACAGTTTTGCTACCCGGAGCTCTCCGCAGTTGGTCCGCACCTGACAATACCTAGCGCGTATCTCACCTGTAGTTGCCCGGAGGTGCGCATGCAAATCCGATTTAATCGCATCCAAGTTTTAAGCATGACCAAGACTTTTTCCGAGTGAGTCACGGGGATGCCAGGAGAGGTCCACGTACAACGCCAGTAGGGGGTCCGTAGCGGCAGCACCTCGCATGCAACTCCCACGCAGGTACCACGCAGTCCCCGTATGCAGCCAAGATAATGACATTCTGTGGGATTTCTGTCATAAAATTCTTGATGATAATCCAATGCATTATATAATCACAGGCACATTACATGCACGTTTATCTGAATGGCTAACGAAAAGGAATGTGCCTTACCACCATCATCATTAAAGTCAGAAAGTAGGCCTATAATGAAGAGCAAGTGGAATCCACACTAGTATTGACAATAGACAAATAATGCACGATGATCATACGCACAGTGACAAAGGTTGGCCAAAGAGTGAAGGGTCTCAAAAGGGTGGTTGGTTATATATAATAAGGACAACGACTTTAGCGTCAACCTTCATGACAGGGTCCCAAGAAATGGCTGTTGAATTAAAATGCGTGAAAATATTCGCGCCCCTTAAAACCCATTCAGTATTTTACTTCTTGTATTTCCTTATATATATATTTTTAATTTTTCACTTCAACTGCCATCACGGTTTCAACCATTTTTATCTTATTTATTTATTTATTCATGTATTTATTCATTTATTCATTTATTTATCTATCTATTTATTTCTTTATCTATTTTTACTAAATACATTGAAACAAAGTTTTAGGTCTCGCAATTCATCACTACAGTTTTGACAGTCTGAAGAGCTGACACGCAGTGGTAAACTGTAAATACAAAAAAAAAAAAAAAATGTGAGATCTGTACATGTATAGTTTCCGCCATTCTCAAAGTACCCAGAATAGAGTAGACCTGAGTCTATGACATAATTGAATAATTAGGATTTGCAACAACGAGGATGAAACATATCTTTAGTGTTTTGATGGTATAAAAACAACAACATTTGATTGCATTAAAGTTTTACACGTTTATTTTAAAAGCCGTGTTTCGTAAACAAGCACAACAATTTTCCAATACTTTGTAGTCCTGCTACAATGACACATATGATCAGTACTTTTTTTTTATTTTTAACTTACATAAAGACTATCATCATACACGTCACGTTACTTATGATATCTGGAGGGCATTTCCCAAAGCGTTTCGGCGGATATATTTTTGACAAAATCATTTATACAATGCATCTTTTGTAAATCAGTGAAGTGAGCCAGAGAAGGTTTAATTATTTGAACCAGTCTCTAAGCGTCCTGAAGACCAGCTTATTGTTGTCAGTAGCCTCCATGCCACAGTGATGAAGTCACGGGTGTCCAGAAACTGCCTGAAACAGGCGGATAATTCTGATAAGGTTTTGTAAACCATATGCATTGATATGGTCAATTATTTGTTAGGTGAAGGGTATTCAAAAAGTGATCGGATGTTTAGTTGAGGACAAACCCTCATGTGGCTGGTAAACATTGGGGGAGGACCTTTTATTACTATCTGATTCAACCTGATTTAGTCTGATTCACGTCACATTTTCGTCAACACCTGTGCTCGTGGATATCGATCCTTGAGGTATTTTTACAAGGCACTTTAACATCGATTTTGTACTTAATTACTGATGAAGATAATCCTAAGTTTTTGATATTCGACATATGAAGACTGATGTAAAACTGTCGAAATAGTCCTTAAGAATAAAACTTTCTGAGAAATCAAAAGCGAAAATCTTAAGGCCTGCGTAAAATGAATGTGGGGAAAAATGCATGGGGCGTTTGATGTACAATCTATGGGATTTGCTTGAATCTTAATTGCCGTTTTTCCGTTACGGCTAAGAAATAAGATTTAAATGAATATGAGCAACTGCTATTTCCCTTCTATGTGGTCTGTTTGGAATCGTTTGCCGTTCTCGTCTCCTTCTCCTGCATCTGTGGCACCAACCTCGTAAGACGGCCCTGAAATCCGTTAGTCGAAACCAGCATATCGCGGGATTCAGAACGCAATTGAGTACCGGGGCAGACTTGAAAACACTTAACAAAACGTTTCGACCAAAAGCTGATCTACGAATTGGATGGGCCAAGACGATCAAGACGTTTAGAGGGCAGACACACATTATGGTCGTCACGGAAATTGAAACAAAAGTAATTAAGATTCTCTTGTTGGTCCTATTTCTAAGTGATAGACCCACATTTTGAGATGATGACTTAATTGCTCTATAAACTGCATAATATAAAACCAAGATAGCTACTTGACTGCCCAAGATGATAAAGGCATATATGAAAAAACCGGGGGAATATATAGAGAAATGAAAATGTAGGAAGAAAGCTAGGGGTCCGACAACCAGCCAAGCTAAAGCAACTGCTAGGATCAGTCTTTTTGGAGTGATCCATTGGTCGTGACCTAGTGGGTCGAGGCGTACCAGAATCAGCCGATGGATGGCTAGTCCTAGTGTAGTCAATATCGACATAAGCGTGGTGGACATGAACAGGGCTAGACTAGCAGTGTAGAGCCAATGCAGCCGGTGGTCCCTGACCTGATTGACAAAAGGCAAAGAGAGACCAACAGCTCACAGACATAATAATACTTTAATGATATCCCTTATACACATGAAGTAAAGTAGGAGTAACGAACCTATTTACTAGTATTTTTTTCTGTGCCGGTCGTATCTTGGCAGTGTGTATGACGCTACCGTTCTTTTCTTTTTTTTTTTTCCCAGTTGGCATTCGAATTACACAAAATTGTCTAACGAATTGGAAAGAGAAGATTGATCATAAAAATAAGTGAAAAGTGAAATATCCCATTATACTGACTGAACACATGGTTTTTTCTTCAAATAACAAATTTTGGAATTTTTGTTCGTGAAATCGCAGAGTATTAAAAGTCTTTTTTTTATTGATATTGATTATACTGAACACATCGATTCGTATATCACAACACAACAAGATACTTGAGAGAAGATGAGAGATGAGATAAAAGAAGAACAATTGAACGAACCGCATAATATGCCTTGAAAAGATTAGCAAACCGTCCAATTCCACCTAGTGCAGCAAGACAATCACACAGGGCCAAGTTGAATATAAGAATGTTCTGTTTCTTCCGTAAGTGTCGACTTGCAACAATTGCGGACATTGTAAAAATGTTTACCATAATCGCGAAAAAGGATATTGAAAGTCCCATATAAAATGCAATCTTTTGCCACAAACTTTGTTGTAGGCGTGGTAGCTCCGTCGATGAATTCACATTTTCCATCCACGGTGAAGTTGCGTATTCCATCTTGCTAGAGGGTTTCAGAAAGACGCCAAGTCCTATCTGGTAAAGAGTGTAAGTGCACAGCAACTGATACATCGTTTTCCTTCTCGTAAACATAAATAGGGCACAGCAATTATACACGGGTTTATGAAATAGGTTCAAGAATAGCCAGTCAGAAGCATTAAAGTGAGTCACGTCTGTGCTATTTATTTTCTTACAAACACTCTCGAGCGCGCAAATAGTATGCAACGAAACAAAAGAGTGTCGTCACTACTATAGCTCTGCGTAGAGTGGCAGATTACCGATTACCTGGTCTAGCCGCAAGCCGCCAGCGATGTTGTTTAGATGCGAAGCTGCATCTATGCATTCCGTGTGAGTACGTGCTTCCGCGCACGCACGAACCCAGCTTAATTATCGCTTTAACAACTTCGTCAGTGTGAACCGCAGTCGGAGCTCGGCAGAATTTCATAAAATACGGAGTATTATCAGCTGAAGTCATTTTGAAGAGAGTATATAGACCAATACTATTATTTCATTAACGACATAATGCACAAATTTAAGTTTAGTGGCGTAAGTGGAGATGCAGCGCACTCTCAGATATTCACAATGTAATGCAACATGCACTCGCTCGCTCCTCCTGCATAGAGCGTCATTGTAGATGCATTCTCCGCCAAAGCACTCACATCTGTGCATTTTGGGATTTTGTATAATAACAGTAGACGAGACGGCATCGCACACTCTGCAGGCGCAACATACTCGGTTAATGTATGACGTCACCAGGACGTTCTGTCAGCTTGGTTTTGTAAATCATGAGCATAACATAGATTGTGTTGAAAAAATGTTTATTTTTTTAATGGTACATTATGAAATATGATAATATGGCATATTTTAGACACATGTATTTCTTTGTGGCAGTATAAGCCTACGTTTGTTGCATTTTTGCAAAATCTGATGAGTACGCGTAACTGCATTTAAATGCTTTGGGTGCATTATTTAAATATAATTTTCGGATATTCTTACTGTTAATCAGCTTACTCTGTATTGATTGTTGCGAGTTTTTGTTTTGTTTTTGCAAGTGGGAATTGGATTGTTCCTGTGGTTTTCACATTTATTGTACAGCATCTACCATATGTAAAACAAAAACAATTACACAATTTCTATACAGTGTATTTTTGGAGAAGAGTGAAAATATGATATATTTGTTCCATTATGAGGATTAAATCAATTGAGTTTCTGCCTTGGTTAATAGAAATAAATCGTCCCTACTGGTACCAAACCTTACTGATCACTGGTTTTCATGAAGAATTTAAGGCGCATTGATGGTGAAATGCCTTGTGTCCAAGAGGTAGGAGGCTATCGATGTGTCCGTTAGTGTAGTTTCATTTTTCCTCAATTCTTACAAAATAATGATGCAATACACTATGTGAAGGGATTCACTCTTCTGTAGTCGATGTAATTGGTGACATGAACTCCAATCAAACATATCGTCATCATCGTTCTTAAAACAGGTACTGGGGCACAGAACGCTACGTACAAGCTTCTCCTGCTTGGACATCCCTTCATTGAATTTCATTGTGTCTCTCATTCCTTGTTTCTCTTTGGACCATATTTTCTTAGACACTAAGAATCATACATTAATGGACTCGTAGTTGGTGCAACCCAGACTATTTTCATTTCATTTCATATCATTTATTTAGTTTCCACACAATCCATTTAGTGTCGTGTTTACAACGTCCTATCACGACAATGCAACGTAACACATACATTGTAAGTATAAGTTCAGTATATACATATAGCCTTTACATGACACAAAATCAATTGAAATCAGTACAAATCATTTTCAAGTGAATTACATTCATTACAGATAAATACAATTGTGAGTGGTGGGAACCTACATACAAGCACATGCTTAAGAGTGTATGTTCCCCGAAAGAGAGTCAAACACAGAATGTTGCGCTCACACACACGCTCTACACGCAAGAAAGTGCATTTGGACAAGCGTGCGTGCACACACACACACACACACACACACACACACACAACAAAGAGAAAATAATGTATTCTGGATGTTGGAAAATAAAATAAATCAATGTTATTTTCAATGCAGTAAAGAGTGAAATAATTGCCTCCTCTTACAATGAGGAAATTGAGCATATTATATTTTTGTTAAATAAAGTCTAAGCGACAGTAAATAAAAAGTACTTGAACTCAATTTCTGTCGCGCATTTCCTCGTAGAACTCGGAGACAGACAGACAGACAGACAAAGACGCAGAAGCACCAGCATACACAAACACCCATACAGAAACGCTTAGAAAGTAATTCAAGCCCCGGATTAGCATTGGTTATACCGTGGAACCTCGTTATAAAGAGGTTGGATATCGCAAAACTCTCTTACAAGAATGTGGTTATTTGAGAATCCCATTTTTTTTTTCTAATACCTTGATATGGTGAAAAACCATAACCACAACAAGGAATTGAAGTTTTTTTAACAGGTCTTTTTTTTATAACAACTTGTGTTAGCATACTGTTGTTTCCCAGGAAAAACAGGCCATGGCCATTCGTGTTACGTAAATCTCCGCTATGACAGAGCACAACTATATTATCAATACAATTATCAATTCCAGCACATAGCGCTACACATGTAGCTCTATGATTCCAGTAAGAAAAAACACACTGTTCGTAATATAGGAGCGGAGGAGCTGTTTGACTACGTAATATTATAAGACCTGGGCCCTGCTTTATGAGGAGTTAAGATTGATAATATGTCGATTTCAACTGTAAGTCTGTGGCAGCTTGTGTGGTAAAGACATATAAAACTCGATTAAAATCGATCTTTTGATAAAACGGGGCCCAGGTATCGATGTCCATGGAGTCTCCCGACTTCATCGCTTAAGAACATTGGCATCTTCAGGCGCATGTGCTATCCCAAATCCTTTGACAGGGCGTGTATTAAGGGGCTCAGGTTTTATTTTATCTATTTATTTATTTATTTCTAATCTTTTGTCAGGGTAGCCCATTCACCAACAAATTGGCTTCCATGAAGCCCTGAATAATAATGATGAACAGATTATGTACATTAGATAACAAAACGTATATACAAAAGATAACATAATTATAGATACATACTGTGCATTGCAAAGCAACATAAAAAATACAGTGTATGTTGATTATGCCACAACAAAAGTTCACCAGAATGCCGAAATAACAATTGAAACGCTATTATACAGGAATGATTAGCTAGCCCCGAATAGATTTGGTGTGTTACTTACAAATAACAACTTTACTCAAACAATCTCTTAAATGAATATATGGAAGAATCTGATCTAATTGAATAATCCAGCCTGTTCCACTCAAGTAGAGAAGATACGATTGGACTGCACTTGTGACAATCAGAGCAAAATCTTGGCACACGTAGACTTCCCAGTGGTGGATCCAGAGGGGGGGGGGGGGGGGGGGGACCGGCGCACGCCCCCCCTTATTTTTGGCTAAAAACAAAAGAAATGAAAAGAAAAAAATATGAAATGAAACCCGGAAGTGGCACCAGAAATATTAGTCACCCCCACTCCTTACAGAATTCCTGAATCCGCCCCTGCTTCCACTGTCTATTAGCCTTGTGTGATGTTCATGTACATCACTAGGCTTAAGTAAGTGTACCTGAAGGTATGAAGGTGCTAAGTTATGGACGCATTTATATATCATCATAACGCAACTGAACTCGAAACGTTTGTCTATAGTGTCATCCATTTAAGACTTTTGAATAAATCAGCCGACGGTGTGTCATATGTTTTGTCCAATATTATTCGTGCTGCCCTCTTTTGAATTTTTTGTAGCTTACTTGTATGGGATTGAAGTCTGTTTGAACAAACAACAGAACAGTAATCAAATTGTGGTAACACTAGACTGTCATAAAGTAATTTCAAGGATTGTTGGGGCAAAAAAGCCTTCGCTCTCTTCATCATGCAGACACTTTTCTGGGTACGTTTACAAACATTTTCGATTTGTTTAGACCATTTCAGTTCTTCATCTATTAAAACACCTAAACATTTGGTGAACTGAACTCTTTTAATCAGACTACCATTTAATGAAATACTGAAATTTTCAATTTTCCCGAGATTAGCACGGGAACCGATAATCACGACAGAAGTTTTGTCAGTGTTAAGG
This sequence comes from Diadema antillarum, assembly GCF_040938485.1. NCBI lineage: Eukaryota > Metazoa > Echinodermata > Echinoidea > Diadematoida > Diadematidae > Diadema > Diadema antillarum. The sequence continues at coordinate 5,212,118 of NW_027270895.1, forward strand.
ACGAGACGATTTTCCATAATGCATCCCATTACTTTGTTTAGTGCGACAGTTATCTTTTCTTCTAAAACTGCTGCGTCATTAGCACTGACAGTGAGGGTCGGGTCGTCTGCGTACATATCTAGAACACCTTCTGATGTACACTCGGGTAGACTGTTGACATAAATTGAAAATAAAAGGGGACCAAGAATTGACCCTTGAGGTACACCTAATTTAATAGTTGAAGGGTGGGACTTGGTTTCTTTGAATTGCGTCACTTGCTGCTTGTCACTTAAATAGGATTTGAACCAATCTACAGTAGTCTTGCTACACCCTATACACTTTAATTTATGTAAAAGTAGGTCATGATCTACAGTATCAAATGCCTTCCGAAGATCTATGAAGGCAACTTCAGAAATTAGATCATTATCTATATTCAATGACCACTGGTTCACAAGTTTTACGAGAGCAGTTGATGTGGAATGAAATGGTCTAAACCCAGATTGATTAGGGTGTACTAAATCATACGCATTCATGAATTCGCTCAGTTGTTGATGTACGGCCCTTTCGATAATTTTACTCACGGTTGGTAAGATTGAGATGGGGCGGTAGTTATTCAATGAAGAAATATCTCCTGCTTTAAATATCGGTACTACCCGAGCCTTTTTCCATTCATTTCATAATTCATTTCATTTCATACATTTCATTTCCAACAACATTTTCACACACAAAATAATACCACATCAATACAATGTAGTAACAAAGAAAAATACGTGAAGTTAACAATGCTACGCATCACAAAAGCAAATGAAAATTGAATTAAAACTAAAGTTGCAGGAAATGGAGGAGACATGCTGAAAAGCTGGGCTTGTATTTTGCAGTCTCCTCGTGGACGAAAAGACTAAATAACATCAAAAAGCAATTTGCTAGACACAATATAAAAGGTGCACAACACATACAGAGCTATACAAACAAACAAACAAACAGACGGACAAACAAACACAGGCAACCTCTCTTGTAAAGAGAAAGACAGAGAGTGAAAAACAGAACACAGTGAAGGAAAAAGAGGAAAAGAGGAAATCATTTTGAAAGAAGAAACAGAAAGAGACAAGAGGAAAGGAAAAAGCGAGAAAGGAGAAGAGATGAAGGGTCTATACCAGCACACGCTGTTGGTTTTTTGGATGCATGTTCATGTATATGATATATCACATATTGTCTTGTGCAACACCATGTATAAAAAAGATCAAGGTATTGGTGAAGAACAATTTGTAAAATTAATAAACCAACATATGGTGTACCAGCAGTCAGCTTGTAAGGCTCTAATACCATTTAAAGTAAAATTCTGAGTTGATTATTATCTGCTTCCTTAGAGACGTAGTAAAAAAAAAGGAAAATAATTGCATATGTATGTTAGTGTCCATGAACGTTTTCTCTGAAGGAGAGCCGTGTCATTTACAAGCGTGCCCAAATATGGCATGCTATGCTTTCTAGATTGATTTCTATTGGGTACAAAAACACGATCACAACCAACAGTGTTTCCTCATAAAAGTCGTCAATCAGACAAACTTACATTGTTGCGCGTGATTTTCTGGAAACAGTACGAGGAAATTGCTTTTAGATACTAATTACTGACATAAAGTTCACATGTAATGCTGATGCATGATTTATTGAACGTGATCGTGGATTTGTAATCATCAGCGACAATCGATAGATAATCTCTTTTTCAATCTAGGTAATAAAAAAATAGCTACAACTGATTGCAACATGCACAAGCATTTTTTTTTAAGGATATAAGTTTTAATTTTTTATCTAAGGGAGAAATAAGAACCTCAGTGTAAATGAATCGTGCACATGGGTCACCTGGAGACTTGTGAGGTCGTAATATCTTTACCCCAGTTACCCCAGATGAATAAGACTAGCTATGATAGTGGAATTCAGAATTAATGAATAATAAAGCATTCACACCATGGCCATTGTCCAGGACCGTTGTCTGGGTGTTAACCACACACTTCCATACACACCAATACACCCCTGTGCACAGATAAAGTTTTGTACAGAAGTTTTGACATAGAGCGAAATCTGAGAACCCTCACTTAAATATGAATCTTGAATTTAATGAAACCAATTTATGCTTTCATTTTTAAATTACCTCCAACAATAACTAGAAGACTCCTTGAAGTCTCAGAAACCAAAGAAAAAAAACAAACAAACAAAGATGAAATAATCATGATAAAACATGAAAAAAATATGGAAATAAAACCAAAGATGAAACATAAAAAAAAATGAAATAACCAGATAAAGTCAACGACAAATTTACCATAGAGACAAGACAAAACAAAGGGACACTGGACTCCCGTTACAACGGAGTCCTCGGGCCTGCAGTTTTCTTCCGTTATATCGAATTTTCGTTACATGGTTCTTGTATAACCGAACAAAGAAACAACAAAAAAACATATGAAAATAATGTAAGGTCCTGAATTATTACTTTGTTGAAACAGGAAATTCGAGATAACAGGTTATAACAGGGATGCACTGTATAATGAATATACATTTCAAGTTCAAGTTCAAGTTCGAATTTAATCGTTTTTCCACAATAAAGTCATACAAACATAAATCTCACTTCCTTGAGTGACAGAAACAATGCATATAAATTCATACAAAGAAAACAACAATAATGGGAAAAACTAACAATATCAATTCATTGCAATTGTTGCAGAGGTAACGAAAATGAAAGAATTGTCAATATGCACAAAATCCATACAAAACAGAGCAAAATAAAACAAAACAAAAAAGTAGTGTCGAGTCGTGGAAATGTACACAATTTTTCACTGTTTTAGCGACTCTTTAACATAGCTCACATGAATTGTTTTTAACAATGTTTGCAAACGGAAATCCTGACAACCGTCAATTACGGTGAGATTTCATGCAGGGTACTCTTTTAAGCGTTTCTGCACATGTCAACAGTAACAACGGCAAGTTTATCCCAAGGTCATACTTTTTCAGGCATAAACATACACATTGTAGCCCATCCATGTGTTTGCCATTCAAACGAGTTGTGCTGTTACAAGGGATAGGTTAAAGGGAAATTAAAATGGTAAGAATCTCATCAACAACTGATCTTCGCAAGGTACCTCGTCAAGTTTTTCCATGGGAGTGAAACATCGCAGTTATCCCAGAGTTGTCTTCTGTCTTTCTTTTAGTTTCCCACTGAAATTCGGAGAAAAACGTTTGTTCCATCACACTTTAATGTCGGAAAATCCATGCGCATGCTGTCAGGATTCTGTTAGATCAAATTGGGTGTGTTCTTTTTTAAGTTGACAAATATCTATTTTGTTTTGGGTCTTGTTTTATGTAGTATCCTTTGACTAATCAATGGTAAGTATTACTACAGGAATCCATGTACTTATCCTTATTCAGCAGGTAGCTTTAGCATGCAAATTTCATGTCAAAGAATATCGTCACAGACTCACAGTACATGTTGACGAATCTGAACCATCAACAATGACTCACAGTCATTTTCATGTTTTTAGAAGATATCCACCAATATGGGTGTACTGCGTATTTTCGTCTACACTTGCTTGGTGTCGCTTCAAGCTGCAGCGCACAAGCGGGACGTGTTTGACAAGCCAAACATCGTCTGGATCGTGGCCGACGACCTCGGCTACGGGGACCTCGCGTCCTATGGTCACCCGACTCAGGAGTACGGAGGAGTCGACGCCATGGCAAAGAAGGGCTTGCGGTTCACCCAGGCATACGTACCCGACGCTGTCTGCACTCCAAGCAGAGCTGCATTTTTGACAGGCAAGTTGTGAAGCGGGAATTAATGCTAAGCCAATTCACGGTCTATGGGATTAATAATGAAAAAAAAAATGAAGTTGCTGACTGACACCCCATGTGACCAGTGTTGGTCAGAATAGTCCCTCACTTGACTCTTCGGCAGGCATTCATTTCAAAAATAATACATTGAATGTGTTAGCATTATTTTTCTATTTTTAAAGCAAGGTTACCTAACACCAGACTTGCTATGATGTGGATGTGCTAACAAGCGCCATTTATGAGAATAACATGAATAATTGCATCATGGATGGTAATCCCTGTCCTCCAGTAAATTTAAATTTAAATTTCCCTAGTTGCACGCATGCCCGTTTTTTTTTTAATCTGTTCGCTCTAAAAGCGGAATTGTGAATTGATTTATAATGTAATTATATCTAAAGCCCCCGTTCCACTATCACGATCTGGACCCCGATCTGTCCCGATCTAGCAGATCTGGAGAGAGCGGCAAAAGCGTACAGGGATCGGAAGCATCGTAGCAGCAGCGTGTGGAGGTCGAGGTTGGAGCGGGCATTTTTTCAGATCGGGAAGAAATTTTGAACCCGTTCAAAATTTCTTCCCGATCTCCCCGATCAAAATTGACCTATTTTTAATCGTACGGCTAGCGGGTAGAGCGTAGTGACAGCGTAAACGCAGCGGGATGAGCGTAACAAGGTCTTTCTGAGCGTAGTAACATCGGCACAAGAACGAGAAGAAAACTTACACAAAAATGTCTGCCAGAAGAAGATCAAGGAGATCGAGAGGCAGATTACTGTTGAGGAGGAGGAGGGCATTGTCGCTACACCTGTCAGGGCAGAACATGAAGAAGTAGGAGCTCAAATTTTCGAAGATGGAGAAGAGATGAAGAAAAAGAAGAGAAAAAAGCAGCAAAGCAGCTACCCAAAAGGCGAAGAAAGAGAGACTGCACGTGATGCTTAACGAGGAAGAGGACATTGCAGAATTTTGAAGAATATGAAATCATCTACAACTGGAGGAAGACGGACTTTTAATGCAAGGACATCAAGAAAAAGCCTTGAAAAAATCAGCACGTCAGTGTATATAACAATGCATTGCTGCAAAAGAACCGTGAGTTGAGGAGCCTCTTCGAGGTCCACAGTATATTTCTTCGGTTCTGCATGCTAATAAGTTGACTAACTGCAGATCGACAGTCGAATCGGGGTACATAGGGGCACAACGGGAACTTTTCAGCTCTCTGAAAGGGGTGACAGCGTGATAAGATCGTATAGATCGTTCAGAGCGTAGGTACAGCGTGCATCGATCAGATAACATCGGCAACATCGCACTGACAGCGTAGCTACATCGTTCTAAAACGCAGCTGCAGCGGCAGAGATCGTAATGCCTCATTCCCGATCATCGTAGTAAGAGCGTAGCAAGCACGTGGTAGTCGTAACTGCAGCGTACTTAGAGCGTTCTAACATCGTACTGTGTCCAGATCGGCTCAGGTTTTACCCGATCCTTCCCGATCTGAGAATATTGTCAAATCGTAGCGAGAACGACATAGTGGAACAGGGGCTTAACATGTTCAGTTTATGTTTGATAACAAAGTCAAAGAGACTACGCCGGTGACGTTTGGAGCCTCATTGAAGTTTTTAATTAAGTCCTTGCGTCGTTTTTAATCTGTTTTGGATATGGGTATTGTGTTTAAACTGTTACTGAAAATGACTATGCCACTGCTGGGAATCACGTACATAATAGCAAAATACTGAGGGTCTTTAATTTGTATCATTATTTTGTAATGCAGTCTTTATGAGCCAGCTCTTTAACCCGTTCCGTACGGGAACCTGGTGGCCTCTGTATCAAGTCTATGGGAGTTTTCAGAATTCTGTATGGAACGAATTAATGACTTAGTATACGAAGTGTTAAAAAACAGGGTGATTTCAATAGGAAGGTACTGTTCATTGCATGGAGCAACGTAAGTCAACATTTAGAGAGAGAGAGAGAGAGAGAGAGAGAGAGAAAGAAAGAAAGAAAACTGGACTGCCATACAGAAAACATGTAAAAATGGTTTAGTTTTACAAGGTTACGTCCAATCAATTTTACTATTTTAATGACGTCTTAAAATTGACAAGCTATAGGCCTACATACAATTGCAATCTAAAACGTGGTAAGTTTACGGCACACTGAATTTTGCGATGAATTACATATGGCCAAATGATTTTTAAATTTGATGGCGCAATTTGTAATACAGAAATTACTGTTTAACAATGATTCCAATAAAACCTGAGCTCAATGGTCATGTATAGTATGCCTATAGGCCTACCTGTTTGATTGATAGGGTGTGAAAATCAGCATTGAAACAGAGTTGTAGGGATCTCAAATTTCTTCAAGACGTGAAAATCTGCAAACCACCTGATTGACCATGATTAATTATGATGTCTCCAACAGAGAGCAATGATTTTTGAGAACTAAACTGTACGGTGAAAATTTCGATACTAATTTCTTATGAAGTTACTGGAAACGTAAACATCAGCATCTGTTCAAGTGCTATTTTTCCAATATTCATCAATTTTCCCCACTGCTGGATTATGAATGCTCGACAATGCTGAACAATATTATCAGAGTTTGATCTCGACATGAGTACACTAAATTCTTGATGGTTTCAGATAATTGCAATCCAAGCTGCGTAAAACATTGAAAATAATAGGAAAATATAGGATATTTTGGAGCATGACCTTATAAATGTCCCTCGCTATGTAACAGGTGAGATATCAGTGGAAATGTTTGAATTTGTCCCATCTGAAGATATACTTACTTTAAAATGTTTTAAAAGAAAAGGGTGTTCTTTTATAAGCCTCTTGTGATCGAAATCCCTACTTCAACATTGAATTTGGAGTGTGGAATAATTATGAATTACGCAGCAATCAAAGAGAAGACGTGACGGCTATACAGCAACTGGTACTGCATGACTGTTCGGAGAGATAGATTGACTGCAGAGAGATACAGAAAGAATGATAAAAAATAACGCCAAGTCAAAACAACGGCAGTATCAACTTGTCTCTTATACAATTGATAATGTCTCGCGATTAAAAAGCAAACGTAATGCAAAAAAGTTGCAACCTAAGCCTATCGTGCAGGTCTAGACTGATAGATTATTATATTATAATAAATGTAAGATTTTTATATGTGTATAATGACAGTGCATAAGGAATGCATATTTTCCTTCTCCCCTTTCATAGATCATTTTTCTACTCACACACGATGAAAAGTAATCAACGAAGGGCCTCATATTGATTTGCCAATGTTGCTAACGTGGCGGTTACCCCTTTTTGATGGTGAGTCCTCTGTTTGAAATTCTTGCTACCACACTCAAGGTCGCTATCCTGCTCGCCTCGGGATGTACGGATTGAGGATACGTGTGCTCCTCCCCTTCATCCCTACTGGGCTGAATCGGTCAGAGATTACCGTTCCGGAAGCTCTCAAATCAGCCGGCTACACAACAGGCATGGTCGGAAAATGGCACCTTGGTAAGACACATTGAGGTTTCAAATATGAACATGATAATCAGTGAATTTTACCGCCTTATTCATGAGCGTCTTTGTAATCCTTGTTAATATCTGCCCCTTCTCCTGACCTCTCCTTTCCCACTGTCTCTACTAATTGAATTTCTGAATATAAAAACGACCCAAGTCCATGGAAGGCAATTTCGAGTAAACTTAAAAAAATGTAATATCTTTTTTCTTTGTCCAATAATATTATTCTATTTAACTGTGATGGGAAGGCAACATTTTATAAATACATATGTTATTATGACAATCAAAATTTACATTATTTGCGGAGAGGCCATTTTGAGTGATGGGCTTGAGTCGTTCTTTGAACCATAATTATACAGGATAGGATGCTATAATTATGATATGAGAGAAGCAATGAGAGAGGGCGCTATAATATGAATGTTAATGACCCAAGTCTTGGACTGTGGTCATTGTTACATTCATATAAGATATCACTCATTCATTTCAGGCACTTCCGGGGATAATTAGGATTTATCATTAGATTATACACAAGATGAGTTCATGCATAAGCTACAATATCCCATGTCAAACTGAATTAGGGAAAAAATTGGACTTGGGTCGTTCTTATATTCAGGTTTTCAATTCTACCCATTTTCGTTTTACCCGCATCTCTACCCCCCCCCCCTTTCTTCTTCTTCTTCTTCTCTTCTTCCCCGTCATTCTTTCCTTAACCTTCTGCTTTTCATGTCTGTGTCCTTCTTCGGGTTCTTCGTCTCCTTCACCTCCCCTTCTAGTAGATTTCTACTCTGATTTAGGCATATGAAATTATGCTTTTGTGTTGTTTCATGTCTCCGGAGTTTGTTTCAGCTACAGTTTAAACCCGCTGATTAATTCTACGACGAAGAACATGAGTTTAAAAAAAAAAAAAAAAAACTAATCTTTTCTCCTTGTTTTTTTTTTGTATCTATTTTTTTTTTTGAAGAAGCGGGATATTATACAAGAAGTCGAATGATCAAAATCAATTTACCACGTGTTCGTCCACTAAACGATGGAAGAAGAATGTCATTTCGTAGATGCAGTTTTTAAATGAAGCAGTGGCCTTTTCTTTGAATCGATTGCCTGTGGTGACGAAAGAAGTATATCCTGCTTTTCTCGTTGATCGTCCCTTGCAGGCATCAACAGAACACCCAACATGGACGGGTATTACCTGCCTTCGAATCATGGTTTCGACTTCGTTGGTATCAACCATCCCTACGCTGACAATTACCAATGTGAGGAGACAAGAGTAAGTACCGACAAACATGGAGTAAAGATTTCTTCCTCATAACATGAATATTTTTCGAGTTATATATGTTTTAAAGCTTCGTTGTTCAGCAGTGTACTCTCTTTCATTCATATATCTTATTTACATCTCATTTCCATCGCAATTTATGCATTGCTTTTATTCATCATATTTAATGATGATGATGATGTTGATGAAGATGATAATAATACTAATAATGATAATAAGAGGAATAACAATAAGAATAACAATATCAATACAAAGTGAAGAATGCATTTATGATCTGCCTTGCTTACAAATTGAATTGTGAACATTGAATCATTTATCAATGCATACTTTATATTCTTTTGTATTATCTTTCTGTTGAAGGAAAATGAAAGTCTAAAGGAACAGAGTTAAATTATTTAATATCAGACTAACAAAAAAAACAAAACACAACAACAACCGTAAAACATAATATAGTCATTGCAGAAAGTAGGATTTTTCATTGATCCATATCGGAATCCTGAGTTAGATTCATGGCAAATTTGCTTCTTTTTTGTTATAAAGACGGTTGATGTTATTGTTTTAGGATATTGTTCTTCTTTTACATAGATGTCAAATGAGCTTAGAACACCCTAGGACTTATCTTGACCCCTGATAAATTAGTGCTATTGTAGAAAAGGACGCCATCCATTATTGTTTGTTATCATTCCTTTTTTCTTCGCACTTAACTACGTGTACATTGCTATCCCTCAATATTTACAATCATTTGAAGCAATAACTCTCCAAGTCCTTTAAGCTGATTAAAGATGTTTAATGTGAGCTTTTATAACCACACTTTATGGAAATAGATAATCAGCACATGATGGATAAACACTGTCTCCATCTTAAGCCATTTTAAGTGAAGTTCAGGTCAATAAATATATGCAATCAATAATGCATATTTGTTCTCATTTTGCATTGTGTTAGAAAAACATGTTTGATATTGAAATAATAATTTATTTGTTTTAACTGTTAAATTCAATTTATACTAAGCTCAATTAGCAATTTCAATTGACTTTCATTTATGTATGAAAAAGAAATTCAGAAATGAAATTAAAATCAAATCAGTCAAATGTGACCCTGCATCACAAAACCAAAAAAAAAAAATAAAAAAAAAATCGCCAGACATGAGTTCTTAGTTAAGGGCTGATTCTTAAAGAGCAGACTCGAAACTTTAAAATGATGTATAACTCAATTTAAATGAACTTCCCAAAGCTATCTAATACTAGAGAGAAAGCACACACTCAGGAAAAGTGTAAACTGAGAAAAGAGGTGCTGAAGTATGGGGTCTACTCAAGCGCTTGATTTAATCTCTACCAGGCCGTGGTAGCTGTGCAATGATATGGACAAATCAGAGGATTTGAAAGTGAAGAAGGTGTAAAGGATTTCAAGAAATGAAATGGGGAATCTAAGACATACTCGATCATGCTATTCTCCACCATAAACACACTTTCCCATCAAAGTTATGATCCCAAACTTACAAACAATACAGAAGAAGGATAGATCTTTCAAAAAAAATATGAAAAAAAACTCAATATTGACTAGGTTGACCCATTTCACCTTTTTGAGTCCTCACGTAAAATCAAGGGATGCGACTTTTTGTTCGTTTTGTCATGCTCGGTCAAAAATGATATAATAAGGGGGGGGGGGGGCGGGTGACACAATCTTTAAATATAAGAAGAAATTCGTTTGAAAACATTTAAACTAGGTGGCAGTAGCGTGATCATTAGAGACTTTCAACAGTTTGTTATAAGAATAATTACAATTGTAGTATAAGTATAATTGATAGCATTGTCATTATCTTTATCTTTTATCTGATTTTATCTTTATCTGATTACAATATCAGAGTCACAAGCGTTTTCTTTGTCATTGTCATTTTGATCTAATATACCAGTTTTATATAATATATATTATATGTCCCGAAATCCATATTATTATAAATATATTTTCCCCGAAATCCATATTATTATAAATATTAAGAAAATAATGAGGAATGTCCTGGAGTCAAAACGCTCTGAGCATTGTTCTTTGTCAAGGGGTTCTCCATGTAAGCGCTTAACATTGTGAATCGTGGGTTTGTTTGCTTGAGTAACTTACGGTACTGAGTACCATGGTTCGTTATTCCTACTGAAGCGTGAGCCCGCTGCAGAAAGCTGCTTCATCTACCGCGGAGACCACATCGTCTCGCAACCATTCAGACACGACAACCTGACGGACATGATGGTGCAGGATGCCGTCGGCTTTTTCGAGAGGAACAAGCGGCGTCCCTTCTTTTTCTACATGGCCCTCTTCCAGCCCCACGTGCCCCTGAGGGTGAATCCTCGTTTTCACCTGTCCTCCAGAAGAGGTACTGCCACAGATGGCTGTGCAGGTCGTGCTGAGATGGAGTTGTATTACAGTAGTGGTGATGCTAGTGGTTGTGGTGGTGGTAGTGATGGCAGTAGTGATGGTTTTTGTTGGGTGGTAGTGGTGGTAATGGTTGAAGAGGTGGTAGAAGTGGTAGATGCGTCAGTGGTGACTATTCATTTGATGGAGTGTCAATTACGGTAGTGTTGGATGTGCTGCTTGGGATGGCGTTGGTAGTGGTAGTGCTGGTGCTAAAAGGTCTGGTGGTGGTGATTGAAATGATTAACGTGGTAATGTTAGATGTACGTCGTAGTTGTAAAGTGGCAATTATGCAGGTGGAGATGGTAATGACAGTAAAAGTTACAATAGCGGATTTAATTACGTTTCAGCGGTTGCAATGGTGGCAGTGTGTGTCGTAATGGTGGCCTGTATCATATTCTCCTGTCCCGTTACTACTACTAGTTCTCAAACCTGCCAAAGATTCTACATTTATGATGTATTCTAGTTTTCATTACGCATCTCGCATCATGCAAACGATATACAATTTACTGCCGAACACTCTTATTTTGTGTGATTTTTTAACGTCCAAATCAGTCAATACAGGTTTTCATGAGTGTAATATTTCACATCCTTTCTTCAGAAGCTGCCAACATGCTTAGGAATTCCTTGTCTCACATTCTTGTTCTTGTTTAACTGTAAGTTCTTGAGTTATTGACATGTCACGTATTAATGATACCTATGCAATAACGTACTAATCTATGCAGTTTTTCGTCACTATTCATTGTACAACATTTTTTTTTTCACAAGCATGTGTTTCCACGACTGTGCTTGAGGTGCACAAAATTATTATTGAACTGGAATGAATAATAAATCTGTAGGCTCGTGGCTGTGATTGTAATTATGGTCGAGAGAGTTGTGTCCAACTTTACGATAAATACGTGGATCTCATGCTCGGCCATGATGGTATTTATTTTCATTTTATTTTTTTTTTTTCAGGCCGAATCGGTGATAACCTGAATGAGATGAACTGGGCTGTGAGTGAGGTTAATAGCGCCCTCAAAAGGCTGAGAATCCACAAGAACACGCTTGTCGTCTTTCATTCTGATCACGGTCCACACTCTGAATTCTGCGCCGAGGGAGGGAACGCTGGCATTCTTAGTGGTAAGTGCAACTCTCAATAATGCATATAATGCAATAATGCGTGAACATCAGTTACACTCCGGTCACATAAAATACAAATGTCACTAAAGGCTCTTTTGTGTACAAACAATTAGCATACCACACACATAATATATCATGCAATGTGATAAGAACGATTAATATATATATATATATATATATATATATATATATATATATATAAAACGACCTGCAGCGATGCGATGAAGTCTATTATACATGTAAATGGCACCTCTGTTTATCTCTCTGTATTTCTTCTCTCTATTATATATAAATATATGCATGATATATGTGTATAATTATATATGTATATATATATATATATATATATGTACGATTAGATTATCATTGTTTATTTTGTCATCATTATTGTTATTATTATTATTTCATTACCGTTACTACTACTAAAATAATTTTGCTGTTTGTATACTATATGAATGTTTGTACATATATATTTATTTATATGTACATATTTGTATATATGTGACCCTGCACCATAAAATAAAACAAAAAGTCGCCAGACATGGATTTTAAATTAAGGATAGATTCTGAAAGAGCGGACTCTAATCTTTGAAATGATGTATAACTCAATTCAAATGGACTCTCCTAACCTATCTAAATATTGGAAAGAAAGCGCACGCCCTGGAAAAGTCGTCGTTGACACCACGAAGTGGCACTTTGGCGCGGGGTTCACGAATACCGCGTTTCGAGAAAAACGCAATTAAAGTTTTACAATTTTTGAAATCGTCAAATCGAGTGGATTTCTGTAACTAAACATGATAAATTGTACATGAACGGAAAGAGGATAACTTCTTCTTTACAGTCACATACCAATTTTAAATAATGAAGGTGAAATATTGCGACAGCGAGACAGGAAACAATTGTGCCGGTTCGTGGAATAAATCATACGCGTAAACCGCGGTTTGATTGTTTCCACGAAGTGGCACATTGGGCCGCGCCCCATTGTGTCCTGTGTATTCTCGAGTACAATACGAGGTTTTCTGAGATGCGATCTTGAAATTGCTCTTACGATCGGTTTTAGGGGATATATGTATGGTTTATTGACCAGAATAGCAAGAAGGGTATTTTTCTCACCGGCTACTATGATTTTTTTTCAAATCGAGGAGAAAATATATTAGCACCATAAAGTTGCAAACATATGTGCCGCTTCGTGAACGAAATCACACGCCCAAATCGAGGTTTCATTAATTCCACGAAGTGGCACATTGCACGCGCGCACGACGTACCGTACGTGCGCCTTGTTCACAACAATGAGGTATTCACGCGTGTTGCAATTTCCGAAATTACTTGCAATCATTCGTGCAGCCTTTACAGTAAAAATGTAGACAGTTTCGCCATTTCATTATAAACCCGGCCCAAATGTCTTCTTGGCTGTATATCACAAGAACAATTCCATGTAATAAAAAACAAGCAGTGTTGCTGTTATGTTCAGGGCTTTCTGTGTTTATATAATGACAAGGGGTTGATTCCTAATCAGAATTTTTCTGTACATTTACTGTAATGTACAGTATACTGATCTTTTTTCTTGCTTAATTCTATGTTTCACGATGCTCACAGTTATGATTAACGTCTCATAACTTCACATGCAGACTTTATTTTACAGGTAAGTCTACTTTCTCTCTCACACATTTCTCTCTCTCTCTCTCTTTCTCTCTCTCTCCTGGAAGCAACCTCATGCCCTCCTCATACCCCATCAACTGCCCGTATTCAGTCTCTTTTTATCATACTTATTATTCTAATAGAATACTCACTACTTTCATTCGTCTATACAAGAAAAAAAAACTAGCAAAACAAAACCAAATCCACATGATAAAGGTTGAATAAAGAATGTACGAAAGAAATGATAAAATCGATCCCCACAATTTTTTTGTTAAGTGCTGAAACACTTCATATTTTATTTCGTTCTTCACTGACAAAGAAAAATGGTCAGTTGACAAAGCAATGAAAATGATCTTTTATACCACTTCAGACTTGAATAAGCGCTTACATTTCAAACATGTAATCGAAATTTAGTATTACAAAACTGACAGTTCATTTGAAAACTACATTGTCCGCTTATTGTTATAACATAATCATATTCTGAAGGTATTTTACAGAATAGATAATTATATTTCTATACACACGTTGTAGGAAAGGCTAGCTGCGGAACGGGTTAAAATAACAATACAGTGTAGTTTCTTTCTTTTTTTCTCTGCCAGATTAAGATTCAGATAAGCGGAAGAAAATTAATAATTCTGTGGAACACATACCTGCATCCCCTTAATTAACACCAACGTCCATTACCCTGCATATCAGCACTTTAAAACGCACCAACGATCACTAATTCTACGTTTAATTAGATCACTGACTTTGAGCGGTGTATAACGGCTCAGGAGGTGAAATAATTAAATGAATAAATCAACCCTTTTTTTTGAATGTCAAATATAAACGACAACCTCAAAACCAGAACAATTCCAAGAAACTGACCATGCCCCTTATTACCTAGCAAATATTCTATTTTTTTTCCAGTATATCAGTTGGACCCTCTTCGAGCACTTGGATATGTAATTATTCACTATACCTGTTTCAGAATGTTTGTCAAAATATGAATCGATAAGCACTATTTCAATAAGAATGGTACGGAACGGTATATCGAATGGCATAAGTAAATTCGAACTTTACGAATTTTCATTTCTTTTTTGTAACAAATGAATTATTTTTCAATGTGAAAATAAAGGCAAAAAGATGAAATGATTCAAGGAATGATTTTTTAACTGACTGAAATACACAAGAGATGATATACAATGTACATCATTTATATAACAAATATTATGGATACTATCATTAAGCTAACTGATTTAAAATATGGAGTTAACAGTAATGTGTTGCGCATTCTATTGTGACCCTGCATCACAAAACTGACAAAAAGTCGCCAGACATTGATTTTCAGCTGAGGGCAGATTCTTTTAGAGCAGACTCTGAGCTTTAAAATGATGTATAACTAAATTCAAATGGTCTCCCCTAACCTATCTAAATACTAGAAAGAAAGCACACACTCCGAAAAAAGATTGAACTGAGAAAAGAGGCTTTGAAGAACAGGGTCTATTCAAGCAATTAATCTTTACCAAGTCGTGCTAGCTATGCAATGAAAGGGACAAACGCAGGATGTAAACCACCGGGACAACAATGAAGGAATTATCAGATTGAACTGAAATTGCGCATGTTCTATTAACACATTCTGCCCTCAATTAATGTCGATTTTCAAAGCAGTACAATTATATTTTCAAAAGATATTAAACTTGAAAGTGAATAGTGAGTAAAGGATTTTAGGAAATGAAAAGAGGACCTTAAGACATACCTGATCATTCTGTTACCCCCCCCAAAAAAAAAAAATGGTTGTAGAAAAACTGCTGAAAACACACTCTCCCATTCATGTTATGATCCAAAACTGAAGAATAATGTACGAGGATTGCTCTTTCAGAAAATATGAAAAACTCAAGACTGACTCGGTTGACCCATTTTACTTTTTTTGAGTCCTCGCGTAAAATCAAGGGGTGCGACTTTTAGTTCGCTTTGTGATGCACGGTCACATTTACAGTGGTGAAACATACATGTAGTACAACCAAATTTTGTTTGATTCATAGTTCTTCGAATATTTTTAATCAAATAAGAAAACCACATTGCTCCAGGCATGTGCTTTTGTTTGCTAAACATGTCACTCATCATCAATCTTACGACAAGAGGATAACTAAAACCTAAAGACCATTTGAAATAATTACATGGACACATGAGTTTAAGTAAGGCCTGACATCACAGTCAAACATTGGTGGTAAAGATGTTAGGGAGGGGTATTTATGCTTGAGTGTCTTGAGAAAAAAAAAGAAAAATATTGCAACGATTGGCATGTATAATTTCTCCACTTGTTGCTGAAGTACACTTTTGTTACACAGTACTGGCGGTGAAACATTGTCCTCTGAATCCGAACTGCTTTCTGTAGACAGTCCAAGCAAGTACCCTGTGAGGGATAAACCTGAAATACCCTCTCAGGGCTATTCAGCGGCTCAACGAAGCGTTGCGATCGTTATCTCTATTCTCATTGCCGGTCGTTCCGATTTATGACTGGAAATTCTGCGGATTTTGCTGGCTCGTGCGAGCGCTGCACGCTTGCAGTGAGCTGGGTGGCCTTGTACACCCACATGCAGGCCGGACAAGTCGCAGCGTCACATACCAGCCGGGGAGATACCACACACAGTCTTCACATCCACCAAGTATTGTAATAACCCGCGCTAAGATGGTTTCAACAATTTGCACAAATCGAAAACCACACTAAGTGCACATAGTCGTTGCATGATGATACCACGAAAAATAAGCAAAATACACAGTCCCCCCCCCCCCCCCCACACTCACGTACGCATACAAGCACAAGCACCCACGGCAAAAACAACAAGGGTGTCAACAACATCAAAAGCAAAAACAAAACGAAAACTGGCATCATTCAGAACGTGTTGATTTCGAGTTTCAAGATACAGTTGTGACTTGTATCTTGAGAATAACGTATAACCATTTTTTTTTTCTTTTCAAATCATGTTCATGATGTATCAATTATTTAATCTGTATTTAATAGTCACATCCAGTATCAAAACGTACCGCTCTGTGACTGAGAAAACAGCCATCTGCAGTGTGGACATATTAATATATACGCATCTATAATATAAGAGTAAGAACATCTTCTATAGACGATCAAACGCAATTTCAAAACCCAGTTTTGGCAACTGAATGGATTTCGTTCTCCTACCTGCCCGTGGCCGGTACACTCGCCGAACTGTAAAGACGCGATGGTATCACACATCTCCTCAACTGGAACTACAGCTGTATTTTCAGTTATGACACTATCACAGTCCCAAGTAGATATAACACAAAACGCCATCTTAGTCTTCAAAAAATGTTATCGATGCAGTCATGACAGCGTATATTCCATACCATCAGGGAGGTGGAAAGAGATTTGAATAATTCTGCCTAGTTAGTGCACAGGGATAAACTGAACCGTGTATGGTCTCAGTGGCAGCTAGCTGACTGGTATCGAGGAAACCCGACTAAGGAATTAAGATAAAAACACAAAAACAACATTACTCCCCCACCCCCACCGGTTGATTAGGGCCTGGATGGTATGTGTATGCAGGGAGGTATGTGTTTCACAGTGATTTTCCACAGCAGACACTGCCGAGCGAGAGTGCAATGTCACAGCACTTTCTCAAGATCGACGCAGGGACGTAATCAATGCACATTTGATTTTTCTGATAAACTGCGTTGATACCATCTTTTAATGTCCCCTGAAGATCATACTATAAAGATGTAAGCATTGATTTCATCCTACATAATGTGTTTCCAAAATTTACAGTTGTGATTACATGTACATTATATCGAATGTGAGATGAGCGAGCTTCCTTCTTACAGCAGCCAACGTTAGTCCACGAAAGTGGCAACCAAGCAAGCAAGGCGAGCCAGAGAGCAATACGATCACCATTCCACTTGGGCTAACTGCACGGAGGCACGCGGTGTGTGCGCGTTTTTCTGTTTCAGTAGCGATAGCCTGAAAAATTCAGGCCGGATTGAATGAGGCTAAGGGGACAAAATTTTCGAACATGTTGTGCTATGACAGAGAGCGTGTGAATTTTGCTCCCCGCGGATTATCCTTAAAAAGGGTCTACGAAAGGAAAGACTAATAATCTTCTCTCTAAGGGAAAACGAGCGCAATCCGCGGGGAGCAAAATACACGGTGTGTGTTTAAACACACGCATGTCGAAGCGGTTTTGTCGGTTCCCATAGACTTTACACGTGAAGGCGATTCTCTTGGCACTGAGCCAAGTTCGGCGAGCTCGCTCGGTCCTCCCGTTTTATCCTCTATAGGGTATTTCGGCGTTATCCTTCACAGGGTAGTTGCTTGGACTGGTAGAGGTGTGATTCTGGAGATGAAGTGCCCTGCACTGTTGGTATCTGGATTAATTAAATTGCAGAAACACAGACATGTAAATTATTACATGAATAATGTGACTTGGTGACCTTGGAAATCTTAACACATCCAGGGCCTTTTCTATCAAAAAAAAAAATAAACACAATTTCAAAATTACTCTGAATTGCTCTGTTACGTTTCAAATTGGTAAATGCATTGCCAGAATTGCACAAAATGTATTCAACGATGAAGTAGCACAAGACTGCGAAGATGTTTCCCTGAAAACCTGAATGCATAATTCTCTGAACACTAGGAATCCATCTTTTTCCGGGAAACAGCCCTGTGATTTTTTTTTTGCTTCATTTTAAATGGGTGTCTAGTTTTCTTTCATCGTGCTTTAGGGTCTATCTACATCTTGATACTAGGTCAAATGAGGGTGTAGGCCTAGATAATCACATTATGTTTTGCTCCCTGGCATATTAGTTTCATGTCTATGTAAATTACAAGATTGTGATCCGTTTCATGAAAGCCTATTAAGGAGAGACTTTTCGCTCATAAGACACATCTATGAGAGATTCAAATATGTAATGACTCCATAAAACGGACCCCTCTGAGCCCTTCTTAATAACAGCGTACAGCCCGTACAGGTATTAATACTTCATCTCGGCCTACAAACTAGACGTTTCTACAGGCACGAACATCATACACATTTACTTCTACGCATCTGACAAGCAAATAAAAAGGGGAAAGTCTAAATGGGCAGACGTTTGTCCAGGAAAAAAAAATGGTAATGCTGGCAAAGCGTGAATTTAATACATGTAGGCCTATACCGCATGTTTTCGGGGGGGGGGGGGGGGTTTGATAACTCATAGCATACAGGGATCACAGTACGTGGGCCCAGGTTAACTTGAAAGTTGCGTTGTACAGTAGGAACATGAGAAACTTGTATTGAACGTCTCTAATCTTACGTTTCTGATAGCGTTGCAATGTCAAGTCAAATATTTCAAGTATGACAAAATAAACACCATTATCATAGATGACTAAAATCTACCCAGAGTTCTTACCTTCTTATGACATGGTACTTGGTATTTCATTGGATATTGACGTATCATTATCGTAGCTTGGCTGGAAGTGGTCCGCGTACGATGCACGTAGCACGTCTTAACACAGGGCGTCTATGTAATGTGCCGCTTCGTGAACTAACCAACACACAGAGCAATTAATTCCACGAAGCGGCACATTCGATAGTGCCACCTTTGTGAAATTACTGATCTGCGTTTTTGTGCCTTGTGCCACTTGTAGAAATACCAGTTTTTGCATAAATAAGCATAATTCTGACCTGAGATTCTGTGAAATGATAGAGAATAACTAATACATAACAAAAATGAAGTAAACAGAAAATTGATTTTCTACGCGATTTTGGCCAAAGTGCCACTTCGTGGTGTCAACGACGAAGTGTGAACCGAGAAAAGAGGCTCTGAAATACAGAATCTATCTGTCTATTCAAGCGCTTAATCTTTACCAAACCGTGCTAGCTGTGAGATGAATGGGACCAAAACAGGATGTAAACCACTGGAGCAACAACAATGAAGCGATTATCAGATTAAATTGAAATTGAGCATGCTCTATTAACACATTCTGTACATAATTGATGCCAACTTTCAAAGCAGTAGCGTAATCCCTTCAAAAGAAAGTGTGTAATGGCGTTGTGATGCAGATGTGTGCTGCTTCATTTGTAGGAAAATTCATTCAAATTTCATCTTTTTGATTAGTGCATTATGCTCAATTGTCATATCCTGGGTTTTGGTGCTCTTCTGTGACTTTTGGTGATACTTTTTGGAGGAACTTGGCACAAGAAAGTGATATTTTAGCTGATCTCCAAGTCAACCTCATCAGAGTGTTCAGCCGTCATTTGATGTCATGGTCCCACATATGGATTTTTGTGACCTGTTCAGTCATACCAAATTCTCGTAATGGCAGTATAAAGCTCTGCCACTGTATCTCTGACATCAGGACATGGCTTCCTTGTGATGACCTCAGACTGCAAGTATAACCTGATGCATTTTGTCACAATTGTCTGACTATTTTGTAACAAATTTTAACAGCTTTGTTTCAAGATTGATAACTGGGGAAATGCCCACTCATCTTTAACATACGATACCGGTGGTATATTATACATGCAATGCATTGTACACATGGCCACTTTTAGCACTCAGGGCCTATTATGGCTATGGACTGTGTGTGTATGTCCCTTGCTATTAGTCATCCTCCATCTACCCAAGGGAAGTAGTTCCAACTGCCTTCCATCAAGAGGCTGATCATCTTTATGTTGCGGATTTTACCAGTTCTTCACAAGATTAAAACTGAAAAATGCTTACTCATCTCCACAATACATGTAATGTATTGTACTGGTACACTGTCACTGGTGGACTGTGAGTGTCTGCCCTTCGCCATTATCCACCCTTCGTCTGCCAAGATCTTGAGGCAGTAGGTTCATTCAGCTTGTTGTGCCCTCCACCTTAGGTCCAATATGTTGCCTCGAATCAGTTTTTTGTTTCTATTAGCCTCAATTGTCAATGTACTCTACATGCATCAAGATGGTTTGCATGCTACCTGGCGTGATACTAAATCATCTACATGTAGATTTCGGGAAGCAAGTGTTACAAATTCACTCCATGTATTCCATCAAATAAGGAAGTCATCCTTGCGGCTTACAAACTCAGAAGCCACTTTGAGTTCTCTTGAAACTCACACGTTACTGCACATCAGTCTCCTCTTGCTTGCTAATGCTGCCGATGTTGAGCTCAATCCGGGTCCAAGAGCTCCCAAGTACCCCTGCCAATTATGTGATCGTGCTGTGACATGGAAACAACGAGGTGTAGCCTGTGATGACTACCAGTGTTGGTATCACGTAGACTGCATGCACATGGCTACGCCTGTCTACCATGCCCTTGCCCACAGTAATGTATCTTGGCACTGTGTAAATTGTGGGATGCCACAGTTCTCAACCAGCCTCTTCGAGTCATTCATCATTGAAACTACCAACCCTTTTTCTGGTTTATCCTCGGGGAGTGACACGTCACTCAGTCCCATCGACAGTCCAGGCTCCCCAGCTGCCACTTCATCTCCTGTGCAGAGGAAACAGCTAGATGGGAACTAGAGCACACACAAGCGGATGAAAATCTTGAATGTCAACTTCCAGAGTGTCAAAAACAAGAAGGAAGAGATCTGCAACTTGACTGATTCATCAACACCAGACATAATAATCGGAAGCGAAACTTGGCTCAATGATAGCATCAACAACTCTGAAATCTTCCCTCCTAACTATGATGTGATACGCAAAGATAGAGAAGACGGCTACGGTGGGGTCCTCAAAGCTATCTCTAGGGAATATTGCTATCCCATAAGCAGTTACCATGTAACACGGATTGTGAGGCTGTTTTCATTAAACTCAAAGTGAATGGGAATCAAGAACTCATCATAGGATCTGCATACCGTCCACCTTCAAGCTCTATCCACTACACAGAGGATATGTGCAACTTTTTTGCCAATTTTGAGAAATCCCACAAGAAAGCTGTTGTCTGGATTGGTGGAGATTTTAACTTGCCTGATATGGATTGGAACTCTCACACCATTAAAGGGAACCAAAACCTGCTTGCTTTGAATAGGCATTTTCTTGACCACTTGGGTGGAAGTGGGATGCAGCAGATGGTGAATTTTTCTTCAAGAAATAATAACACTCTTGACTTGTTCCTGTCTAACAGACCATCGCTGATAAACAGATGCACAAGTCTTCCAGGCATAAGTGATCACGACATCGTGTTTACAGAATCAGACGCCACCCCCAGGAGGAACAAACCTGTAAGACGGAAAATCCACCTGTGGAAACATGCTTCCAGTCTGGAGATGAAGGAAGGTTGTGCAAGATTCCAGAATGAGTTTATCAACCGAAATTCTTCATCCAGTGATGTTGCTGAAATGTGATGTGACATCAAAAACTCCCCCTTAATCTTCTTGAAAAACATGTTCCTTCAAAAATGACTTCCACAAGATTTGATCAGCCATGGATCACAAGACCAGTTAAGAGGCTCACCAGAAGGAAGAAGCGCAGCTACCTGCGTGCCAGGAGGAGTAGAAGGGTGAATGACTTCCACAAATACCAGAGTCTGAAGAAGCAGTGTAGAGCAGCCTGCAAAGAAGCCTACAATGATTAAATCACTTACATCATTAGTCCAGATGCCACCAAACACCCAAAGCGCTTTTGGTCATTTATTAACAGCAAGCGGTGTGACACCTCAGGCATTGCCCCACTTAAGGGGCAAGATGGCATTACCTACTCTGATGGTCAAAAGAAAGCCAACATCTTGAATGACCAATTCGTATCAGTGTTTAACCACGATGAGGATCCAACTTGCATGGTGGACAAAGGCCCCAGTCCGTACCCAGCCATGAAGAATAGTGTGGTGTCAGAAAGTGGTGTGTTTAAACTCCTCTCAAATCTTCAGATCCACAAGGCAACCGGACCCGATGACATCCCAGTGAGATTGTTGAAAGATCTTGCAGCAGAACTTACTCCAGTATTCACACTGTTTTTCCAGACATCCTTGGATAAGGGTGAAGTTCCTGATGACTGGAGGAAAGCCAATGTTGTGCCCATCTATAAGAAAGGCGAAAGAAACCACCCGGGTAACTACAGACCAATCCCCCTAACATCTGTCTCTTGTAAAATACTGGAATACATCGTATGCAGCTCCATCATGGATCACCTAGACAGCCACGATGTCCTACATGACGCACAGCATGGCTTCTGCAAGAAACGGTCACGTGAAACTCAACTCATCCTTGCTGTTCAAGATCTGGCCAAAGGAATTGATGCTCGGGAACAACACGACGTCATCCTACTTGATTTCTTCAAAGCATTTGACAAAGTCCCACACCAAAGGCTGCTATACAAATTACAGTTTTATGGAATCCGGGGCTTGTCGAATGACTGGATAGCCGCCTTCCTGCAGGACCCCACTCAGCAGGTGATCCTTGAGGGGACATCCTCGAAAATCGCTGACGTTACATCTGGCGTGCCACAAGGCAGTGTCCTTGGACCTCTCTGATGTTTCTTCTTTACATCAATGGTTTATTGCCAGAGTACTTGACTTCTGATACGAAAGTACGTCTGTTCGCGGATGACTGCATGCTGTATCGCAAAATCACCTCAGAACAGGATTCTTCTGCACTACAACAAGATCTAAATGCTTTGCAGCAGTGGGAACAGGATTGGATCACGAAATTTAATCCCCCAAAGTGTCAGGTTCTCACTGTAACCAAGAAACAGAAGCCCATCACTCAGCCCTACTGCCTCCATGGGCAGACACTTTTGAGGGCAGACACTGCGAAGTACCTTGGAGTCCACCTAACCAAAATTCTCAGCTGGAATCATCATGTTGATACCCTAAGCAAGAAAACAAACTCAACATCAGCTTTCCTCAGAAGGAACATCAACGCCTGCCCAAGGAAAACAAAAATCCTGTCGTACACAACTCTAGTGCGCCCTATCCTAGAATATGCCTGTACTGTCTGGGACCCCTCTACACATCACCAAATTAGAGAAAGTCCAGCGACGTTTCGCACGTTTTGTCCTTAGCGACTATCGATGGACAAGTAGTGTAACGCCAATGATTCACCAACTGCATTGGCAAACACTTCAAGAACGCAGAGCCCAGCTGAAGGCAGTAATGATGTACAGGGTCATGAACTCCCTAGTGGACCTCCCACGAACTTATACAGTACGTGCACCATCTCCATACTTGAATCGTGCACATACGCGAAAACTTGTTGTCCCTCACACAAGAACGTTATGTTACAAATCATCATTCTTCCCAGATGCCATCCGACTGTGGAACAGCCTTCCTCTGGATGCTGTCAACTGCACCTTTCTAGATCTATTCAAAAAGAGGATACAGGACATACAACTGCGTTAACAACCAGGACTGTTATTAGCAGCTGCTGCACATAGTGACTTTGTAGACATTTTAATGACACTGTATATGCCTGCACCACACCTGCCCACACATTAGTACGCTGATACACATTTTGTGGACTGTACTACACGGAGGAAGAAGAAAAAGAAGAAGAAGAAGAAAAGTTATCAGACCTAAAAGTGGAGAGTGTGTACACGGTTACCAAGAAATGAAGAGGGGGCCTCTCAGAAATACCTGATCTCACTACTCTACGAAAAAGGGTTGTAGAAAGACTACTGAAAATGCACTTTCCCATTCCTTTTATGATCCCAAACTTAAGAATATTGTAGAAGAAGGGTAGCTCTTTAAGAAAATATAAGAAAATAAATACTGACTTGGTTAACCCGTTTCACCTTTTTTGAGTCCTCACGTGAAATCAAGGGGTGCGACTTTTTGTTCGTTTTGTGATGCACGGTCATATATATATATATATATATATATATATATATATAATAAGAAAATTGGTCTGCTCGGCATCTTGATGATAATAAGTAAACGAATCAGTAGAAGAAGAACGCCGTAAAAAATAATAATAAATCCTAGATCTTGAAGATCTTAAAAACGGAGCATAGCTCTCAAATACTGAAAGGCAAGGTCACACTCTTCATCAGTGCCCATGGTGTGACAAAAGATCTTAATCAAACCCGTTTCTGAAACAGACATGAAAACACGTCTGATCATGGGCAGACGGATTTTGAAACTCACCTTTCAAAGAAGTCACCGCGCTAAACAGATGGAGGTAGCGCACAGTGTCCATAGTGACGCATCCAATGACGCGTAGTCATGACTGCAAGATGACATGGCAAATCTCCGGCTCCAAAACAGTGAATCTGAAAAGGGCCTCATCGCCAACAGTCGGAAGAGTAGCAGAAAAAGTACACAGTACAGAAACGTAATAAGAAAATTGGTCTGCTCGGCATCTTGATGATAATAAGTAAACGAATCAGTAGAAGAAGAACGCCGTAAAAAATAATAATAAATCCTAGATCTTGAAGATCTTAAAAACGGAGCATAGCTCTCAAATACTGAAAGGCAAGGTCACACTCTTCATCAGTGCCCATGGTGTGACAAAAGATCTTAATCAAACCCGTTTCTGAAACAGACATGAAAACACGTCTGATCATGGGCAGACGGATTTTGAAACTCACCTTTCAAAGAAGTCACCGCGCTAAACAGATGGAGGTAGCGCACAGTGTCCATAGTGACGCATCCAATGACGCGTAGTCATGACTGCAAGATGACATGGCAAATCTCCGGCTCCAAAACAGTGAATCTGAAAAGGGCCTCATCGCCAACAGTCGGAAGAGTAGCAGAAAAAGTACACAGTACAGAAACGTAATAAGAAAATTGGTCTGCTCGGCATCTTGATGATAATAAGTAAACGAATCAGTAGAAGAAGAACGCCGTAAAAAATAATAATAAATCCTAGATCTTGAAGATCTTAAAAACGGAGCATAGCTCTCAAATACTGAAAGGCAAGGTCACACTCTTCATCAGTGCCCATGGTGTGACAAAAGATCTTAATCAAACCCGTTTCTGAAACAGACATGAAAACACGTCTGATCATGGGCAGACGGATTTTGAAACTCACCTTTCAAAGAAGTCACCGCGCTAAACAGATGGAGGTAGCGCACAGTGTCCATAGTGACGCATCCAATGACGCGTAGTCATGACTGCAAGATGACATGGCAAATCTCCGGCTCCAAAACAGTGAATCTGAAAAGGGCCTCATCGCCAACAGTCGGAAGAGTAGCAGAAAAAGTACACAGTACAGAAACGTAATAAGAAAATTGGTCTGCTCGGCATCTTGATGATAATAAGTAAACGAATCAGTAGAAGAAGAACGCCGTAAAAAATAATAATAAATCCTAGATCTTGAAGATCTTAAAAACGGAGCATAGCTCTCAAATACTGAAAGGCAAGGTCACACTCTTCATCAGTGCCCATGGTGTGACAAAAGATCTTAATCAAACCCGTTTCTGAAACAGACATGAAAACACGTCTGATCATGGGCAGACGGATTTTGAAACTCACCTTTCAAAGAAGTCACCGCGCTAAACAGATGGAGGTAGCGCACAGTGTCCATAGTGACGCATCCAATGACGCGTAGTCATGACTGCAAGATGACATGGCAAATCTCCGGCTCCAAAACAGTGAATCTGAAAAGGGCCTCATCGCCAACAGTCGGAAGAGTAGCAGAAAAAGTACACAGTACAGAAACGTAATAAGAAAATTGGTCTGCTCGGCATCTTGATGATAATAAGTAAACGAATCAGTAGAAGAAGAACGCCGTAAAAAATAATAATAAATCCTAGATCTTGAAGATCTTAAAAACGGAGCATAGCTCTCAAATACTGAAAGGCAAGGTCACACTCTTCATCAGTGCCCATGGTGTGACAAAAGATCTTAATCAAACCCGTTTCTGAAACAGACATGAAAACACGTCTGATCAAGATCTAGGATTTATTATTATTTTTTACGGCGTTCTTCTTCTACTGATTCGTTTACTTATTATCATCAAGATGCCGAGCAGACCAATTTTCTTATTACGTTTCTGTACTGTGTACTTTTTCTGCTACTCTTCCGACTGTTGGCGATGAGGCCCTTTTCAGATTCACTGTTTTGGAGCCGGAGATTTGCCATGTCATCTTGCAGTCATGACTACGCGTCATTGGATGCGTCACTATGGACACTGTGCGCTACCTCCATCTGTTTAGCGCGGTGACTTCTTTGAAAGGTGAGTTTCAAAATCCGTCTGCCCATGATCAGACGTGTTTTCATGTCTGTTTCAGAAACGGGTTTGATTAAGATCTTTTGTCACACCATGGGCACTGATGAAGAGTGTGACCTTGCCTTTCAGTATTTGAGAGCTATGCTCCGTTTTTAAGATCTTCAAGATCTAGGATTTATTATTATTTTTTACGGCGTTCTTCTTCTACTGATTCGTTTACTTATTATCATCAAGATGCCGAGCAGACCAATTTTCTTATTACGTTTCTGTACTGTGTACTTTTTCTGCTACTCTTCCGACTGTTGGCGATGAGGCCCTTTTCAGATTCACTGTTTTGGAGCCGGAGATTTGCCATGTCATCTTGCAGTCATGACTACGCGTCATTGGATGCGTCACTATGGACACTGTGCGCTACCTCCATCTGTTTAGCGCGGTGACTTCTTTGAAAGGTGAGTTTCAAAATCCGTCTGCCCATGATCAGACGTGTTTTCATGTCTGTTTCAGAAACGGGTTTGATTAAGATCTTTTGTCACACCATGGGCACTGATGAAGAGTGTGACCTTGCCTTTCAGTATTTGAGAGCTATGCTCCGTTTTTAAGATCTTCAAGATCTAGGATTTATTATTATTTTTTACGGCGTTCTTCTTCTACTGATTCGTTTACTTATATATATATAATTATATAGAAAGAGAGAGAAAGAGATAAATATATAGATATATACAATTATGTGACCCTGCATCACAAAATCAACGAAAAGCCGCCAGACATGGATTTTAAGTTAGGGGCAGATTCTGAAAGAGCAGACTCTAAGCTTTACAATGATGTATAGTTCACTTGAAATGGACTCTCCTAACCTATCTAAATACTGGAATAAAAAACACACTCTGGAAAAGTGTTTACCGAGAAAAAAAGGTTGTGAAGTACAGGGTCTTTCTGTCTATTCAAGCGCTTGATCTTTACCGAACCGTGCTAGCTGTGCGATGAATGGGACAAAAACAGGATGTAAACCAGTGGAGCAATAACAATGAAGGAATTATCAAAATACGCTGAAATTGAGCATGCTTTATCAATACATTCTTTCCATGATTAATGCCAACTTTCAGAGCATAAGCATTATTATTTCAAAAGTAATCAGACTTGAAAGTCAAGAGTGTGCAAAGGATTATCAAGAAATGAAAAGGGGGCTCTAAGACATACCTTAACTCACTACTCTACAAAAAAATAGGTTGTAGAATAAGTGCTGAAAATGCACCTTCCCATTCATTTTATGATCCCGATTTTAAGAATAATGTAGAAGAAGGGTGGCACTTTCAGAAAATATGAAAAACTTAGTATTGACTTGGTTGACCCGTTTCACCTTTCTTTGGTCCTCACTTAAAATCAAGGGGTGCAACTTTTTGTTCGTTTTCTGCCAGTTGCTGAATGTTGTGTATACTGTGCGTGATAATTCGTCTTCCTAAAGATGATGTATGAACTAGATTCTTACCTGAAACCAACAACATAAATTCACATACCCACTTTGACAGGATACAAGGCTAACTCGTGGGAGGGTGGTGTCCGTGTGCCATTCATTACCTACTGGCCAGGAGTCATAAAGCCCGGAGTCTCAAGAGAAGTGATAACCAGTCTCGATCTCTTTCCTACATTTGTCAACCTCGCTGGTAAGTTATTCGTGCTAATGATAATGCTAATGAGTGATAGTAATCGCATGGAGGTCTCAAAGCGTCTTGCTAATGCATACATACTTTGTTGATACCCCTGATCCCCATACGTGGCTTTTCTGTTGGACTGTGGCAGATTCCTACGCCTGAGTGGACTTGCTAACTGCACGATTACTGTAGATCAAGTTCAGAGCAAGAACTGTATTAATTGAGCACAGGTGAAAACACCATGCAAGTTACGTCAATGCCTAGGGTAGTTAAAAGGATAAACATAACGTATGCTCTAACGCGATGATTATAGTTTTGGTGGCTTATGGATTCAACTTTTAAAGTTTTGAAAGATAATTTGAAAAAACCTAAAAGAAATGTTAAAAAGAAAACAATTTATAAAAAAAATCAAAGTTTATGCGATAAAGGTGTTTTAAAAATGGTTGAGATATCCGGAAAAAAAAAATTGTAAAGGGAAGCAACCCTAATAAAAGAGGATCCTACCTATGATTAGGATCGCTTTGTTTTGGATATCTCAGCTTTTTGTTACTTATTGTCATCAAACAAACTTTGACTTCCTCTTGGAATAGTATGTTCCTTCAGGTACTATGAGATGTTTCTCATTATCTCGCACACACACACACACACACACACCAAAAAAAAAAAAAAATGTTTGACAGATGAAGCCCAATCTCCATGCAAATTATACCATCCCTGTATAAAGAGTTTGGTAATCGAAATCTGACCATTAGCTGCAAACTTGTCAGACAAGAGTGGGGAATGGAGATATTGAGTAGATGAACCTACACATGGATCAAGGGAGGGGAGGAGGTAAGGTACCTTGGGGGAGGCTTCTGCCCCATATTGTACACCGTCGTAACATTCTTTGCATTTTCAATATGGTTGTCAGTCCTTTTAGCTGCGTTTATTTTGACAACAAAAAGTTCATGGCGAAATATGTATCTAAAAAATAAGTTTCCCCCTCGTTAGGAAGCGGAACACTCATCGGCGGTAGAGAGTGTTAAAGTGCCCCCTCATCACTCGTAACAGTAGGGACCAGTAGGTTCGCGACGCTGACGTTTAAATCGACGATGTACCGTTCCTCGCTCTCCATGCGTCCTGTTGCAAATTAGCTTTAGAGTTTTAGGGAAACGCAAAAAGTAAAATGGTAACCCTACGATCTGTCCATTAAGAACCTAGTTGCTGTCGCTGCGTCGCGCACCGATAGGCGGAGGTAAAAATAGCCCACAACCCTACGCGTAATAAAACTCAGAAGACAGAAGCGATTAAAAAAAAAAGACGCAATTATGTTCATGCACAGAACATCTTTTTTTTTCTCTCTTTCTCTAAACGTCCACGTCGCATGAGTCCTAGGCTCTCTAAATGATGAGTCTGAACATTCAAGAATCTTGGAAAAGAAGGAAAATGCATTATTGAAGTTAAAGGGGATATCCAGTCCAAATTTAAATTATTCAAATTTAAAAAAAAATCTCACGAGTTCGACGGCAAAGTCTGAAATCGTATGAAAATTTAGGAAGTTATGACATTGTGAAGTTTTGCTAATCTCTGCAAAACAGGCGTTGTACACTGGGTATGGATATGCAAATAAGTGAGCTAACGATGTCATCGCCTCATAATTTTTGCAATGATCGCGTACAAAAAAGTGTCGAAAATTCAATGTTTCTGTCATTAAAGTCTGAAAAAATGATACCATTCTTGATTGAAGAACGTCAGAATAGTGATCAGTTAGATATAAACCAGGATGTAAGCCTTTTTACTATCTAGCAGAAAAATTCACTACATATAGCATTTGTCTGTCTTTCCTAACTTACCAGGTGGTACCATGCCAACAGATCGCGCCTACGACGGGTTGAACATCCGGAACACACTCCTTAACGGTACCGCAAGTCCGCATGGGGCCATCTTTTTCTATTGTCGTGATCGACTCATGGCTGCGCGCTACGGGAACTATAAACTCCACTACCACACCAAGCGGCTGAGAACGCCTAGCTTCTTCGCAGCTAACGGTGTGTGCGTCAATGGCGGCGAAACTACGGGACAGTTCTTTAGGGAGTGCGGTTCCTGCCGTGGCGACTGCGTTAGCGATCATGACCCGCCCCTCGTTTTCGACGTGGAGAAGGATCCGTCGGAAATTTATGCTTTGAATATCACTGAGACTCCAGGAGTAAGTCTTAGACCACACCATTACGGCTGTTGCTCTCCTTTGCTGATATTATGTGCCTAAGTGAATTGATGAAATTGTAACTACCTCAATAGTGTAAACTAACGTCTTGTGTTTGACGGAGTCATTGAAAACACAATTTTACGATGACGAAAAAAAAATAGTTTACATTTACGATATTTATTGATATCCCAATGCTGATTTCCTTCCCACAATATATAAGAACAGACATTCAGTTTTAGTCAGGATGGTATTTTTTTTTCCTTTATACTCTTCGAATTGTTATTTTTCTATGAGATCAGCAGATTTCTTTGATTGTCTCCTTATGGTAATCTGATATTGTGAATTGATCGTTTATTCTCATTTCTATTCACTAATCATTCACTAATCTCGACAGCTCGCCTCCGTGGTGGAGACCGTCGCCGAGCACGTAAGGGCGCACGAAGCAACCATGACTGTAGCGCCTCCTCTCTTCGACGAAGTAGACCACAGAGTTGTGCCGTGCTGCAACCCACCACACTGCCGCTGCAACTACACCCCGCCCCCACCGGAGTGGGATTACTAGTGATAGTGTACGTTCGACCGCGCTGCGGCACGTCCCGGTACTCTCACTTCCGTGTTTGTGCGCACAGCCCAATCCGTATTGATGATAATAACAATGATAATGATAATAGTGATAACAATCATAGTAATAGTAATAGTAATAGTAGTAGTAGTAGTAATAATAATAATGATAATAATAATAATAATAATAATGATAATTAAATAATGAGCGCTACTGTTTCATAACTATCAACTACGGAGAGCGCAATGTTAGTATTGAGATGGAATAGGGAACCCTCTGCTTTTCATTGGTACCTAACTACCTAAAATGACATGCATGACTGAACATCACTTGAAAGGACAAGTCCATCTTCAGAGACATGTGGATTGAGTGATCGCAGGAATATTAGTAGAACACATCAGTGAGACTTTGAGGAAAATTAGACAACTCGTAACAGTTCTGCTCAGTCACTGCTAGCCTTTTGTCAAGGCAATCTCGCTGTATGGTGAAGACAGCCCAGCTGAGTGGGGTTGCGCGAGGGCATTTTGAGATCTGCCTCGCATCCTTTTGTAAGCCCTTTGAAATACCGACTTTTGCTACCCGATTTGGGGAGCAATAATCGACCAATCAGCGTGTCTGTCTCCTCGAACCCGATATGATTACAGCGAATGTACACCACAGACCCCAGGGCCTGCGTGTGGTTAGTGATGCATGCAGAACAGGCATGAACAACACAAAGGCTGAGGATGTGGGAGCACGCTATTCCATTGGTCGACTGGAACCCGTTAATATGAATATTCAGTAGGCTTCCCGTGTCATGAATAATAATTGGATGAAGCAGATGTCAAAAGGCCTATTACAGCAAGAGGGCGTTGACAAAAGACTAAGTCACTGCTAGATGAGAATACTAGAGCTTGTGATGTCACATGTGTACGACGATATGAAGAAAATAAAAGAAAGTTAAACATATTTTTCACTTTTCTTGCATAATAAAAGAACGCCTGGCTTCCCTCTTTCAGCATGCAGGGAAATAATTATACTACCCTTAACTTACACCAGTGACAAGTATAGGAAATGTGTACTTTTTTCAAAACTAAAAATATGTGAAATTCTCTTTTTCTTTCCTCACAACCAAAATTGTTCTGTCTATAGCTGACTATTATGAAACAGCTGCACTCTGAAATTGGATTACTTTTTTGGTACTCACTATACTGTTACCAAACAGAAAAAGGAAATTAAAGATGATGAGGGAATAAGGGATGTGGGAATTTGTGTGAATCGATTTGACAGATATGCACAGGTTCTGATGAAATATTCTGAAATGTGTCAAT
This sequence comes from Diadema antillarum, assembly GCF_040938485.1. Taxonomy (NCBI): domain Eukaryota; kingdom Metazoa; phylum Echinodermata; class Echinoidea; order Diadematoida; family Diadematidae; genus Diadema; species Diadema antillarum. The sequence continues at coordinate 5,244,606 of NW_027270895.1, forward strand.
CCCTCCAGTGTTGCCAGGTGTATGGAAGGAGGAAGTGAGAGGGAGGTAGTCCTCTCCCACGCATTTCTTTATAGGCTTTTATAGGCTTTTATAGGCTTTTATAGGCTTTTATAGGCTTTTATAGGCTTTTATAGGCTTTTATAGGCTTTTGATACGATTAATCACGGTATACTTCTTTCTAAGTTATCCCATTATGGTATTCGCGGAAAAGCCTTGCAATGGTTTACGAGTTATTTATCTGACAGATTTCAATATGTACATGTGAACAGTTTTGATTCTTCTATGAAGAAAATAGAATGTGGTGTTCCGCAAGGAAGTTTGTTAGGCCCACTGTTATTTATAGTTTACATTAATGATTTTTATAGATCTTCAGATAAACTCTCTTTCATATTATTCGCGGATGATTCCAATCTTTTTTATTCCCATCCTGACCCTGATACTTTGATTAGTACAGTGAATGATGAATTGAAGAATGTCTCACAATGGATATATGCAAATAAATTGTCATTGGATATTGAGAAGACAAAGTATATGTTTTTCAGTAATTCTTTAGATAGATTACCAGGTAATGTTATATTTGACACTACTCCTTTAGAAGAGGTTTCGTCTATTAAATTCTTAGGTGTTTGAGTTGATAATAAGTTATCATGGAAGTGTCACATAAACAATATTTGTAAAGTAATTGCACGTAACATAGGCATAATGAATAGATTGAAATATTATCTTCCTTCTTCGACTTTGATTACGCTTTATTCAAGTTTGGTATTGCCGTACTTGAATTACGGAATTCTTGCTTGGGGGAATACATATTCGACATTGTTAGATAAACTTTTTCTTCTGCAAAAGATGGCGCTCAGAATCGTTTTTAACCTTCATATCCGAGCACATACTGACAAGCTTTTCCTTGAGCACAAAATTCTGAAAATAAAAGAGTTGTATTTGTTTCAACTTGGTCAATTTATGTTTAATTACAACTGCAATCATCTACCCAAAATATTTTATTCTTTATTTCATCGTAACAGCCACGTACATAATTATCCCACCAGACAATATAAAGAATTTCATCTTCCCTTAGTTAGAACTGTACACACTCAAAATACATTTGTTTATACCGGACCCAGATTTTGGAATAGCTTAGATAATGATCTAAAAGAATCTGTGAAGTTAATTACATTTAAGTATAAACTCAAAAAATATTTGTTTTCTAAATATACCAGTTAATTCTGTTCAATGAAAAAACCAGTCATGTTTCACTTTTCCTTGAGATTTTGTAGTGTGTCCACAGACCTTTTCCATCCCTCTCCTTTTCCTTCTCTATTCTTCCCTGCTCCTTTTTCCTCGTTCTTCGTTGTCCAGTATCTGTCTGAGTACATTTCCTCAAATTCTGTTATTTCTGTGTATTGTGTTATTGTTGTTCTTGTCGTCGTTATGTTTTTGTGGCCGATTGCATATCTTCCTTTCCGTTCAATTTTCCTGGCACACCTGGCCCCATAGTGTCTGTGCCACAAATGTGATATGTTATATAGTTTATAACTTTGCATCCTAAAATCCTAGTAAGTATTGTTCATAGTATCAACATCATTATATCAATGAGTAAAATGTACAATAGTATATAGAAGAATTTAAAATGAATATGTCTTATTGGTATAACAAATTGGTGCTGTTGTTGTTTTGTTCCAGTGTTCCACGTTTTACAAGCGTGGCTTTTTTAGTGGAACACTGTTTTCCATCATTGTGATTATTTACTCTTTTTGTTGTCATGACAAAGTGCATTGTTTCTTTTTTACGACATCATTCGTGTATAATATACTTTATATTGTATTGAAAAATCCTTTATCGGACGAGTGTAAGACAAATGAAAAAAAAAATTGTATCACTTTGGATAATGTCAACTTTTTCTTTGCTTTTCTTTGTGATGATGGAAATAAATAAACTATTGAATTTAATTGAAAATACCTATCGGATTTCTAATTTTTTTTAATCAATTTAATTTTTCAATTTTTTTTTCAACTCCTTGGTGCTGTCAGTCCCCCTGGCTGTGGATCTCTCCATGGTAGCTCAGGTCCGGCTCTCGAGACATCCTCCCCTCATATTATCGCTTGCAAGAGTGCCAAAGTGTTATATTAAATGGGTTAGTGAAATACCGGTTAGTGATTGTCTAAACACAGTCACGTGATGGAGGCATATTGGTTATTTTCCCCCATGGGCAAAACAGTTGTGTAATGTTCTGCCGTGGGAAAACATTTTCACGTAACAAATGACAGACGATACCACACGATTGAATGATCATATTTTTCACACAATCGATAGGATAAATTTGCCTGTTCCATAATGTGAAAAAGCAGATTTGACTAACCCATATAATATAACAGATAATGACTTTTGTTGTCGACAACATGTACCAAACGTTCCACACTCAGAGTTGGAAATGCTATTTCGTCTCGAGTTTTATAACCTCCCTCAATAGCATTTCAAACCCTCCGGATGAAACATTCGGTATTATTCCTCCCCGCCAGTCATCATCTATTTAACCAAAGCTATAAATTTTTTACTCTCATAATTATCATGATATTCATTTTCACTTCGGTACTCGAGACAGGCTTTGAAAAAGACTATAGATGGATAGAGTGCACTGTGATACACGCCATTAAAACCAAAACAACAACAACTGATTTTGCCGTAGACATGTATTTTGTCATCTTTCCTCTAAATGTCATAAATGATTAAAAAAAACCACACATTTCTGTACCAACGGGACAAAAACATAATATGCACACTTTTCACAGACAGGAAGAGAGATAGGTTAAGGAAGAAAGAGAGAGAGAGAGAGAGAGAGAGAGAGAGAGGGGGGGGGGGGGGAGAAGAGGGGAAAAACATAGAGAGTAGCTACATGATTAACAATCGTTCACCATACTTTAGTCAGAAGTCATGTTTTCCTTGATAAACTGATGTTGTAGTTTTGGTTGAGATGTTTGGGTCTTCAGGTTTTTACCTGAAGCGTATATCTTTAGATAATGTTGATCGTGCCATACATATACATACACATTTTTTTTTCTTCATTGCCTTTGCACACTGTATGCAACAGAACAATAATCAGCAATACAAAAATGGATGGTATAATACGTTTCCCTTCACCTGTTCACGAAAGTGACCGGTGACTATCAAACGACAGATCGAGGACAGCGGTGGTTATGGGAAGTGCAGGGGTTCATCATCCTTTCGCAGAGACTGGGTAATTTAACGACCTGCCCTGTAACCGGGTAATTGAATGGCCAGACCAGTAACGGGTATAATATTACAGTATTTAAATGTTAATGTGAGCGAATATATTTTTGAACTTCAGTCGCGCCGTAATACCCCTGTGCCTTTGTTTCGCTTTGTCTTGTTTCTGGATGATACAGACAGACCCTCAACTTCGCGCGTGATTTGCGAGAAACGGTAAAAGGAAATTGCCTTTAGATACTAATTACTGACATCAAACCAAATTCAAAGGTCACATCTAATGCTGATGCATGATTTACAAAACGTGACTATGGATTTAATGATCATCAGCGACAATTGATAGGCAGTCTCCTTTCCTAATATACCTAATAAAAAGCAACTACAACTGATTGCTACACAACATTTTTTTTTCTGTTTGCAGAGGATATAAAGTTCAATTCTATATCTTACGAAAGAATAAGAACCTCAGTGCAAATGCACACGGGTCACCTGGATACTTATGAGCTCGTAATAACTTTTCCCCCCATATTAAGAGATCGGTATAGTTTTTGTTGAGACCTAATTTTAGGTTTCTAACATTTTTATTTTTTATTTTTGGTGAGATAATGAGAAACCTCTTGTGAAACATGAAAGAGCATGTATTTCACTGAGGAATTCAATGTTTATTTGGTTAAAATAGGCTTTGAAATGGCTGAGATATCGAAAACAGAGCGATTGTAATAAAGTGTGGGACCCACCTTTCATTACGATCGCATTGTTTTACTTTGCTTTTGGATGTTTCAGTCAATTGAAACCCGATTTTCATCAAATAAACTTTGGATTCCTCTTGAAATGGTGTGCTCCGGACTATTTCATTAGTGTTTTCTTGGTATCTCGCAACAAGTTAAAATCCCAATTCCACTATCCACTAAAACTGTACCATCCCTTTAATATCACATCGTAGTTTTGCGATAACGAGCGAAACATTATATTTTTTTATTAACCTTTGTTATAGTATAGAGTTGTTTTTGACCGTACCTCCCCTTCTCCGCTACCGTGAATTCAGTCTACTTACTACAGTACTTTGCCCCTATTCCGGTTACCGAACTCGTTTCAACTCAGTACTGCAGCTGGCAATGATTACGCATGTTATTCGGAGGAAATTATTTTGCTCTGAACATGGACAGACACATTGTTTCAATTTGAATGAGACAAACCGTACATAGTTCATGTTTATACACCGACATGCATGGCTCAGGTCTGATTCCCACGTATGTATATCACACACACACACATACACACACACACGCACACACACTCACTCACAAACACACACAAACAAACAAACATCGTAATTATACATTTGAAACACACATAGATATTACTAAAAGGAATTAACTAAACGAATTCATCATTCCCAACTTCCGACCCCAACTTCACATTATGATGGCTGATTCAACTGGCCTTGTATACATGTGGATCATTTATAAAACAGATATGTTGTCGATTGCCTGTGAATATACAAGTCGCAACAACATATTTTTAAAGGTTGCTCTTCAAATCATGAATCGGACGTTACATTTAGGGGTATATTTTTGTTATGTTTTGCTGTTGTTGTTTGCTTTTTGCCCCACGGACAATATGCTCAATTTTTGTCGCCAATTTTCACACAAGCTTTATCATCTGAACGTGGGACAATAATTGCACTATGCTATTATTGGCGAATGAGTTTCACATACTTTCACCTCTAGTCATTTTTTTTTATTGGGGAAGGAAGGCGTTCAGTATACAACAACTAGAACACCCCTCAAAGTCACACAAACCAAAAATGAATTGAAGCACACAGAATCGATAACAAATTAGCCATAAAAAACAACACACGGGTAAAACACGAGACATGCAGACACACACAGACACACGCACACACGCAGACACATACACACAAACACAGAATATACAAGCATTATTTACATAGACATAACACTGTATATAAATATAATGAGTAAACATAATTATACATTAACGATAGCCTGGTGGCATGGGGCCACTAAAAATAGATGTCGGGCTACTGAATATTTATAAGACTATTTTCTTAGCTTGATCTGCCAACTTTTCAACCAAACTTCCTTATCAATAATTTCATAGATTCTTTTATTTCAGGCCCCTAAAATTTCAGAAAAAGAAACCGAAGTGCCCCGAACAGGCTACCAGAGGTATACAAAAAACAAACAAAAGTTAGTGTCAAGTCCTGCAATACGTATATATATATATATATATATATATATATATATATATATATATGTATATATATATATATATTTATTTATTTACCGGGTGTCCCAAAAAAAAAGCAGAACGGTGGATTTTCAGTACCTTGCGTTTTAAAAGTGATATATTTCTTGACATTATTATAAAGAACATCTTCCGCAGAAGACAATGATACCAAACTCATTAAAATTGGTTCGGTACTTTTTATTCTACGCCAATTTCTGTAAATGCAGTCATTTTCAAATTTCGCCGGATTTTTGCGACGTATGAGTTAATAATTTGGGTGATGCGACACGCGTTCTATACGGTAAATTGCGTAAGCTCTTTGATCCATGACAACAAAAGATACAGCTTTCACATTGGGCGCGGACACACACACACACACAGACACAAAAATACACACACACACTGTTTTTTTCCTGGCCCCTGCCCACTGTGAAAGCTGTATCTTTTGTTGACATGGATCACCGAGCTCACACAATATTCACCGTATGGATCGCGTGTCACGCCCAAATTATTATCTCATAAGTCGCAAAAATCCGGCGAAATTTGAAAATGACTGCATTTACAGAAATTAGAGTAGAATAAAAAGTACTGAACCACATTTAATGATTTTGAAAGCACTGTTTTCTGCGGAAGATGCTCTTTCTAAGGATGTCAAAAAATATATTACTTTAAGAACGCAAAGAACTGAAAATCCACCGTTCCGCTTTTTGGGGGGACACCCGGTATATTACATATATAATATGACCGTGCATCACAAAAAACAACAAAAAGTCGCACACACTGATTTGTGTTAAGACTGAAAATATGTGGCTCCTAAGCGGGTGACAGGGATGGATCCAGGAATTCTGTAAAGGGGGGGGGGGGGGGGCGTGACTAATTTTTTCTGGTGCCACTTCCGGGTTTCAATAATTTTTTTCTTCTTTATTTCTTTTGTTTTTAACGAAAAATAAAGGGGGGGCGTGCGTCGGTTGCGCCCCCCTCTGGATCCGCCACTGGGTTAGAAGAACCAATCTTAAGGGTTTTTTTGTAATATTTTCTAAAAGAGCAAGTCTTCTTTTACATTATACTGAAGTTTGCGATCACTAAACAAACAGAAATGTGTGTTTTTAGAAGTTTTGTCGAACACTTTTTGGTGGAATAGCCTGATTAGTTGTTTCTCATAAAGTCCTCTTTTCATTTCATAAAACCCTTTCCATACTCTTTCCTTTCAACTCAAATATTTTTAGGAAAAATGACGCTACTGCATTGAAAGTTGGCATTCATTATCTACAGAAAATGTTCATAAAGAGTGCTCTATTTCAGTTTAATCTGATAATCCGTTAATTGTTCTTGCCCTGGGTGGTATGATATACGGGTTTTTGTTCCATTCATCGCAGAGCGAGCACAGCTTTTTATATAGTAAAGATTAATCGCTTGATTTGACCATGTACTTCGGAGCCTCAGTTCACACTTTCGAGAGTGTGTCCTTTCTTTCCAAGGATAGGTTAGGAGGGTCCATTTGAGTTGGATTGTACATCATCTTAAAGCTTAAAGAATGCTCTTTTAGAATCTGTTGTTAACTAAAAATCTTGTTTGACTTTTTGTTGGCTTTGTGATGCAGGTTCACATATCCTTCACCTGTTTATCGACTCTTCCACACAACCCACAACATTATATGCATTGGACAACGTTTACAAACGGAAATCCTGACACCGGTCAATTATCGTGAACTTTCATTTAGGATGCTCTTTTAAGCACTTCTGCATCTGCCGACAGTAACAACGTCAAGTTTACCCCAAGGTCATACCTTCCCAGGCATATACATAAGAGGTAGCCCATTCTTGAATTGTCATTCAAATGTTCCCGTGTTAAAAGGAATATCAAAGCTATAGGAAAAATTCAGATGGTAAGGATCTCACCAACAGTTCGCAAGGTACCTGGTCAAGTGTTTACATGGGAGCAAAATACCGCGGTTCTTCCAATGTTGTCGTCTGTATTTCCCTTTGTTTCCACCTGAAATTCGGAGAAAAATGCTTGTTACATCACTATTATTTTGATATTGGAAAATCGAGACTCATGCAGTCAGGTCGACTTTGTAATAAATTGTAGATTTTTTTTTTTTAATGGTGGCAAATATCCATACTTGTTTTTGTTTTCATGTGGTAGGCTTTGTTTAATCATTAGTTAGTATCAAAACATGACTTCATGTACTTATCCTTATTTAGTGAGTAGCTTTAGCATGCAATCTTTCATCTCAAAAATATCGTCACAGTACATGTTGTAGAATCTGGGACCATTAACATTAACTGACATTTTAAGTTTTTTTATGCTTAAGACATCCACCACTATGAGTGTACTGCGTATTCTCGTCTACGCTTGCTTGGTGACGCTTCAAGCAGCAGCGCACAAACGGGACGTGTTTGACAAGCCAAACATCGTCTGGATCGTGGCCGACGATCTCGGCTACGGGGACCTCGCGTCCTACGGTCACCCGACCCAGGAGTACGGAGGAGTCGACGCCATGGCACAGAAGGGCTTACGGTTCACCCAGGCATACGTACCCGACACTCTCTGCACTCCAAGCAGAGCTGCATTTCTGACAGGCAAGTTTTGAAGCGGGAATTAATCCTAAGCCAATTCACGACGTCGTCGACAAAAAATGACCATTTTGTTAACGACATGGACAATTTGTATGGAGCGCCAAGTATCGCATGGCCTATGTCGTTACGAAATCAGTCATTTCGTGGCCGAAATAACCTTAACGAAATAATCATTTCGTCGACAAAATATTGTTATGTCGTTACGAAATGACTAATTCCGTAATGAAATAGGCCATGCGACATTTGGCGCCCCATAGAAAAATAAAAATGACGGTCTCTGTCCATGGTTTAAACCATCGACAAGATTTCACAATTACCTTCGTGAATTCGGGCCAAAGAGTTTTATTTCAAAATGAGCAAACTCAAGTCTTGTGAATTTAAGATATTTGCGATTAAAGCTCCAAAAGGCTGTGAAAATAATATGACAACATGGGACATTTTGAGTCATTACTTTAAAAATTTATCTATGTCTTTATCTACGCTACTTCCTTATACCACTATACTTTAGCACCTGGCGTGAGGCATTCTGTTTGTTGTTTGCGCTCTGTTACATGTCTTGGGTCATCAAGTTGTCGTTCCTTTGCTGTGTCTGTCATTAAGTTTACATCTTAGCTCATCGAATTTGCACCGATGGAATGTTATGGATAATCACGGCTTTAGCCCTAAATTTTTCTATTTAATTTAATAAAGATAGTGATTGATTTTTTTTGACATAGTCAGGCAGTATCCCACTACAACTGAAACGCATCATGAATTCTCCAGCTTTAAGATTTTATTTCAACAACAGCTAACATCGCATCCGAATTGGATTATAATTGTGGCCAAGATTACTGTATCCAACGTCCATCTTGTTATTATCCAACAGAAAATTAGTTTAAACAACAAAATATTGAATCAGTTGAAACTGTTATGCTTTTACTTCTAGATATAAGAAGTATTAATAAATTAAATTTATATTTAAAATAACATTGATAATTTACAACTTTTCTTCAGAAAAATCAAACGACATATTGTTCGGCCATTACTTTAACCGAGACATGGATTTCACAACACTCCATTAATTCATATACCTTCCTTAATTTGATTTTCCAAATTTATCATTTCATAATCTTATTCAAAAATGAAGTTGAATCGACATATTAATATTCCAATATATAAGATTATAAAATGATTATCAAATTTCGAGTCTTCTTTGGATTATAAATTTGCTGTTAAAAAGATCAATTGATCAAAAAATATCTTTTATAGGTATAAGCATAATTCTACTGAGCAAACTGAATTGAAATATGTTAATTATAAAAACATTCTTAGAAAAGTTCTTCGAATACAAGCAGGAAATATACAAACCAACTTACGAATTTACGAATGACATAAAAATACATGGAAATGTGTTAAAGATGCAATGAATATACCTGAAAATACTTTGAAGATTTCAAAAATAAGATGGGGTAATGTTATCAGTTAAGAAGTCCATTAATATAGCTGAAATATTTAGTGAGTATTTATCTTAAATTGGTACAAATGTAGCGCGGAATGTTCAACCGGTGCAAACAATAGTCGATGACTTATAAGGTGCGTCTAACCCCAATTCAGCATTTTTAGTATCAACTCATAGGGAAGAAGTTTTTAAAATTTTATGTAATCTTTATGGTAAGAAAAGTGATGGTTTCTGGTTTTGATGGTATCGATATCTGTTTACTGAAAAGTATTATTGTTTATGTCGTTAATCCCCTTGTCCATATTTTTGATTTATCTACCTCGACTGGTGTTGTACCCGACAATATGAAAATAGCTAAGGTTGTTCCAGTGTTCAAAAAAAGGGGGGGGGGATTCAAGTGATGTGAACAATTACCGGCCCGTGTAACTACTCGCAAGTATGTCAAAGGTTTTAGAAAGAATCATTTGTATGTTAGAACATCTAGATATTGCCAGGAAAATCATATATTTACTGATTCACAATTTGGTTTTCGTGAAAACCATAGCACATCACATGCTCTACTTTCGTTTGTAGAAGAAGCGACATAAGCATTAGATTGGTTTTTCATATGGCAGGTATCTTCCTGGACTTCTCCACGTCCTTAGAAAAAGATCAATCATGAAATATTTCTCAGTAGATTATATCACTATGGGATTCGTGGGAAGGCCTTAGAGTGGTTCAGAAGCTACCCATCTAACAGAAAACTATGTGTGACTTTTAACAACATTTATTCTCAAATATTAGATATAAATGCGGTGTTCCACAAGAACCACTACTCTTTATAATTTGAATTAATAAATTTCACAAATCATCGTAACTATTATCGCTTATCAGATGATTCTAATCTGGGTTTTTTTTTCGCTCACCCTGATCCTTATATTCTCCTACGTGACCTAAACACATAATTAATAGAAGTTTTACATTGGATCAAGGCAATAAACTTTCCCTTAATATCGCTAAATCTAAATTTATGATTTTCATTAAGTCAATAGAAATACTGCCTGGTGACATATTTATTGATACAGTTTCTCTTAAACAACTCAATAGTACGAAATATCTTGGTATTTGTGTGAATAACAGACTTGCATCGAAAGATCATGTTAATGTTATAACTGAAACAATTTCACAAAATATAGATGTAATTAATGGACTTTGATAATTTCCCAACGATCTTCCACATTATCTATGCTTTACTTCAGTTCTATTTTACCGTATTTGCGACCGTGCATCCAACATTCAACAAAAAGTCGCACGCGTTGATTTTACACGAGGACTCAAAATAGGTGAAACGGGTCAACCAATTCAATCTTGGGTTTTCCATAGTTTCTGAAAGAGTTTTCTTTCTTGTACGTTACTGCTAAGTTTTGGATCATAAAATGAAAAAATCATTTGCACACTCTTCACTTTCAACTCTCACAACTTCTGAATGGCTAATGTTACTGCTTTGAAAGTTGGCATTGAATCCCTGTAATGAATGTGTTAATGGAGCATTGTTAATTCTGCTTAATCTGATAATTCCTTCATTGTTGTTGCTTCGGTGCTTTCCATCTTTTTTCTTGTCCCATTCATCACACAGCTAGCACGGTTTGGTAAAGATTAAGCGCTTGAATAGACTCTATACTTCAGAGCCCATTTTCTCAGTTCACACTTTTCCAGAGTGTGTGCTTTCTTTCCAATATTTCTTGGGTTAGGATAGTCCATTAAAATTGAGTCATACATCATTTTAAATCTTAGAGTCTGGTCTTTCAGAATCTGTTCTTAACTAAAAATCCATTCCTGGCGACTTTTTGTTGGTTTTGTGATGCAGGGTAACATTTGAAATAAGGAATTTTAGTGTGCTTAGTGTGCTTATTGTGTTTAGCATCAATTTCTTTCAGAAAAAAAAAATGTGTTACTGCAAGAAAAACAAATCTTTGAGAGTAATCATCAACTTGAGTCCGCTCATAATGAAAATTTGTTTTGTGATAATACATCATTGAAGATGAATTATTTATATTTATTTCAGCTGATGGGTCAATGAAGGTTTAGAAATAAATGTATATGAATTCACCATAAATATTTGATCAAATCTTTTGTCGCAACGATGCGGCACACAATTATCCTACTCGACGTGCCGTATCATTTACCATTATTACGAACCATTATCACCCGAAATAAATTCGTTTTCACTGGCCTTAGGTTCTTGATGAGCCTCCACAACAATCTGACTGCTCTTTCCTTTAAATCAAAACTGAAAAAAAATTGTCATCCTCACTAAAAACAAACAAGTAAATAAAAGAAATAATTTCTTTTGTCCTCTTCATGAAATAGAATAAATAGATAAATTATTAATGAGAAATATTTTGTAAATGTTAAAAGTTTCTGTTTTATTGCATGTAAAATTTTAATTGAATTTCAAGTTTCTACCCAAACATTGGTGACCTTTCCGGTAAACCGAATCGTAGACCACTCGTCTTTGTTTCTTCTCCTTTCTTTGTTATGCCTATTTTAGTTTGTTTTCATGCCTGTTCCATCCCTGCTTTCGTTCTTGTCCATTCAAAGTCATTTTTTTCTGAAAATGTAGTTCTTATTCCTTACTTGCTTATTTATGTATCCATGCTTTGTTGAAACTACATGTGATTCAAAGTTCCTTGAAACATTATGTACTTATGTAAGCGTTATGTATATTGCTTTTTATTACTTTATGATTATGGAAATAAAGAAAATCATTAAATTTAATCAAACTGAATTGAATTGAATTGAATTGAATTCAAGATAATTCCTCGCCGAAAATGTCATATTTTGTCCCATGTAAAGATATAAAGACTTGCTTTAAAATGTTTAGAATGACGCTTAATCCATTTTGCGATAACAAATCTTTATCTCCAGGTTGAACAAACACAATGGAATGATAAAATATCGCAATGATCTCAGAGATAAGACTGCTACTGAACGGATGTAAGGAAGTATAATTGACTGTAGAGAGAGGGGAAAATATCGCCAAGTCCCAACGCCAGTATTGCAAGACTCTCTAATGTCACATGATTTACAAATATGAAAATACTGAAAAGTTGAAACCTAAGCCTATTGTGCGAGTCAAAACTGATAACTTTTCATAAGTCGGATTAAAATTGATTGTGTAAAGACATTCTCCAAATAGATTTCCCCCCTTTGTCCCCTTTTATGGACACTGATGGACCATTATACATACACAATCGGCAGTTATCAAAGAAGGGCCTTGTAATGATAACATTTCCAAATGTGACCAATATGGTGGTTACCTCTTTTTGATGGTGAAGTCCTCTGCCTGAAATTCTTGCTACCGCACTGAAGGTCGCTATCCTGCTCGCCTAGGGATGTACGGGTCGAAGAAGCGTGTGCTCCTCCCCTTCAACCCCAACGGGCTGAATCGCTCCGAGATTATCGTACCGGAAGCTCTCAAATCAGCCGGTTACACAACAGGCATGGTCGGGAAATGGCACCTTGGTAAGACGCATTGAGGTATTGTTATACTTTACATTTTGAGATGGGGATTAATGTTTTGAACATTCCTAAGTAAGATAATGAGAAACCTCTCTCTCATGAAATATGAAAGAGCATATAATTTTATGAAGGATTCAATGTTTATTTGATGAAAATTGGTTTTCAAAATAATGGCTGAGATATCCAAAAAAAAGTTATAACATTGAAAGGCGACAGGCCACGCCTTTTATTATGATCTCTTTGTTTCACTTCTTTTTTTTTTTTTTGGATATCTCAGCCATTTCGAAACCGATTTTCATCAAATAAACTTTCGATACCCCTTAGAATTGCATGCTCTTTGAAATCTCATAGAGTGGTTTCTGAATATCTCGCAAAACGTTCAAAGCTAAATCATCACTTCGACCAGAACTGCATACACCCTTTGAGATGATCATTGAATTGTTTACGGTCCATATGGCAACTTGAGTTGTTTCCTTTGTCTGTCTTTTTTTCCCTCCTTCATCTGCCCCATCTCCTTCCCTTTCTCAGTGTATCCTTTGTTTTGCCCCCTTCTCTTTTCTCCAGTCTGTTCCGCTCTTCTTCTTTCTTTTTTCTTCTTCTTCGTCTTCTTCCCCTTCTCTCTTTCCTTAATGTTCTGCTTTTCCTCTCTGTTTTCTTTTCGCGGACCCTTCTCCTTCATCTCCCCTTCTAGTAGATTGGTAGGCCTACTCTGATTTGCATCTTAAGTCCTGCTCATGAGTTATTTGCCTCACTGGAATTTGTTTTCAAATTCAATTTCAATTCAAGTTTTCATTTCATTGTTTCGAAAAGAACACAGACATTTCACTATTCTTGGTAACGGAGAATAAAGTTACATAAGCAGAACAAAGTAAACTGAGAAGAGTATGAAATAATTGTGGAGTAATAAAGTCGAAATAACAATACGCAAACTTCGAAAAATTGAATCAGCTATACAATTTCAACTACGGTTCTAACCCACTGATTCTACAAAGAGGAATATGGGTTTAACCAAAAAAAAAAACTCTTCTTTTTATTATTATTATTAGTATTATCATTATTATTATTATTATTATTATATTTTTTTTTTTTTTTGGGGGGGGGGCTTTTTTGTATGAGGATGCGGCGTATTACGCACGAACGTAACTTTCCAAATTGCCGTCACCACTTGTTCGTCCACTAAACGACGGAAGAACACTATGTACCCTTTCGTAAATGCAGTTCTTTGCACTATGATTATCAAAGTGACGAAAGAGATAAAACCTGCTTTCCTCTTTGATCGTCCCTTGCAGGCATCAACCGAACACCCAACATGGACGGGTATTACCTGCCCTCCAATCACGGTTTCGACTTCGTTGGTATCAACCATCCCAACACGAACAATCACAAATGTGAAGAAACAATAGTAAGTACTGACGCTTGCACATGGAGTAAAGACTTTATTCTAATAACGTAAGAAATGCAACATTTTTCGAATGATATAAGTTGTATAAGCTCATCTGCATTATATCAATCTCCTCTACCTTATTGACATCTTATTTTCATTGCAATTTAGGCATTGTTTCTCTTCATTCCTTCACATTATCATGATGTTAATGAAAATAATAATAAGAATAATAATGATAATAACACTAATAACAGGATAATAGCAATGAAAAAATTAATAATAAAGACAATAATGAAAATGATGACAGTCATAATAATGTAATTGTAGAAAACATTCAAATTTGTAACAAATTGGTAACACTAAATTATTCATTAATGTATACTTTGTTATTGTATTGCTTTTCTTTGGAATGGAAATAAAAGCCAAATTTAACTGAATTGAATTGATGATTAAGACTAAAAGGTGTGCGTAAAAATGATGTTAGTCGTTGCACCCAATAGGTGTTTGGTTTGCTGTGTTCCACATCTTAATCTTCAGTTAGATACCTGGCCAATTTGAATTCTTTGGAAAAGATGTTTGATGTTATTGTTTTAGGATGTTCTTTTTGTCTGTTTTTACTCAAATTCTAAATTTTGTAGGAACATTAAGGTGCCCCTGGACAATTAGTGCTAATGGAGAAAAGGCTGTCATTTGTATTGTTTGTAATCATCCCTTTTATAGCAGTTAACTACATAATTATACCTCCATGACGTTATGCACAGACATTTTAAGTGATAACTATCCAAGACTTTTGAGTGACTTTAACATAATTGGTGTGAGTGTGACCTCATTTTATCGAGACTGAAAGTCAACACATTCTGTATTGATAATGCCACCATCTTGCACGAAGGTCAACTCGATGACATATCTAAATATTGGAGGGGGGGTTAAAATAATCCTTTTTAAGGACAGTTAAGTTGATATTAAAAGTCAAAACTATGTAACAGCTATACACATTGCGAATTTAGTCTAATATATATAAGAATTAGTATCAGTATCTTTGATAACATTGGCATTGCTTTCCATAAATTATGTTTTACATGACTGTATCGTCAAAAGCGTGCTGTTTGGTATTGTCATTATGATTACTGGTATTCTAGATATTGTTATCGAAATTCACATTTATCGGTTAATAAAAAAATAATGAGCAAAGTCCTGGAATCGAAATAATCTGAGCACTGTCCCGTCGGTTCCTCTTTTAAGCGCTTAAAATAGTGAATCATGTGTTTGATTTCTCTGGCTGCTTAACGTCTCATGGTTCGTTGTTTCCAAAGCGGGAGCCCGCAGTAGAACGCTGCTTCATCTACCGCGGAGACCACATCGTCTCGCAACCTTTCAGACACGACAACCTGACGGACATGATGGTGCAGGATGCCGTAGGCTTTTTCGAGAGGAACAAGCGGCGTCCCTTCTTCTTCTACATGGCCCTCTTCCAACCCCACGTGCCCCTCAGGGTCAATCCTCGTTTCCACCTGTCCTCCAGGAGAGGTAATGCCAAGGTTTGTTCTGGTAGTGGTGCCGTGGTGCTACAGTAGTTGTGGCAGCGGTGGTGGTGGTGGTGATGGTGGTGGTAGTGATGGTAGTTAATAGTGGCGTGGTAGAGTTAGTTGACGTGTCAGTGGTAGTGTAAGCTATCGAAGTGGTGGTAGTGATAAGGATGGCGTTGTTAGATGTAGTAGCAGTAAAGCGCTAAATGTGGTAATCGGTGGTGGTGGTGGTGGCAGTGGTAGATGTATGGTAGTGGTTCTACTTACATGGCAGTGGTTGCAATCATAATAATGGCGGGCGTAGTCGTGGCCTGTATCATTTTCCCCTTCCTGCTAGCTAAATGTCCTGTTCAAAAAAAAAAAAAAATCTCCAAAATATCCTCATATGAGTTATTCTAGTTTCCTTGACCTACCTTGGCCTATACCTTTTACTCCAACAAAGGGTTGAGTGGTGGCATCCCCATCATGATGTCCTTCCATTCTTGGCGGTTGCTGGCTAGATGGCTGGGTTCTACTAGTGAGCATAATTATGTTTTTGCTCCTACAGTCTGTTTTTACAGTCTGTCCATCTCTTGGGTTGTCTTCCTTGTGGTATCTGACCAGACATTCTTCCCTCCATTGCTAATTTAGGAAGGCCTGTTACCGGCATAAGTGTGAGCTGTCCAAAATATCGTAATCTTCTTTGGCAGATTCTATTACCGTTCTTGTTGCATTTAATTGGTTCCTTTTATAATGGTGTTCCTTATTCTATCCATTCGTGTTACGCCACATATTTCCGTCACATCTATTTTCCATTTATGCATTTATTATCTATTATCTTACAAAAGATTGCAATCATGAATGTATTTGTGTCACTGATTGCTTCAAATCTTAATTTGCGCAGTTCTTAAAGTTCAAATCCATTGATGAAGGCTTCAATGACTGAAAGTATTTAGCCTCTTTTCTTCAAAGCCTCAATCAAGCATACGATTCCCTTATCTCATCTATATTTAAATTTTATTTAGATTCATGTCTAATTCACGTTACTTTCTTCGATTTATGTCTGTCATGCCGACAGGATTATGAATTACAAAATGTGATTTGTCTGAGTAATATTGTTTTTTTTTTCACTCTGCTCTGTGCATCTCTTCATATGCATGTATCAAGATGTTGGTATGCATGTGCATCACGACTATGTTTGAAGCAAATGTTTGAACACTTGTTAATTGAAATGAAATAAGTAATTGAAAAAAAAAGACATATAAAAAAAATGAAGAAGATGCATGCTCTCGGCTGAAAAAGAATGGTAGAGAGCTCCAAGTCCGTATACATTAAATATCTGGGTCTGATGCGTTCCTGTGGTATTAATTATTATGTTTTCAGGCCGAATCGGTGATAACCTAAATGAGATGAACTGGGCTGTGAGTGAAGTCAATAGCGCCCTCAAAAGGCTGAGAATCCACAAGAACACGCTTGTTATCTTTCATTCTGATCACGGTCCACAAGCGGAATTCTGCGCGGAGGGAGGGAACGCTGGCATTCTAAGTGGTAAGTGCAACTCACAATAATTCAGACATGTAAACATTTTCATAACCACTGACAAACGCGCATACATCAGTAACACTTGTAACCACATCATGATAAAACACGAAATTATTGCACTCACATTTGCACGCCCATGTTATACAATGTGTGATAAGAATGATAAAGACAAACAAACTGTAGTGATTCGATTATCTGTCTACATGACATCTCTTACTTCTATCTCTGTCTGTCGTGTATATGTGTGTGCGTGTGTGTGCGTGCGTCTGCGTGCTAGTATATGCGCGAACGTTAGAGCTACATGTATTTTCATCATTATTATTATCGCCAAAAAAATGTTGCTTTAGTTTTTGGCGTTGCTTCCACTTGTAGTGGCGTATTGGGTGCTGTTAATTCTATTCCATGTTATGATGTTTGGGCCCAATTCTTACCAGAAAAAAAAAAACAAAAACAACAAAAAACTGAATTTACTTTGTCCACTTTGACAGGTTACAAGACTAACTCATGGGAGGGTGGTGTCCGTGTTCCATTCATTACGTACTGGCCTGGAGTCATAAAGCCCGGAGTCTCACGAGAAGTGATCACCAGTCTCGACCTCTTTCCTACATTTGTCAACCTTACAGGTGAGTTATTCAAGTCAATGGTGATGGTAATAATACTGCTACAGTAAAATTAAAACGAAACTGACCTTTGCCTACTCTTTGTCTACAACTTTTTCTTTAAGAATCAGTTATCTTTTGAGAACATGATGATCAAAATCTGACTAGTAACAATAATTTTGTTATGAGAGTGGAGAAAGCAGATATTGAGTAAATTGGAAATTATGCCACGGATGAAGCCAAGTAACCAATCTGGAAAGTTCCAGACAGGCATGTGTAAGGGGGGGGGGGGGGGAGACGCATAGAGAATATTTTCTCCTCCGGATAAAAGATTTTCGACATGTCCAAATTTGAATTTCATTTTTTATTAAGCATTGACGTCAAAAAATTGGGCAAAATGTGTAAAAAAAAAGGATACTTTGGGATCAGCCGTAGAAAGACCAATGGTCTATGTTGATCCCCCCACAAACTGAAATGATTGCTTTATGTTGTGTTTGTCTGTTGTGTAATTGTAATAGGTTCAACATTTCCTCTTTTGTTCCAATGTTATACTGTGTATGTATCGTTCCTAGTATCCTTTGTATTAATGCTTTTTATCAGGATGTGGAAATAAATGAAATGAAATGAAATGAAATGAATAGTACGGCCTGTCCTAATGCGGACCTGTTTCCCCGTTGCTGGTGGTCCTCACCAGATAGTGGTGGCTAGCCTTGACATTATACAAGAAGTTTGAATGCAGGAACATGCAGTTATGACCATGAAAATCATCATAGCGTTTTGGGCGCTAAAAACGTGGGTACCTTCCCGCATACATCTTGTAGTTTTGTTCTCATTGAGGGAAAGAAGTAATACCATTTAGGTCTGAGTAAGAAGGATAAACGTAATTTTCTTGTTGACATATCATAGTTCCAAATATTTTCAATAACGTTTTCTGTTCCACCCACTTTGTTTTCTTAAGTCTGAATTAGATTTTGCATCATAATGGTTCATAGAAGTTCCAGTTTGACCATAAAGGACACAACGAGAGAACGACTTCAGTGCCATGATCAAAGAACTAATGTGAAGTTTGGATTTTGTGCGACTGAGTGGAGAACATATCCCAGGTATAGGTTCAGAACGGATGGAAGTTATCGTCCAATAACGATGGGACACTTCTGGGAGGTCGAAACAATGGAATAATGTGCCTTGCTCAGCTACTGAAACAGAATACTATTGATTGTCTGGATATGAAGCGAGGCAGCGTTTGTAATGGATGTTCAATAATTTATTTGGCGGAAATGTAAGCTACCTCGTTGTTGTCTTTTCTTGTATAGGTGGTGAGCGTAATGCCGGGGCTGAGCAGTTACAAACAAACTGTTTAAAAAAAGACCAATCTAGAAGGAAAATGATGTCTTGAGCTTGAAATTTGATGGGGCAAAAAAACAAACTTGTCTCCCTTTCCTAACTTGCCAGGTGGTACCATGCCAACAGACCGCGCCTACGACGGGTTGAACATCCGGGACACTCTCCTTTATGGTGCCGCCAGTCCGCATGGCGCTCTCTTTTTCTATTGTGCTGATCGCCTGATGGCCGTGCGCTACGGGAATTACAAACTTCACTTCCATACGCATCGGCTGAGAACGCCCAGCTTCTTCGCAATTGACGGGGTGTGCGGCAATGGCGGCGAAGCCACGGGACAGTTCTATTTAGACTGTGTAAACTGTCGTGGTGACTGCATTAGCGATCATGACCCGCCCCTCGTATTCGATGTGGAGAAAGATCCGTCTGAAATCTATGCTTTGAATATCACGGAGACTCCAGGAGTAAGTCAAACACAATAACATTTTCACTTTCCCTCTTTATTACCGATTTGTCAGCCTGCGATTTGATGAAACCGATACAATCTCAATACCATGCAGACTAACGTATTACGCTAGATAGAATACTCAAGAGCATGTCCTGAAAGTGTTCCTTGCAGATTATGAGCTTCCAAACAATAACAGTAATACGCTACGTTTTTATCTGATTAAAAGTTAAATTGATGTATTTGCTGTTATAATCGTTATTATTTTTGTTTTTGGTTCCAATATGCAGTTGGTTGAAACCTCTTGTAATGTGTTTTAAGCTGACATTGCAAACCTTGAATTGATGATGCAGATTGATTGAGATGGGGATTCTGGTTTTAAATTTTTTTGTGAGAGTTGCAGGATAATACTAGGCGACAATTATACCACGTATTATGAAGCACTTGAAAGTTGTTCCTTGGATCTGCTCAGAAACAGGCGAAAAAAGCTTTGCCTAGATTTTGCTACCAAAATAGTCAGAAACCCATTGTGTAGTAATTGGATTCCTACTACTCAGAATGTGAACTACAGCCTACGTAAAAGACATAGATATCAACAATTTAACTGCAAAACAAAACGGTTTCAAAGTATTGCCATTCCCTACCTCATACACTTATTAAATGAATAGCGTAGTTTTGTTTTGTTTGTTTGTTTTGTTTTATGTCTCCTCCATAAAGTGCCACAGAGTATTTATTATTTCCCTCATTATGCAAATTATTATGTGCATGGTTTGTGTTTCCAGAGAGTATACCATCAATATAAAAAAAGATTCTGGACCACAGGGTTTAATGACAAGTTGAAAAAAATATATGCCTAATTGTATCCTTTTTATATCATTATTGTCGGACACGGCTCAAAATATTTTATAATGTTATCTTTCAGTGTTTTGGTGGTGTTTTATTACGTGAGATCAAATTCTGGTACAAAAATGTGCAATAATATTCAGAGTGTTAGTTACATACAATAGTGTCTATTTGCTGGTTAGATGTACGAGAGAGTGTGTGTATACGTAGAAGGAGAGTTAGGAGAGAGAGAGAGAGAGAGAGAGAGGGGGAGAGGTGGAGAGAGAGAGAGAGAGAGGGAGATAGATGTGCAAATATCAGACTTTCTTAAAACGGTTTCAAATAAAATGCTTGTAAATAGTGCTATTCCCTACCTCATACATTTATCAATGAATAGTACAGTGTTTTGTTTCTTTGTTTCTTTGTTTTGTTTTATGTCTCCTTCATAAAGTGCCACAGAGCATTCACTATTTCCCTCATCATGTAAAGATGCAATTTTTGAAAGTATATATATGGGTCAGAATTTTGAACGATGTACAATTGAGCCAAAACAAGGCAAAATTCAAAAAGTAGGAAATTCACCAAATTATTCATCTTACCTGAAAGAGTATAACTCAAGCTTTAATATGAACCCAATTATACTAGGATTTTCCCAGAGGAACAAGTTTTTATTCACCGCTGAAGTTTACCATGTCCAGAGCAGCGAACGTCCGTGAGGAATAGAACTGCACATACATTTGAATACCATTTAACATAGTTTCCAAAGATCTGATTCAGTTCAAAATCCTAACGAAATATTTTAAGGGACATGTGTACGTGATTGCAGAATATTAAGCTTGTACTCTTAACCTGTACGTAATGGTAGACAACTGATGATTTAACTAAATTCGTCATTTCTGTGGAAATATTGCTCTTCCGCTAAACACTTTCTTAACTTTACGCGCATTTTACAGAAACTCAATATTTTCACCTCTTATTTCACTATCCCATACTTCAATCCTCACTCCCAAATAATAATATACCTTTTTAAGATGTATCTCATCTGGGCAGTCTCTATAACCCAACAAACATAGCATAGTTTTCATCACGGAGGTTCGGATGTAGCTCACGGACGTTCGGAACAAACAAGACATTGAACAATGCAGCTCTCTTGAGTTGGAAACGCATTCTACTCACAACAAACAGCAATTTCATGTCGAGAACAAACTCCTCTGCAAAATCCTGGATAGATATTACCAATTCTCAATTATAAAAGCTTGTTTATCTTCTCATACTGAGGAATCAAAGAAAACAATTTTTCCATCTCTCGTAAATGAACGTACAAACGTACGTGTAATCTCAGTGACGTATAGTTCCATCCTTGAGAACGAATATATTTATCAAAATTTCGTTATCATGAAGTAAAGATTCAGGTCCTAAACTTGCTATATAAAGTCTACAACGCAAAATTTGCTTTTTATATAACGAACATGATCACAGCTAAAATCATGACAAAGAATTAATATAGAAAAACAACAGAAATGTGCTCCGTTATAGAAATATGAAGTTTAGTCCAGGCTAGAAGGCACCTAACCTTGTTTTTTGATATATACAATGTTTTTTGATGGTTTCTTGTCAATTCGAGGGTGCTGATTCCAAATCCGATTGATGCCACTCGCGTAACCTTGAGCATTTTCGGCAAAATGCAAAAATCCAAAATGGCCGCCAAATATGCTAATTTGGCCGTGATAATCAGAATAAGGCGCATTCTATTACGAATTATTCCGCCAAACTTTGTACATTTCCTTTCCTAGAGTTACTCCATCTGTATTTGCAAGAGAATTTTCATTTCATATAGGTTTTTTTGGTATTTAAAGCTCATTTTCAATTCAAAATGGCCGCCATTCCTATGATCATGTACAATACAAATGGTAAAAAAAATGCATGGAAATATATAGAACAAATTTACAGTATTTCCAGTCCCGTACCTACGCTGTTATAAAGTGTTGCGTGTGCAACGCAAATATATTGGGTGCCACTTACAATATATAGGGCCTTATATGTATTTTTATACTTCAAAATGGTCGTCACTCTTATTCTGTACAATATGAATGGCAAAAATATATGTGGAAATAGAAAGCCAATTTGCTGGGTGTTTCTTTTTTTCTGACATCCAGCTACATTATTTATTAAGATCTAATGCTGATCATATATCTGAAGGATGTTCTTAACAAAAAGTTATTCTTTAGTGATGCAAAAGTCCTTATTTACCACATAAATTAGGATTATTACTAGGAATTATGAATGGTAACCCTTACAATGTTTAACACAATTTCTTATCTTTTATTTTGTTTCATCAAAGAATATAAGTGCACTACACATCACGCAAAAAAAAAATCAATATACCATCCTGTTCTGCATGCAGGTTGCATATAAAAATGTAATACTCACACAATATTAACACCCTAGATACATGGTATTTATCAAATAATGTTGAAAGTGGAGGGGAAGCTAGAAAGCAAGGCTTCTAACATGTATTTCACTGAAACCATTATTAATAGGGTACAGAAAAGGTGCAAGGAATGGGGGGGGGGGGGGGGTCCTGTGGTAAGTTTGAAATGGATCATAACTTCCATCACTTTTATATGATATAATTTAAGAGTACCGCCTTGATGTTATCGAGCAAACTTGATTTTCTTCTTGAATTCAAACAACAACAAACACTGGTGAAGGTATAAACAAAACTGTCCAAACGCAATACCTTTCAAACTATTCAAAACCAAGGACCAATGTGAAGTACCTCTTTCAGTTCTGTCACACTTCCCACGTGTTTATTATATTATACTTTGACATCATGAGGTCATTCATTCTCGTCTTATAACCAAAACTGTTCTTTTTTTATTGTCTTCAAAGATCTCTTTAATTTGATGTTTGGCAGCAGGCAACATCAGCCCCAAATCTGCAGGATTCTAGGGCTAAAGATGCATATCAGTCCTGCGATTGCCTTAGTTGCAACCACATCTGATGATGTTCAGCACTTCCATGACTTCCTCAAGGGTTAGAGGGTGATTATTTGCCATAGGACCAGTATGAAAGCCCGTTGAAGCCGTCTGGCTTTGTTGCCATGCCAGAGACAGTATTGTAGGTCACTTGGATGGTCCATGGCCTCAGACCAGCATCTGCACCACCCGGTTTGGGGGTCAAAGCTGTCAGTGATGGGGAGAGGGGGAGGGAGATCTAGATTGGCTTGTGGGATTTCAGACACATTGATGGCAGGTTCCTCGGGGGGGGGGGGGGGAGGGGGGAGGGGGAGGCATTTCCTGAAGCGCTTTGTCAGATATAATTATATGACAAACTGTTATAAGCCTAAAAACCATTGCATCTGATTGGCTGAGAACAAATCTGTCAGACAAAACGCTTCATGAAATGCCCCCAGGTCAGGTTATCAGGTTATCATGATTGGTAGCCAAGATCAGGGTATGCGTAGACGGCACTGGGGACACTTGCCATCCTTTCCTTCCAGCGTAAGGAGGGAGAGTGATTGAGCACCAGTTAAGGAGGGTAGACTTCCTTAGCCTATGCCTGCCACAGAAGGCTACCTTGAACATATATTGTTGGCAAGATGGTTGCTAAGATGGAAGGCATGGGCCTAATGGTAATCTTGTAAAGGTTGAGGCAAAGTCTCCAGAAGGAGAATTACTCCTCTATTGTCTTGAGATGGGTCAGTACTCGGCTAATGTCATCTAAGGACCTTCTGTGAGACGTAAGGGTAAGATCATCTGTACGAGCAAACTTCCTTCATGAAGTGATTATCATGTCACCCTGTTAAAAGGAGTGGAGTTAGTTTATAGCCACCCTGGAGGAGGCCATCATTCAGAGTCCTAAGTCAGTTGGTCTGCGACATCCTGAAGTTGCAAGTGCTGAAATTTAAGGACAAGCAGTGTGAAGTTGTTATAGCACTGCTTTCAGAATGAGGCAGCACTTTAGAAATCTTAGAGCCTCCCTAGACATCATACGCAAAGACATTCACTCCGAGAAAACTGGTGGTAAAATCTATCTATCGCGAGAACAGCGAGGCCTTTCACCTATCATGGCTACATTTAGGCAACAATGTCAGCATGTCTATTGTCATATAGCTCTGTGGATGGTTGCTGGTAAGGTTGGGCTTTGGATCTTCTGTAAAGGAGTGCTCAAGCAAGTCCCCACGTCTTTACCTTCTTTCCATGGCAAGATCACCCAGTGACCCCTAAGTACTTTGTAAGGCAATTGCAGGATTGCAGGGGTCGCGGTCGGGCAGGGCTGGGCAGCAGCAGAGGTGGGGGCAAACAGGTGTAAAACAAGCCCCTTGACTAATATGGACTCATCCCATTATATTCATCATTAATCACCTGCATTGTACTAACATTGGTAAATATTCAATAATTCCACAATTCATCACTGAAGGAAAGGTAAGAGCAGTGTACTCATCTCCAGACACAAAAATGTGTCAATTTTACGGCTGCTGTTCGTTATTCCGAAGGTTCGCTATTTCAAGGACACACAAATTCCCTATACCTAGAGGTTCGTTAATCCGAAAATTAAAAAGGGTTCGTTAATCCGAAGGGTCGTCAATCCGAAACACACAAATTCCCTTATACCTAGAGGTTCGTTACTTCGAAAATGAAAAAGGGTTCGTTAATCCGAACATTTGTGGCGTTATTCCGAAGGTTCGTCATTCCGCAGATTCATTAATCCGAAAATGAAATTCGGAAAAATGAACCTTCGGACGAACGAATCTTCGGATTAAAGAGCTTTCGGAATAACGAACCTTCGGAATAACGAGCTGTAACCAATTTTACAGTGGCAAGTACGCAAGTTCATGCTGTTACATTTTAACCAACCTTGAGCAAATAGGTGAAAATTCACGCCATCACAGAACCAGTGGTAAATCTGATCTACTTTATACAGGTCAGACAGAAGGTCATTTGTCATTTGTATTTTCAAGCAAATCATATACTCTGGGTGAACATGAAAAAAATTTTTTTTTTTTTTAATAGAGATTTGAGGGAAGGAAGTGGGGTGGTCCCTCTTTTCAACTTTGCCCTGCCTCATGTTCTTTCTCGGAAGAGGGGATTGAACAGTTTGTATGATATCACTTTTAGATTTAGAGTTATTTTAGGTAGTTCGATATTTTAGACAGTTATTTGGAAATTTCATTTGTGTTATCATCTGAGATTTAGCTTCAGTAAATCAGAGTAAATTTTATGATGTTGAACATCTCAATGCAAGTAAGAATCAAATGTTCATGTGTAATAATTCCTGATAAACGATCGTGATGTTGGCATCAATTCAAGTTTTGTTAGGCTTTTTCCCAAATTCCTTGTGAAAAATCCAGATTGAGGAACCAGATTTGGATGATTGCATCACAAATAAAACAGCCCTAAACAACCTTCTGATTTCTTCTGATTTCTAATCAGCACCCAAATTGATAAACAGTGTTGCTGCATGACAGAAAAAAAAGAGAAAATTTGTTTATTTCCGTGCACAATTGTCGTTCATATTGTACAGGGGTATATGAGTGGCATTCATTTTGATTTTTTGTATTAAGAAGAACATATAAGATTACAAAGAATATATTTTCTGTTTGTTTGCTTGTGTTGCAAGTGGCACTCATCAGATTTGCATTACACATGCAAAACTTAATAACAGCGTAGGTATATGTGACTGGAAAAACAGCAAATTCGTCTTCTATTTCTATGCATATTTTTTTTTGCCATTCATAAAGTACATGAGTATAGGCATGGCGGCCATTTTGAATTGAAAATAAGCTTAAAATACTAAATGTACCTACATTAAATGAAAATTTTTTTGCATGTGCAAATAGAATTACTCAAGGAACAAAAATTTTAAAACGTTTGATGAAAAAATCGGTCATAAAATTGACATAAATGGGATTATTATGGCCAAATTAGCATATCTGGCGGCCATTTTGGATTTTTGCATTTTGCCGAAAATGCTCAAGGTTACGCGAGTGGCATCAATCGGATTTGGAATCAGCACCCTCGAATTGACAAGAAACCATCAAAAAACATTGTATATATCGAAAAACAAGGTTAGGTGCACTTTCTATGGAGCCTAGCCTGGACTAGTTTAGCTGGGGAGGGCAAGCGAATACGTTAGGAAGAAATCCCTCTGTGTTTGCTCCTTGTGTTACACACTGTTACCGAGGAGAATTTGTGTTATTATATTAGTCAGAAATGATAATAGGTTCGATACTGCGAAGTTTCGTCATAACAAGACACAATAAGTCCATATAACTTGGATGGATGTTTGTGACTTCGATATTATACAATACGGTTTGTTATAACAAACCTTTTGTAGCGCGTCATTTCGGAGGCTCGTTATTCATACAGTTTGTCAATACGAAACTTGATAAAGTTCGTATAATTATGAAGCTTTTTTATTCGGTAAATGATAGGAATCTCCGAAGGTTAACCGAAAGGCTTATTTATTGGAACATGAAAAATTATGTTCGCTTATCCAAATGTGGAGAAACAAGTTAACAACTAAAATCCTCCAATTTCAAAACCTCATAATAACTGTTTTCACCTAAACGAATATCAGGCCCATTCCACTTTTAGAAGAACGGACCTAAATATAATGATCCTTAATATCTATTTTTCGAAGAACATTTCTAATAACAAACCTCCTAAATTAACTACATTTTTTTTTCCATTTTGGAATAACAAACCTTTGGACATCGGAGTAACGAATCTTTGGAAGAGCGAACGTATCAAACTGCAACCTTAAACCTATTCTTAATCATTACTTTTTTTTAACATGTGTTTTCAAAGTAAGCACAAAAGCACAAACAAATTGACGATCTCTCTGTCTCTTAAATGTAAAATGAAAAAAAAAATCTTGGAAAAAATTACAAATGAATATTGCTTTTCATTGATGAGTATAAAACAACACCATGTGATGATAAGCGGAGGATTTGTGTGTTTTCATCGGACAATAATTGTATACTGCATGATTTTTGTTCGCTTGTGACGGCATTTCGATGAATAAAAACATAAACAAACAAACAAAAACTTCTCCAGAGGAATTTGGTATAAGGGGAGTGCACTGGCAATCCTTTTCTCTGTGTGTTGGAGCTCGATCCCTTCTCTGTTTCTCAGTCATTTTCATTCAACTGCTTCCACGTCCTTTTGAAACTTTTCCGTTTCTTATTCAACACATGCTCATTACAGACTTCTTCCGTCATTATCCTGAATGTGATTGCGTAGCACTTTTCGAATTTGTTTTGGTTTGTTTTATTTTGTTTTTGTTTTCTGTTTGGTCGCAGCATGTTCAGGCTACTGAGGGAATGAGAGAAAATCGTCATGAAGAGAAAAATAAGAATGAATTAAGGCATTTAATATCATGACAATTACAGCGAACGTCCGTTATGGAGACCAAAACTGGATGTGTTCTGTTTGAGACGGCAGCTACCATACTCAAAAGATAAACACTTAGAGCACCTGTCACTAAAAAGTGGCACTGATCCTCTTTCTCCTACTATGTAATCCACTGACTTATTCAACCAACGAACATCCGTGAAAAAAAACGTTTTCCGTTTGTTATTACAGGTAAATTGAGTGCTGAACGCTATTCACTTTCGGGTATGAGCGGCTCGGTGATTTGGTAATATTTTCAACTAACATTAATCTTATGTGCAGTGATATATTTGTAATTGTCAGAAATTTCCTTTCTCGGACAGAACGTCCGTGAGCGAAACTTTCAGAACCTCTAACAGCACAAATTGTCTCCAGAACCTCATTAGAAAGAAATTTAAACGCACAGAAATTACAGATTACGCAAAATTCCATTTTCCTATAACTTTGTTTTAAGTGTTTAGCTGTTTTTTTGTATAATTAGAGGGAAAACAAGCGTAAAATTGTGAGTACATTTTCAATTGTTTGTTCATCATGATCACATAACGCCTTAAAAATTCTGAAACTACTGCTCTAAACTCATTTTATACTTTGTAAAACTTTATTTGTCGCTATTCGAGCCAAAAGTTTTAAAGAATACAGGACACTTTCGGGACAAGTTATCCCTATCGGAGGGATTGCATACGCCACGGACGTTCTCTGGGATTATCACGGACGTTCGTTCTACTACTAGGGTCATGTTCCCGAACGGATATCTAATCGGCAGAGAGTACCTAGCCTTCCTAACTCTTTCAAAAATTTGAAAATGTATTGTCAATGCAAATTATAAGAAATTTGACATCCTTACAACATATGTATTGCTCAGAGGGGGATCAGGAGGTGAATTTTCAGAGAAAATATTAATTATTTGCTTGGTTTTTGATGAATTGCATGGTCCAAAAACTGCGGACGAACCTCAGTCCGCTCCAAAAATGGCATGCAGCTCCTCGGCTAGAGAGCCAAAGGTAAAATGCACCTTCGCCATCAAAGCAAGATGGTGTCCCACTCGAAAACGTTTTAATCATCACGGACGTTCTTTTTTTCTTGGAGGTTCGTCTAAAAATATAATTTCGGTTCCTATTTGACAAAGGATGGACAGAAACTCAAAATAAACATATTATCGTGTTGCTAGATACTAGTTGCTTACGACTCAGAACAATATCATCAATAACGTTTCATGGGCTACAATCTTTATTAGAAAATAGCGGAGGCACGTCCGTGACGAAAACTGAGTATAATTTTGCATAAAAGAATATTACGTCCCATGTACAGCCAGCAGACGTACAATTTTTGCAGGATATGTTCATTAGGTGGAACACCAAATTTTCGTATACGTTACAGTTGGGACAACAAAGTAGAATTTGCAGCAGCGATAGAAATAAAAGCATCACGGACGTTCGTCTGTTTAGGACTTTGATATTTTAATTGTTCTCTGTAGTTTTATTCGTGCTCATAAAGTTCTTATAATTTTGTGGTACATACCCATGATATGTCAGATCCAGAACATGGTCAGATATTAGATGCCACGTACCATTAAAAATGCACATCATTAGTTTGAAAAACAAAAATTATTGTGAAAATAGCGTTTTTACCGTATTTTTACGCTTTAAGTCCTTGTGAAATGAAAAATATCAGGCAAAAGTCAACCAAACCATATATTTCCTGAAAGGAAATTTACCAATCTTTGAGATGACATGAAAACATCTGGTTTCTTAGATCATCCTGGCGTGTTCTAAGGAAAAGAATGTCATAAGGTACGAAAATTGGCAATTGTACATCGTTCAAAATTCTCACCCATATACATATTGTTTTAATTATGATGTGCATGCGTATGTGTTGTCAGAGAGTTTATCTTAATATAAAAAAGGTTGAGGATCACAGGATCAAGGGCTTAGCGACAAGTTGAAAAAGTATAATTGTATCCTTTTATATAATTATCCTAAGAAACGGTTTGATTTTTATTCTATATAATGTTACGTTTTAGCGTTTTGGTGTTGGCTATTTGTGAGATCGAATTTTGGTGTGAAATGTGCAATAGTATAACACAGAGTGTTGGTTATAGAAACAATAGTATATATCTGTTTGTTAGATATACGTATTATTGTACGTGAGAGTGTGTGTAATAGTGAAATGAGAGTTAGAAGAGAGAGAGAGAGAGAAAGAAAGAAAGAGAGAGAGGGGAGAAAGAGGGGGAGAGATGTGCAAATATCAGGTGCTATTTTCGTATATATAATGCACATGCAATGCGAATATTGTTTTATTGATTGACTGATTTGATGTATTGCGCTGTGTATAGATTGAATGTATTCTGATATCATTATGTGAGTTTATATTGTATGTATATTACGAAGAGAAGATTGTGAGGATTTTTTTTTTAATCAAACTGATTATCTTTGTTCTGTTAAATTTGTTGATTTGAGTTGTATGATTATCTGATTATCTTTGTTAATCTGACTATCTTTGATTATTTTTGATAAACTGATTACTTTTGTTGCGTAAAATGTTTTGACTTGAGCCGTATGACAACACAACATCTGTATTAATCAATAAGTACGACTGACTGGCATAAATAATTGATATACATTTATTTTTTTAATAATCATTGAGAACAGTAATATATTGTTTTTGTAATATCTGTCTTTGTTTTGTATTATAGGTTAATCTAATTGTGCAATGGTTAAGATGAATAAGATTGACCCTTTGTTGTTTTATGTATTTTCATTTTCATTGCTACATTGTATTTTGTGGGTATTTTTAATGTATACATGACCTTTGTTAACAATGTCTGTAATTCAGCTTGCGGGGTGCGAAAGATATTGAATAATAAAACACCATTTCATTATCTAAGGTGGGTTGTTTTTTCGGGGGGGGGGGATTTCTAAAGAGATATAAAAGAGCACACTACCATATGAGATACTCATTTTTTTATGCAAATTGGTGTTGAGATGGTTACGATATCCTAACCAATGCCATCATAATAAAAGATGGAACCCATCTTTGTTTAATTTCGTTTTTGGATATCTCAGCCATTTCAAAACTTTTCATTCCTCTCAGAATGGGTGTGCTCTTGAATTTTCATAAGTGGTTACTGATTATCTCACAAAAAAATTAAATCTTACCCCCCCCCCCCCAAGCTAGTATACCATAACTTTAACTCACGATAATGGATTTTGTTCTGAATAGCTACACTTTTTTGAATGGAGTTGTACATCCTCATCGTCGCAATGTGATCCATTCACTTCGTCTTTACTTTCTCTATTCTCCACAGCTCGCCTTTGTGGTAGAGACTGTCGCCGAACACGTGAGGGCGCACGAGGAGACCATGACTGTAGCGCCCCCTCTCTTCGACGAAGTAGACCGCAGCGTTGTGCCGTGCTGCAACCCACCGCACTGCCGCTGCAACTACACCCCGCCCCCACCGGAGTGGGATTACTAGTGATTAGTCTGTTAGTGTATACCACGGTAAACGGCGCTGAGGCTTGTTTCGATACTCTTACTTCCGTGTATGTGCGCATAATAGCTATAAATGAAAGCGACAACAGAATCGAAGTTTTGGATTTCAGACTACAATCGCGATGGACTGATAACCAATTATTGAGGTTTTGCCCAGATTTACAACCGCCGATTATCAATTCTTCATGCGGTGCCATAGTTTGCAGGAACATACGGGGTTTTTTTTCTCTCTTTCTCTGTTTTATGGTTACATCATTGAATTGTTGCCTTTTTTCTTGTACACAATCAATAGGAAATTGTAAGGTTATGACATGATCAACTCACTCATTTGCATATTCATATCAGCTGTACAAGAACTGTTTTGCGGGAATAAGCCAAACTTCACAATTTCATAACTTTCTTATTTTTCATTGGATTTTAGACAAATTTCTACTGTGGAATTCGTAAGATTTCACTCTTTTTTTTTGGACTAACTTATTTTTGAACTGGATTATTCCTTTAAATGTCTGAGGTTTGTTATGAAAATATCGTCTAGATTCCATGGAAAGTGGAAATCACTTCAGAAAACAGGGTCTCACCAATTTGAACGTCAAGTTCTGCTTATGATGACGGTTCCCTAGCTATACTGATTTCTCATTTTATAATCCTCCCAGATGTTCAAGGTCCCCGATTGTAGATTGCAGGTTGTTCCAAAAACGAAGAGATCCTGGGGGATCGGTCATTTGCACATGCTGTACCTTACCTGTGGAATCAGTTGCCTCAAGCTATCCGTTACGAATGTTGACTCCTTTAAGACTCATTTATTCATAACCGTTTACGAGTAGAATTGTAAATTATGATTTTTTCCATCATCATTATTGTGTCATTCATTTTCATGTGCAAGTTTGTGTAATGATTTTGTACTTCATAACTCACTTTTTCTACTGCGCCTTGAGCACGTTAGTTATGTGGAATTGGCGCATTATAATTATCCCGCATTATTATCGTTATTATTATTAGTATTATTATTATTATCATTATATTATTATTAGTTATCATTGTTATCATCATTATCATTATTATCATTCTCCCTTGTTCACATAGGAATACAATATTCCTCATGTTGGTTTAATCCATATGTTATTACAGGTGATGTAGTTGGAAAATTGAAAATTACTGTATTGATTTGTATGCCTTTCTTCTCTCTCTCTCTCTCTCTCCCTCTCTCTCATTTTGCATACTCTGTATCATTTTGTCTTGATTTGATATTGCACTTTGAGAGAGAAAATGCAGCAATAAAACCAAATAAAACCAAAAGAACAAGTGGAAATGATTCAGCTCTGGTTAAAGTTGATTACTGGAAGAAATTGAACGTGATAAACTGTAGACCCGATTGAGTCAGAGAGCAGTTTCTTAACTTGTGTTAGGCTAACTCAAGCAATTTTGACAAAGTAATCAAAACATTTAAGGACTAGGTTCGAACATGTTGCGCATTCAAGCGTTATTAGAACAGTACTGCTGGGGAAAATACACTGAACAAGTCTACATATCTTGATTAGCGAAGGGGTGAGCTATATGCATGAATGATATTGGGCTTTGTAAAGAAAAAAAAAACTGTATTGCATGACGGCGGTTTGCGGTATAGCACATATGCAACCTCTATCACCATGTAGAAGACCAATACAAGTCACAGTAGTAAACTTTGCAGTGAATACCGTCCACTATGCGTTAGTCGATCAAAATCAGTCCATCCTCAACGGGCTAAAAAACATATCGATTTATGCAATATTCGACTTCTGCGTAAAGTCGAAGAAAAATCGTTTCTTATCATAACATACGTAGGTGGGTAGCGGCTTCCTCTAATTTAGGTCGGCATGATTACAGATTGGCCCCCCGGGAGCACTGGCAGTCCGAATACCGGTTGAAGACGCAGCTCCGTTATTATGACCTTTTCATTTCATTAGATTCCATTTTATTGATTTGCTTTACTTTGTTTAAAACTTTCAGACATTCACAGAAAAAGGTATACTGATAAAGATTTTACTCTCGTGCTACAACTGAAGCAATCTGGGGCCTTGGATGAATTGTGTTAGAGGCTATGATTTACAGCCAAATAAGTTTATGTGTGTATGCATTGTATATTCCAGTGTTATGAATAATGGCTTCCGTGTATACAACGTTTTGGTTTCGGTTACACGAGCTTCCCTATCGGCTCCGGCCATTGTATTATCGCTCACTATACAAATGAGTACATTCCCGTAGGCACGTAGGTTTTGTACATGTCATGTCATGTGGTTTATGTACCCATTGCTGCCGTGGCTTGCACATCGTCATTACAAATGTGACCGTGCATCACAAAACCAACAAAAAGTTGCATGCACTGATTTTGGGTGAGGACTGGAAATAAGGCGAAATCGGCTCAACATAGCCAGCCTTCAGTTTTTCATATTTTCTGAAAGAGCAAGTCTTCAAGTCTACATTACTTGAAGGCGTGGGATAATTATATGAACTGCAACTTGTGTTTCTTCCCGTTTTTTTTTTTCTTTGTAGAATAGTGTGGTTAGGTGTGTCTTGTAGAGTACCCTTTTCATTTTTAAAAACCCTGTATACATATTTCAACTCTAATAACTTGAGAAAGGATGATGCTTCTGCTTTCAAAATTGGCATAAATCATATGCAGAATTTGTTAATAAATCATGCTAAATGTCAGCTAAATCCAAAAATCACTTCATTGTTCGTGCTCTGTAAGTTTACATCCTGTCTTTTTTTTGTGTGTGTGTCTGTCCCATTCATCGCACAGCTGACACGGCTTGGTACAG
This sequence comes from Diadema antillarum, assembly GCF_040938485.1. Classification (NCBI taxonomy): domain Eukaryota; kingdom Metazoa; phylum Echinodermata; class Echinoidea; order Diadematoida; family Diadematidae; genus Diadema; species Diadema antillarum. The sequence goes on from NW_027270895.1 coordinate 5,278,918, forward strand.
ATTAACCAAAAAGCGCTTGAATAGACCCTATACTTCAGAGTCTCTTTGTTCACACTTTCCTGGAGTGTGTGCTTTCTTTCCAATATTAGAATAGGTTAGGAGCGCCTATTTGAATTGAGTTATTGAAAGCTCAAAGTCTGCTCTTTCAGAATCTGCTTTTAGCTAAATATCCATGTCTGTCGATTGTTTTTTTTTTTTGTGTGTGTGTGTGTTGGTTTTGTGATGCAGACTCACAAATAATTCAAGATCACCGCATTGGCACACGATGCAAAGATCCAGTCATAAACTCATAAAATCAATAGTGCTAGTGGATACGTAGCTACATGCTATGAAAAATTGGACTGCACCACCTCATTACAGTACAGCTTGTGATATTAAATCTATAATTCACTGAGTATATTTATGCTCCGTGTAGACTTCAATAAAAGGAAGCATAACTATCAAATAATATTATATAATTCAATCAGTTGTGACGAGGGAATAATTAAACCTTGCGAGCGTCGCAGAAGTTGTTTTAATGCGCTTAATGATATACCGTGCCTTTTAACGGTAATGAAGTGAACTAAAATGTAAACTACGTTTCCTTTAACACGACTACCTGTGTACCCAAAGCGGCACCCACCACGTATACATATATATATATATATATATATATATATATATATATATATATATATATACATACATATATACATACATACATATATGCGTAAAAGCTGTTGCAATATAATTGTTATTGCTCTCTAAGTATCAAGACATGAGAAGGAGAGAATCGCTCGAAAATTTGTGTGCCGAAACAAACTATTGGTGAGTATAGTCTGAACTTGGTATTAGTTTTATTTTGGATCATAAATTATACAAAAACACTGGACAGCAAAATAAAGCAGGCACTTCTGTCAAAGGTCGCACACAAAAATTCATCCCCTGGAAATCAACAATTTTTGTACACAGGTGTGCTACAATGTCCCTTACTAATCACATGCACATAAGCAAGTGAATGTCTTCATATCAAAGAAGAAATGGGCATGCACAGCATCTTGGTCACTGAATCAAAAGTCCCACACAAAAGCACTTTTCACCACGCATAAATGGCCACTGAATGGACAACATTTCTAAACAACCAACATTGATCCAAGCTCTGCAGGAGGAATGGACAGAACTTCCCCAGGAGAGCTTGTCCAGAGCATGCGTCAGAGATGCCTTGAATGTGTCCAGGCACGAGGAGGGCATACACATTATTGAAAATTGATGTTTGTGACTATTTTTTTTTCCTCCTGTGATTTTTTTGTAAAACTTGTAAGGCACATTCTGTTACATTATTTTTTGTGACTTTTCATTCAGTGACCTCGATGCTGTGCATGCCATTTTTTTCCTTTGTAATAAGGATAATCACTTGCTATTGGGTATGTGATTACTAATGGATATTGCAGCATACCTGTGTACGAAATTGTTTATTTCAAGGGGATGAATTTTTGTGTGCGGCCTGCGACAGGAGTGGGTACTTTCTTTTGCTGTCCAGTGTATACAATTATATATACATATCTGCGTGTGTTTATGTGTGTGTGTGTGTGTTTGCTGAAAAAAAAAGAATGTTATTGAACCTAAACCTTGACCCGAATAGTAATTTCATGAAGTAGAAATTGAAAAACATCAAGTCACAGAAAGAGTGTTTTCTTTTTTTTATTTAATTTTCTACATCAATCTTACCTTCCCCGCATTTTTGAAGCCTTTTACTGTAGTTCTCTCTATGTATGATAATCATTTCATCATTCTTATATTCCTGCTCTTTCTCATTATGTTTTTATTTGAGTTAAGCTCATTCTCATCATTTTGTGCTTTACATATGCGTTACATTATTCTTTTTTTTTACCTCTGAAATCGTGGAATAAACAAATTTTATGAGTCTCTCTCTCCGGGTATTAAGACAGAAACAGTAATAGTATCATAGAACAGAGGGTATTCGCTGTAATAAAAAAAAAAAACAAACAAAACAAAACAATAAGAAAACTGAGACTAAGACGGAATGTTCTGCGTTTCTAAGGGAATCTGATAATTATATTCATTTGATCATGACAGGCAGGGCCTACTGAAGTGAGGTAAAACAAATGAAGGTATATATAGTAACCACGTATAAATATAGTACGTAGAATATGACGAAAACAATAGAAAAGATGGAATCAGCTGAATTGGTACTGCCGTTGTAATCATAGAGGGGTGCTGTTTGGAATTTAGGACATTCAGACTGAAAAATAAAATCGAGTTGATATACGCTTCCTAAATTAACTGACCACAATCAGTAATTAAATGGAGCTTGTGATTTGTCCAGGGTATATGAGAACAATGCACAATTAAGTATGTTACACTGGACTTGTGAAAATTACTCTTTACTTGGACCAGTCATGAAACTGCACTTAACGGAAAATAGGTCATGCAGGTCGTATTTCCCAGGAAAGTTTTTTTTTTTTGTTTTTTTTTTTGAGGATGAGACTGAACATGTTCATGGTGATCAAACCCACCAGAAGATGACTCTTCCTTTTCAGTATTGAAGGAATAACTATCCTGATGGTTGAAGGGGCGACCACACATCGCCTGTTTAGATGCCGGTTCATGGGTGTTCTCCAACCGCCGTGAACCGTGTCCTAACAATAATGGAAAGCACTTATATGCTATGTGTCTAGTACGTTACAGCAATTGGGAGTGTATACTTTCCTAGGCAAGCACAATTCAAAAGATATTGCGAAACCTATCTTTTTGTATTCCAACTTGCAAAAGGTTTAATTGTCAGGTAAAATTCTTCTGTATATTTTTCTTGGGAGAAGGGGTAGAGGGTATTATTGGTAACAACATAACCTAGTGGTAGTATATTGGTATTGTTTATTCAGAGTTATTGCACCATAGGCGATTTTTTTTTTTTAACTTGAGAAGAGGATTATTCGTTCTCCTATGTATTTTCTGATGGTCCCATTTACTCTAAGCTTTGCTTTTTACTGGGACACTCTATACAGTTCCATTCCCATCCTTATTTAATTTGTACCATTGTACCATTGATTGATAGATTGATTGATATTATTTCCGCAAAATGAAATGTACACATAACTTCCCATCGAATAATATAAAGAAATTATCACAAAGGTACATGAAACTGCGGCTTGATGGCCCTACTCGGCTTCGCCCTCATGGTGGAGCTTTTCTGCCGAGGTGTCCAAAAGAATACACACTCGGTATATCCGAAATGAACATACAAACTTGTATTAACCGTTAACAAAAACTACACTACACAAAATTAAAATAACATCCACAACTACGCTCCAGTTATATAAACAATATTACCACGATGGAAATAAGCCAAATCGATGAATTCAACAAATATATACATCTACGCTTCAAAGAAAACAAAAGAAAAAAATACATGAAAATATACAAATGCACTTAAGTTGCAAATTTGATACTATTATATGAACACGATCCTCTAAAAGACTTGCGGCAGTGTTGAGTTTGGCTTTGAGGAGAACAAGAGTACCAACAGAATGAAGATAGGGCGTATCGGAAAATCTAAACAGCTGTTTTATATAAGGTGGGGAAAAATTATTTAAGGCCTTTAATGTCATGGAGTACAAATGATTTTTGCGCCTGGATTCCAGTGTTTGGGGTTTCATGAAAGTAAGAATGTCTTGATTTGAAACATTTTTATGAGGGTAAAATCGAAGAATAATTCTCAGTGCACTATTTTGTTAATCTGTGCGTTTTGCCGTCGATGCGTCATAAATGATATCGGCATAATTAAATGATGGGAGAGTAAAAAATTGTATACATCAAATTCAAAGTTTAAGTATTAACATAATTGCAACAGCCTTCTATTCTATTTCCAGAAATAGATAATCTTAATTTAATGCATTTATTTCAATTATAACGAGAACTAAATAACACACATACTGTTTTTTCACAATTTACACTAATCTCATTTAAAAACATCCATTCATATAATATATTCTGCAGCTCAGAATTCAATTCTATTTCATTTATTCTTTTTGTTTTCCTCGAGCTATACAGCACTGTATCATCTGCATACAAATTCACTTAACATCGTTCAATAATAAACCAAATCCTTGACATAAATGATAAATCACAGGGCCATAAAATAGAGCACTGCGGCACGCCGTGATCAACTTGTTGTAATCGACCCGTGATCTCCTGAATGCAAATATGTTGTCTCTTAAAATAATTTTCAAACCATTTGAAACATTCCTTCGACACCCCTATTTTACAAAGCTTCTGAATAAGCAAATCTGTATCCACCGTGGCGAACGCTTTAAGTAGGTCAATAACGACTGCACCGACATAGCAACCGCCATCTATGGCCAAATACCAGTCACCCATGACCTTTAACAATGATGTGACCGTTGGGTGTCTTGACCTAAAACCAAACTGTTCCTGGTTCAATATGCTATTATGTTTTAAGTAGAGACAGCTGTGACTGCACGATCTTTTCCAGAACCTTTAAGAAAGGTAAAAGAATTGAAATCGGCCTATAGTCGCTAGGCAGGGATTTGTCTCCAGATTTAAAAACTGGTATCATTGCTGCACATTTCCAACGATGAGAAACGATGCCCTCTGACAGTGACCGATTAATAAGGTAAGTAAGGGAATACACTATACCAGATTCAGATAATTGTACAATTTTAACTGATAGGCCATCTAGACCATTTGACTTTTGGCTTGCAGTCCTGTGATAACTTTAATACCTCTTCCTCATTTACCACATGCAGAGTCAAAGTTGATTGTATTGGAACTTCATTTACAATGCATTGTTGTACATGAGTAATTTCTCATGCCAGTTTTGAACCAATATTTACAAAATAATCACTAAAATCATTCAATATCATTATCAACTGAATAAAGCGACTTAGGTCTGATGCCTGATGTGGATAATTCCTTCAACACATCACATGGTTGACTTGGCTTAGATTTATCTGATAGCCTCTTTTTAAAGTAATTCTTTTTAGATTTCCTAATCAGAGAAGTAACTTTGTTTCGTATCGTCTTATATCATATAATGCAAATGTATGAATACAATTATGTTGTCGTGTCTTTGTTACTCATTATCACATGTGTTTTGTTAGTTTAAGTTTTTGCAGTTATTACAGATACATTATTGTTCTTCATTGTTTTTAATTTTATCTGTATAATATTATTTAATGGATATGAATATAAATTTGAACATTTACCTTTCAACTTACTGTAAATCTGTGAACTGTGTATTAGGGATCTTGTACAGAAACAAAGAAAACTTTTTGAAAGAATATTGTCAAATCTTTATTTATTTTTCGCAGGCATCTTGATTTGTTGCCCACTCGAACCGAGATGTAATATATCGGGATACCTGCACAAGCAACAGCCGATGCTATGGCAGCGTCCATAGGTGCTTCCAAGAGGCATAGCACGGTCAGACATAAGCATGAAATACCGAAGATAATGGGAATGATGATATTAAGTTTGAAAGCTCTTTCTTGATGCGGTTTCTTAACCCTTAAATAAAGTAAACACGACACTGAAATACAATGAATGATCCAAAACACAAAGCTGAAAATGTTCAACAAACTGAATATGTCATCCACTAGGCAGTATATCGTTGTGGTCAAGGATGTAGCCATAACCGATAAAATCGGGAGCAAACTGCGGACATGAATCGTCGCCAGGAGTTGCGGAGACTGTCCAACCCTAGCGCCGGCAAAGAATAATCTGGACCTGGTAAGGAAGGCGCCATTTAAAGATCCAAGGCACGATAGCACGACAGTTACGGGTATTAGCCACGTACAATTGGCCAAGACCTGCGCACCGAAGCTGTAGGCCACTGCCTCGGATTCGAGAAGCTGGACTGTGGACAGAACGGCAAGAAATGACAGATTTACCAGGACATACACCGCGGTCACAGATATCACTGATGAGGTAATTGCAACGGGAACATTCCTTTCCGGATGTTTCAATACTTCAGTGACCGTTGTGATATACTGCCATCCAGCCAGCGAGTACAGGCCTGCATAAAAAGCGGTGCCAACTCCGCTAAGATCAGTTCCATCCAAGGGTTGCTTGAACACATTGGTAGTTCCTCTTCCGATCTGAAACGCTCCGAGAATGATTATAATGGTTAGAGCGATGAGCTTACACTTTGATGTTACTTTTAGCAAAAAAAAAACTGACACTTTGATGCTCCTACAGTTGATGAACATCAGAAGCCAGATTCCTGACATCGCGACAAGTTTGACAGCTACCTTGGGTGGTGGGCAGTCTGGGTCTGGGTACAGAGGGTACAGAGTGTAGTGAGAAAATAACAAGGCCATGACGGCGTTGCCAGCTGGGTCGACGACTGTCAGTTCAGTTCAGTTCAGTTCAGTTCAGTTCAGTTTTTCATTTCTGCATTTCAAAATCAATACAAATCAACAAATCAACAAAATACTTACATAGTCATTTACACAGCTAATATTCGTAACGTTTGGATCTTACATACATTTTCTTTTTTTTTTCAAGAACGAATATCATATATGAAAGGAAGCAATAGGAAATGATAAAAATGAAATGCAGGGGACCATCATCATAAGCTAAGCTTGACGAGGATGATGGCCCCAGGTAAAGAGATACATAAAGAAAATCTTGCCACTCACTGAGTGGGGGGTAATTGTGCGAAGGGCGTGCGGTGCAGTGCGGTGTGCATTGTGTTGGGATGAATCTTGGTTTGTACGTTGAGTGTTATTTTGTGTATCAGTGTGATGAGGTGAATGTTACTTCAGTTATGGCCGTGAACTCATTGTTTAGGGTGTTTGTTGACCAGGTGGTATGAATATTTATGTGTCAGAAGTATACTGGATTATGAGGGTGTTTTTTAGTTCTCGTTTGAAAATGTTCAACGACGTACGTTGTTTTAAATTAGGGGGTAAAGAATTCCAAATATCTGGTCCATTGTGCTTTAATGACTTTTGAGCTAAAATGATTCTGGGGTTTTCGAGATGGTAATCGGACGACTGACGTGTTGGATATGAATGAACGGTGAAATTTGGAGTGAAGAAGCCATCAAAAATTTTTGGAAGACAATTAAATGTATATTTATACATAAAAACAGCAGTTTGAAAGGTGTGAAGATCCTCAATTTTCAATGTTTTTAGTTGACGAAATAGGGGATTGGATGGGGATAAGTAACGGGAATTGGTAATCAAACGTACAGCACTTTTTTGGAGAGTAAAAATTGGATTAATTTTAGTTGAGCCACAGTTTCCCCAAGCGATATTGCAGTATGTGATATGTGGTAAGATCAATGCATTGTATAGAATAGTCAGGGAATTTTGAGAAATGAAGTTTTTCAGTCGATATAAAATTCCTACAGTTCTTGAGACAGACGTGTGGATATTATGAATGTGATCGTTCCAAGTTAAACTCGAGTCAATTGTGATTCCTAAGAATTTAGTAAATCTTACTTCAGTTAAAGATAATCCATCAATATTGATATTATAACTGCTGTTAATGTTCTGTGAAGCAGTAGGTTTGAAACGTATAAAATTTGTTTTAGAGACATTAAGGGATAATTTATTACATATAAACCATCGGGAGACTTTGTCTATTTCCGTGTTCAGAGTATTAAACAGTGTTTCAAGGTTCTCATGGGAGTAAGTACATAGTCCCCAGGGTCCAGAATACGAGAAATCCCACAAAATTGCCGTACGTTCGATAAATGTAAATGTACATGCCGCCCTTGTCTTTGATCATATTTCCAAGCTCTGCAAACGACAAGGCGCCTAGCAGACTGAAGAAGCCACACGACACCCACACAAGAATGGTCGCTCCGCTGCTGCCCACACCAGCAACGACTCCCTTCGGAGAAATGAAAATTCCGGATTCTATTACTATTCCCATGATGATCATGACACCTCTGACACCTCGACCCGGTCAAGAGACTTGTTGCTTGAACTGTTCGAATGTTCATTGCCACTGTCACGTTTGCCAAACTCCTCGTCGGGTACCTGAGCCTGTGGCCAACGTGTGTTCGTAGAACCGCTCCCGAAAAAACCAGTATCTGCCATAATCGCCAAAGGATTATTGTGAAAGTAGCCGGTATACAAATGAGGTATACCTCCTTGTGTGATACCTCCTTATCTATTGGGCAACATGGATCAGACTGTGGATTTGTCAAGGGCTTGCGAAATTGACTGTCAATAAAAACGGTCACACAACGCTCTTAGCAAACCTCTATGTATGTAGGCCTACAATGTCAACAATAGCAGTACAAATTTAAAATTCAGACAAATGGCAGGGCCCGGGAAACATTATTGAATTTTAGTGCGTAGTGTGTGTGTGTGTGTGTGTGTGTGCGTGTGTTATTTGTTTTTTTAGAGTGCGACTGGGATCTGTTTAGTTCTATAGGGTTCAAAGTTCTGCAATTCTCTCTGGAGCTTGCTGTTAACACCTATTATAAATACATTCATATAGACGCCGAATATGCTTTATTCCAAAAGGCGTTAAATCAATTTTTGTTTAATTCCAAAAGGTACTTTCTTCAACCGTCACATGCAAAGCCCTGTCCCAGCCAATCAAAGCGAAGTATGTGCACAGTGACCTTGCTCTTGACCTTCGTTACTTGGGCGACAGTTACAGCGTTTACTGCTACACTTACATGGTGTAAATCATAATTATTCAACAAAAATCGTTTGCAGCCGTTTTCTTTGGTAAAGAAGAGCGTCGGTTAGAGAGGAGAACTAAAAGTCCATGAATAGGGTTAGAAACAAGACAAAGTGTGAGAGACATAGCACAGAAGTTTTCTTTTTCGTTGTCATTGTGTAGTCCTACGTACCCATTTTCGGGTATATTATGATGACCATGATAATACTTTTGTTGGTGATGACAGCCCGGCTGGACACAGTGGAGACACAGATACCATGGATAAATTAAACTTCAAGGCAACCCGGTACATTGCAAGTATAAACAGGAGGTCAAGGGGGAAATGCAGTTTCGTTTGATGCTCATTCGCAGAAATTGCAGTGTTCATGACCCCGTTTACAGTGAGTAAAAAGGCCGGGCTCGGTGGAGCCCAACCATCCTTTCACTGTGAACGCTCTAAAGGCCAAATGCGGTACCAAAAATGGCCGCGCATTTGGCCAAGCTCTGGAGGTAGTCTCGGCCCGAGCTCAGCCCGGGCTTGGCGCAGCCTTTTCTTAATGTAAACTCAAACGGGGCCAATGCGGTACCAAATTGTGACCCCCAAAACGCATTGGTCGTGATATCATAGGAAATGACGTCACAATCCCGAGTTTAGCAAAATCTCTTCGAAGTACGCGACAGAATTTCCATCATTAGCATCTCGGAGAGGTGGTATTTCCAAAATCTTTTTACTTTTAAGATATCACCAAATCACCGTAACTGAACTACATCGTTTCGTTTGTCCTTGTCCACATTTCTGTGTGTTCTTCTTTGTAGAAAACAGATAACAAGACAAGTGAGTAAAACAGCAGCTGTGAGCGTGATATTCGAAAGTTTGCCTTGTATAAAAACCGTAGCATTTTGTAGATTGCAAATAGCCCCCGCCAGAGCGCCTATGCACCGTGACACATAGGCGCGCTCCCAAATAATTGTTTGTTTACAAATAGAGCGCCACTACGACAAATTAAAGAAATTTGTGAATTTAGCTGGGACCAAGCCAGCCACTGTAACTTATTGCTAGGCCGAGTACCACTATTGAGGTCATGCTCGACCTGCTTACATGGGCTTGCTTGATGAATATTGTTTTCTTTTACGCATTCGGCCCGCTGGCTTGTGACTTGCACCGCAACTGAAACAGAGTACATAGTGTCTGGATATGAAGCAAGGCAGCGTTCGTAATGAATGCTTAATTTATCTAAATGTGTGACACGGCCTTAACATACCAGGTGGTGCCATGCCAACAGACCATGTCTACGACGGGTTGAACATCCGGCCGGGACACTCTCCTTTATGGTACCGCCAGTCCGCACGGCGCTATCAGTCAGTCCGCAGCCACAGAACTCTTACACATAAAAGAATCACTCGCCACCCGTTTTGTCGCCGTCGCTCGACTCATTGTCACGTGACGTCCGCCATTTTGCTTAGCGGAACTTTTTTTTTTTTTGCGTGCAAATCCCAGCAGACGCTATCCACATACAGTGACTGCATGTTGTACCGTGTTTTTCTGACGTTCCGAGACCCTGAGCGAGGCATTAAAATGCCGTATTGTGCGGCTGTAAACTGCACAAATCACTTAACAGAAGGATTTGGAAACAGGTAAGTTTGACACCAAGCCATGATGAGAATTACAAGTAAATTAATTCCCCAAGTAACGTTACAATTAGGCGGATCGGTCGTATGTTGGCTTTCTTGTGAGCGCAGTAGCAAAGGTAATCCCAGACACTGGATTTTGTGTTTGCCGTCGACATATCTGTTTACCACCAACTACCAAAATATGCAAAATAAAAAAGATCAACTGGCCTAATTTAGGCCCTGGGGACATACTACACTCTGTACGTTGTGTGTTGGGGCAAACAGCTTTGTACATGAAAAAAAAAAGTACTATCTATTTATGTAAATTTGAGCTTAGGTGTAAACTTTACACGAAGATTTATTCTTGTCTAGCTAGAGTCACAATACCAGTGGTGGGGCAGTGTCAGTGTCAGTGACAACACTACAGTCGTTTAGATACTAGATTTAATTTTAATTTGAATTTAAATTGTTATTTTTCTTTGTTTTTAATGTGCTCATTCAACCGTGAAATTACGTAAATTGTGTGTAAAAACTCTTCAACACACGAATTCAATCTCAATTGATAGAAATTACCACGAGAAACATGTCAAATCGGCCATTTTGGAAATTTTCACCCCGTGTTCACTCAACCGTGAAATTTTGTGCACAAGTCACATGGTACGATAAAAAGCACATAAATTATACGTTGCATGCCTTTTAATCCTGGAAAATTGAAATTTGTTCCAATATCACCAAATCAAAGTTGCAAAATTGGGCTTGTGAACTTCAAAAAGTGACCATTTTGACTTTAAGTCATGCTCACTCAAGCGTGACCAAGTGATATCCACTGAATTTCACATGAAAGGTAGCCGAGAAATACAGCTACATGATCCTGTATTTAGATTTCCTCAAAGGTTCCTGATTCATAAAATATAGATGTTTGTTTTAGGGGGAACTTACTTTTTGTTTAGTGTTTATATTGAAACAAGAAAGGGAAAACTGACCAGAAACAAATAATAATAAATAGTGAGAACTTTGAGCAAAGAAAATGGGTTTTCATCGGGATTCGAACCCGAGACCTCCGGATTACTAGACCGGTGCTCTACCGACTGAGCTATTGAAAGCCCGAGATCGGTGTTCGTCCCAAACCCTTAATTCTCTTTGCTTGTTTGGTCAGAAGCTATAGTGTGTGTATGTGTGCCACACACACACTACATTAACCTGACATAACCCAAAGGATGTAAATCAACTTTGGAATAAATGCGAGGGATCGCCGAAGCGATGCAGCTTTTTGCAATATATTTTGAAACAAGAAAGGGAAAACTGACCAGAAACAAATAATAATAAACAGTGAGAACTTTGAGCAAATAAAATGGGTTTTCATCGGGATTCGAACCCGAGACCTCCGGATTACTAGACCGGTGTTCTACCGACTGAGCTATTGCAAGCCCTAGATCGGTGTTCGTCCCAAACCCTTAATTCTCTTTGCTCGTGTGGTCACAAGCTATTGTGTGTGTATGTGTGCCACACACACACCACATTAACCTGACATAACCCAAAGGATTTACATCAACTTTGGAATAAATGCGAGGGATCGCCGAAGCGATGCAGCTTTTTGCAATATATTTTGAAACAAGAAAGGGAAAACTGACCAGAAACAAAAAATAATAAATAGTGAGAATTTTGAGCAAAGAAAATGGGTTTTCATCGGGATTCGAACCCGAGACCTCCGGTTTACTAGTAATCCGGAGGTCTCGGGTTCGAATCCCGATGAAAACCCATTTTCTTTGCTCAAAGTTCTCACTATATATATATATATTTTTTTTTTTTTAATCGACTTAAGCTTACTGTCAATATGTGAACTGTGTATTATGGATCCTCTACAGTAAGAAAGAAAAGTTTTTGAAAGAATATTGTCATATCTATTTTTCTCAGCCATCTTGATTTGTTGCCCACTCGAACCGAGATGTAATATATCGGAATGCCTGTACAAGCAACAGCCGATGCTATGGCGGCGTCCTCGGGTGCTTCCAAGAGGCATAGCACGGTCAGACATAAGCATAAAACACCGAAGATAACGGGTATGATGAAATGAACTTTGAAAGGTCTTTCTCGATGCGGCTCCTTGACCCTTAAATAAAGTAAACACGACACTGAAATACAATGGATGATCCACAACACAAAGCTGAAAATATTCAACAAAATGAATATGTCATCCACTAGGCAGTATATCGTTGTGGTCAAAGATGTTGCCATAACTGATACAATTGGGAGCTTACGGCGGACATCAATCGTCGCCAAGAGATGCGGAGACTGTCCAACCCTGGCGGCGGCAAAGAATAATCTGGACATTGTAAGGAGGGCGCCATTTAAAGATCCAAGGCACGATAGCACGACAGAAACGGGTATCACCCATGTAAAATTACCCAAGACTTTCGCGCCGAAGCTGTAGGCCACTGCATCGGATTCGAGAAGCTGGACTGTGGACAGAACGGCAAGGTATGAGAGATTTACCATGACATATAACACGGTCACCGTTATCACTGATAAAGTAATTGCTTTGGGAAGATTCCTTTCCGGGTGTTTCAATTCTTCAGTGACCATTGTGATACACTGCCATCCAGCCAACGAGTAAAGGCCCGAATAAAAAGCGGTGCCAACACCGCTCAGATCAGTTCCATGAAATGGTTGTTTGAACACATTGATATTTCCTCTTCCGATGCGAATCGCTCCAAAAATGATTATAATGGTTAGAGCGAGAAGCTTACACGTTGATGTTACTTTTTGCAAAAGAGCTGACATTCTTATGCTCCTACAGTTGATGAACATCGTGAGCCAGATTCCTGACATCGCTACAAGTTTGACAGCTACCTTGGGTGGTGGGCAGTCCGGGTCTGGGTACAGAGGGTATAGAGTGTAATGAGAAAATAACAAAGCCATGACAGCGTTGCCTGCTGGGTCGACAACGGTCGCCAGGGTCCAGAACACGAGAAATCCCACGAAGCTACCGTACGTCCGATAGATGTAAATGTACATACCGCCATTCTCTTGGATCATAGTTCCAAGCTCAGCAAACGACAAGGCGCCTAGCAGACTGAAGAAGCCACACGACACCCACACAAGAACGGTCGCTCCGACACTACCTACACCGGCAATGACTCCCTTCGGAGAAATGAAAATTCCTGATCCTATTATGATGCCCACGATGATCATGACAGCGTCTAAAAGACTCAAAGTTTGCTGGAGCTTGACCCTGTCAAGAGACACATTGCTTGAACCATTCGAATGTTCATTGTCACTGTCATGTTCGCCATACTCATCGTCCTGTGCATGAGCCTGAGGCCAACGTGTGTCCGTAGAACCGCTTCGGAAATGACCAGTATCTGCCATGATCGGTACAGGATTATTGTGACAGTAGCCGGTAGGAACGAACAAGGAATACCTCAGATCAGACCTTGGATTTGTCGAGGGTTTGATACAGTGACTGTCAATAAGGAAAGGGTCAGTTTACTAAGTTAATATTAACTTCTTACCTTCACACAAGGCTCAGGTCAATCCTTGGTGCACGATGTCAACAATGATAGCACAAATTAAAGTTCAAACATACACCACGAATGGCAGGGCCAGTAGAACTAGTGTGTGGCGTGTGTGTGTGTGTTTGTGGAGGGGGGAGGGGGAGGGGGTGGGTAATGGTAAATGTGAGCTTGTTAGGTCAAGCGTTATATTTTCAAGTTTGTCAGACATAGACTGTGGCCCTGCACCATAAAATCAACAAAAAGTTGCCGGACATGGATTATGGAGCCATACTGAGGAAAAGAGCAAACCAAAATGGGGGCAACTAGAGGTTCGGATTTGCAATCAAAGATGACATCCCAGTGCCGGTGAAGAGTGAACTTTAATAATCCAAAACAAATCCAAGCATGAGAGATAATGAACACATTAACAATGATACACAAGGCGAAGAATAATGAGATCGAATTAAAGATAACACTTCTAAAACTAATGTCAACTGAGGTTAGATTAAATAGGCAGGGTCATAACTTTGTCATTCATTACTATTATTTTGTTATTATTGTTATTATTGTTATTATTATTATTATCATTATTGTTATTATCATTCTTATTAATATTGATAATATTCTCATTATTATTATCATTATTCATTCGGCATTTTGCAAGACTATACAAGTGAACGATAAGTTGACGGGTTGAAAAAAATAAATCAAAATCACTATGGCCCGTGGGCGTCTCCAACCAGCTTAAGGAAGTACATCAATAAATAGGCAAAACACACACGGAAATTTAATGCAAACGATTTAAAATTCAGCATGTACACGAGGTCAATTATTCGACATACGAACTAGAAAATCGCCATGCTTTCATGCATCAGAACCTAAACACTGTCAGAGTACAAAGTACGAACAGATAACACTAGCAAGGCATCCTCTGAATTCTGTCCGAAATACACAATTAAAACAACGTGAAAGACTAAAAAAAAGAAAGACGAGATTGAAAAGATTCTCTATGAAATCATCCATCTCTCCTTAAGTTGAAATCCCTCATCCTCGTTTCACTGTGCATTTATCGGTTAGAGAAGTCGGTTAAAATCAACGACGCAGTTTTAGGCTGCTGCACAACACAGTTAGGCAACTGTTCGTTTATTGAGTCAATAAGCTTGAGTTATCAAACTGTTGGAATGTTCATCGAAGTTTGAAATGGCTTGTATCGTTAACCATAATGATATTAATGAAATTCTGCTGCGATAGAAGACAAGATATTTATTTTAGTCATGACAGGATTAAATCAATAAAGGTCCATGCAGTTGATAACATTCTGGTATTAAAGTATTATTACAGCAAGGGCTGTAAGACAAAGCATTAATAACATGGTATACTATGGTGGGGACTCATCCCTGCATAATATTATCATTGCACAAAATCGTAGACAAAAATGTTAATCGTGTTATTTTTGACCGTGCATCACAAAACCAACAAAAAGTCACACCACTTGATTTCACATAATGGTGACTTAAGAAAAGATGAAACCGGTCAACCAAGTCAGTCATAAGTTTTTCATATTTTCTGAAATAGCTATTCTTCTTCTACATTATTCTCAAGTTTGGGATCATAAAACGAATGGGAAAGTGTGTTTTCAGCAGTTTTCTACACCCCCCTTTTTTGTAGAATGGTGTGAGTATAGGTATGCCTTTAGATACCCCTCTTCATTTCATAGAAATCCTTTACACACTCTTTACTTTGAACTCTAATAGCTTTTGAAAGGATAATGCAACTGCTTTGAAAGCTGACGTTAATCATGGACAGATTGTATATAGAGAAAGAGAGCATGCTCAGTTTCAGCTGATAATCCTTTCATTGTTTTTGCTATGGCAGTTCACATCCTGTTTTTGTCACATTCATTCCACAGGTTGCACAGCTTGGTTAAGATCAAACACTTGAGTAGATCCTGTACAACTATACTTCAGAGCCTCTTTTTCTCAGTTCACACTTTTCCAGAGTGTTTTCTTTCCCAATATTTAGATAGGTTAAGAGAGTCCATTTGAATTGGGTTATACATATAAAGCTTACTATAGAGTCTGCTGTTTCGGGATCTACCCTTGTAATAACCAAAAATCCATCTTTTCCATCTTTTCGTTGGTTTTGTGATGCAGGGTGACATTTAGAAAATGTTTTACATAATATAAGTGACTGCTTAGGACTGATAACGTTACGAAATTTTGTCTTTAGTACTTTTAAATTTCATTAGGTGTACAATGTTGAAGCTTTAATTACTTTGATTAATCCACTCCTATCCGTTGTAAATCCACGGGTTTATCTGCAAAATGACTGCTATAGTGTTCATGTGGTAATATGTGACCGTGCACCTCAAAACGAACATAAAGTCGCACACACTGATTTTGCGTGAGGACTGAAAATAAGTGAAATGGGTCAACCTAGCCGAACTTGACTTTTTCATATTTTCTGAAAGAGCAGGTCTTCTTTTACATTATGCTAAAATTTGGTATCATAAAACGTGCAGGAAAGTGTGTTTTTTTAGCAGTTTATCTCGAACATTTTTGGTAGAATAGTGTGATTAGGTGTGTCTTTAGAATCCCTTTTTCATTTCTGAAAGACCTTGTCCACACTCTTCACTTTCAACTCTAATGACTTTTGAAAGGATAGTGCTACTGCTTTGAAAGTTGGCTTTGATTATAGACAGAATGTGTTAATGAGGCATGCTTAATTTCAGTTTAATCTAATAATCCCTTCATTGTTGTTACTCTGGTGGTTTACTTCCTGTTTTTTGTCCCATTCATCTCACAGCCAGCACGGTTTGGTAAAGATTAAGCGCTTGAATAGACACTGTACTTCAGAGCCTCTTTTCTCAGTTCCCACTTTTCCTGAGTTTGTGCTTTCTTTCCAATATTTAGATAGGGTAGGAGAGTCCATTTGATTTGAGTTATACATCATTTTAAAGCTTAAAGTCTGTTCTTTCAGAATATGGTCTTAACTAAAAATTCATGTCTGGCGACTTTTTGTTTGTTTTGAGGTGCAGGGTCACATATAGTCTGCTGGAATTGATTGCTAATGTTTTCCCTGTTATTGCATACCCACTACTTTACACACAACAATTTTCGTTACATTTTCAGTCCTGTATTTCATTTTACTTCACTCACTAGAAATTGGTGGACGATATTCCATGTGATACTCAATGGGATATTTTGAGAAATTGGATATTAAACGAGGACAGGCCTGAGTTATTGAAGTAAACGCTTATATCATAAGTATACATCTGACAATGGGAAAATAATTGATAGATAACAAATAAAGACAAGACATACATACTGGTGAAATATAAAGTCCTGTTGGGAGAAATGAAAAAGAAATGAGAGGTCAACTGAAAACATGCTTGTATATTGTGAACCACCCAAATAGTTCTATAACAATACTTACTTGCAAATACTTAACACAAAGATAATTAGTAAAGGGACCTAGCAAAACAGTGGGAACTGCATAACTCGTCGCTTGCCCGGAAGAAGGGAACGAGCGCGCGAATACGCGTAAAAAATAGATTTCGAGAAAATCGCAATTTAAAGTTTCAATTGACTATATCTTTGATATTTGAATATCAATACTGCTGAAAATTCACAAGTGAACAGATAATATTCCAATTTGGTACTAGCTAAAGTGGCTATAATGAATAATCTACAAATCTTATGATATTGCTTATGATCTTACCTCATGCAGGTCTTTTCTCGAAATCTATTTTTACGCGTATTCGCGCGCTCGTTCCCTTCTTCCGGGCAAGCGACGAACTGGCCCTTATGATCGACTCAAGAATTCGACATCTCTAAGGCAGTGAAGTTACGATGCACTTGAAGTGAGCTAGGGGTACCTATATATAATTCAATCTACAAGAACATGTTTGACATTTTGAGTGACAACAAACGTGACAGTGCGAGTGATTTACAACCACTCATGTTTGCCATTAGGGTTTTATCGAACGAAAGCAAAAGATATCAGAGTGAGATCGAGAGTGAACCTCTGTCTTCATCTTGGCCCAGTCTTCTCATCAATGGGGAACTGGTATGGGGAGAGTTTCGTCGAAGAAATGCAGTTAAAAGGCAGCACACCTTTTTGCGACTAGTCAGTAAGATTCTTCCGCCTGATCATCGTGATCATTAGTGAATTTTCTCTTCTTTCTGGTCATGTGTGAGATGTTTGGATACTAGCGGAACGCTGCCAATATGAGGGCAATATTCTATACCTGTTTCCTCTTCGCAATTTTGGAAATGGATCTCAGCTCATCATTGCAATGTTTGACTAATCGCTGCGTGAAAGGTAAATGAGCATCATGTTTTCTTTTCTAATGGTGGGATTTGTCTGGATATTTGTCTAGGGCTAGTTAGGTTATATTCTTCTTCCGTTTTAATTCTGTTATGTAATATTTCAATTTTCATATATATATATATATATATATATATATATATATGTATGTATATATATATATATATATATATATATATATATATATATATATCTTTTCTCAGTTTACACTTTTCCTCAGTGTGTGCCTTCTTTCCAGTATTTCGGTAGGTTAGGGGAGTCCATTTGAATTAAGTTATACATCATTTTAAAGCTTAGAGTCTGCTCTTTCAGAATTGTTTGTATGTTTGTTTGTTTTTTGTGGGGGAGGGGGGTGAGGGATGCATCCTACAAACATTGCTTTTTTTAGCATTCCTCCCCATCTCCAGCATTTCCCAATTTCAGAATGCTTTTGCGGTGTGTTTTTTTATCTACATAATCAATAATATATCCATAAATTTCACTTATCATATTTTGCAATATACAGTATATCATTTATATCTTATGTAAAATTGTATTTTGACGTTTTCTTGGAGATGAAAAAATAGATGAATGAATGGATGAATATTAGAAAAAAAATCTCAGCTGTGACGCTCGCGCTTGAGTCGCGTTATCTAATAGAACATGGACAGATGATTCACCATGTGAATAGAACTTGACAATGGTAAAGCATGTATCACATTTACAAGTGGATAAACTAAAGGAAATCACCTCAGGTGTTTGTTTCATGAAGAGTTACGATTGGTGTTTCGCTGGATTTCTTGAACGTAACTCAGCAAATCGAGCAAAAGATCAACCCTGATCATAAGTATGTTTCCTAAAGATGCTTGCGCTTGATCCAAAGCAGAGTTTTAGTAGCAGATCGAGCGTTCTAATTCTATTCATATCAATCATAAGATAAACCTTAAAAGTAAACTTAATGAAACATAGTGCAGTTCTTCTTCATAAAATCATGCTATGATTTTACTTCAAAGGCACGACTTTTGAAAAGACTGCAGACTCTTGAATATCAATACTGTCACTGGGATCTCTACCTACCATTATGGCAGCATGATGGGTGCATTTGTAGAATTTGATTAGGCCTATCATCTCCCTATGTTATCATAGGCCTAGATATTTAGCATAATCTATCCTTCTGAGAAAGTAGTGAACAATGAGATCTCCAAAAGACTTTAATGAAAAGAAGACAAAAGCTACCTTAAACCGTTATGTGAAAATGTCAAGTTCTGCCTAGGTGGATTTTGAACCAGTCAACCCAATAGTCATATTACATGCCAATAATGATAACAAAATTATGTATTCACATAACTCTTTTTGACGGAAGATTTATAAAGCCGAGGCCTAATATAGTTATTTCAACATTATGCCTTTTTGCGTTGTCGAGAGTACAAGCTCTCCACTTTATAATGATCTGTCCATTTTCATTTCAACCATGGCCAAATACACACGGACATTCATCATTTCGCTAATCTATGCATGCCTCTGTCTGTGTCAAAAGTGTCGCAAAAACGTTTCAAACATTCCTCCCTGCTTTGAACTAATGATATCTACCAGAGCTTCAAAACGCAACGCAGTTTCGAAAATTATAAAACAAATGTGGAGAAAAAAACAAACAAACAACTGTCTTAAATCAAGGAAAATGCATGTGCAGTTCTGGTATGTATCAGTATGTATGCGTCAAGGCTCAGATATATTTTTATTAAGATTTGTAATCTAATTTTCCATCTTTTCCACACATTTTTCAAAGTAAACAGAAACAGCAAGGAAAGCAGACATGTATGTCTCACTATTAGGCAAGGTCGTAACGATGTGTGAGCGATACCGAGTTAGTCTGTAATTTCCAAGCAAAATACCGCCCGAAAAGTCGCATCAATCAAATAAGACCGGGATTAGGGAAACAGTTCATTTGTCATTGACAATGTATAAATATTATCATTTTCGAGCAACCTATAATGTACTCAGACGTTTTCACATCAGCCCGATAAAGATCCAAGGTCGAGATATTTTTCGCAATCGCTAATTATCCCGCTATTTCGGAGATTTCCCGAGTTGGACTCGAACAATTTTCTCGATCAGAGCGGTACAATTAGCGCGCTAATTTGTATTCACATTATCAAATAGCGCGTTATTTCGTGATCGGGTTAATTTCCCAAGTCAGAAAATAGCGCGCTATTTCGAAACATCGGGCTGATGTGAAAATGCCTAATGAGATGCGGATAGTCAGGTGGCGGCGGATCTCGTACTCAAAATGATTGGATTAGTTGAAAGTCTTTTTGTTAGTAGGTCCATGTTTCAACAATGCCTGCTACAGAGATCTCCCCCCCCCCCCTCCCCCGAATGGAAAGATAGTTAAACACCTTCTTCCCCGTACGTTTACAAAAATGGTTTAAAATAAGATACAGATCAGTATAAGATCTTGAAAAAAAAGTGCCGAAACCCAGAATTATTTGAGGGGTATGGCACCTTAGGCACCTTATTCAATGGGCTTGGGGACGATTGTACTCCTCTTTGAATTGGTTTCTGGTCTTGCATTCCACTTATTGAATGTAATACACCATAAACAGCTTAATGTATATAATCGCCTGGATCAACCTCTGGAGTGCAATTCTCCTTTATGAGACATTTTGAGGGCCTACAATGCGGATGACGAATAATTCAATTCAATTTCAATTCAATGTTTTATTTCATTTTTCGACAAGAACATATATATAAACATCATTTCTTTTTTTGGTAACAGAAAATCAGGTGCGTAAAACTATGTAGGATGAAAAGAATATACAATGATATTTGTAGCACCTTGCAATAATTACACATTATCATAAAACATAAGTGATTTGAAGGAAGTAAACATTGTGGATAATTCGAAAAATGGAGGGACCCACTAAAAAGACAAGTCTTGTAGGTTGTGGGCCCCTCAGACGAAAAACATCAATTAGAAGTAAAGAGAAGGTCTGGAAGCCCACTATAGAGACAGATCAACAAAACAGACACATGTACACACGTTAAAAAAAAAAAAAAAAAAAAAAACATGAAACGGGACTGAAAAGGAGTAACAGTACAACAGACAGTTGACTAGGAGATGAGACAAAACTAACATAACAGTACGAGAACAGAACGGAACAAACAAAACAAACAAAAACGTTTAGCATAAACAGCGATCTCGTCGGAAGTATGTCGAGGGAGAGAGAGAGAGAGAGGGGGGGGGGAGAGAGTGACGCGAGAAAGAACAATGTAGGCCTACTAGAGATATTATCGAAGAAATATCCTAGCTTTATTACAATAGGACGCTGTTTAATAATGAGAGAATACACGTAGCAATCAATAGGTGGTTCTTTTCCTAGGGTTACAACAACTGGTTAATTTAAATCAGTAGAATTGTACGATTGCAGTAGAACAAATTTCAGTTTCCTTTTAAATGAATATATAGAGGGGGCATTTCTAATATCAGAATGCAATGAATTCCAATAACTTGGGCCGGTATAAACAAATGTGTTCTTGGCTAAAATGGTACGAAGAAGAGGTAAATGATATTCATTAGAACGTCGAGTCGGATATTCATGAAATGACTGATTTTTTAGGAACATGGAATGAAAAATATCAGGAAGAGAGTTATCATTATACGTATACATAAATTGTCCTAAATTAAATAAAAACAAATCTCTGATTTTTAATAGCTTATTAGAAGCAAACAATACATCTGTATGAGAACGTATGGGAGAATAACAAATGATGCGGAGAGCTTTCTTTTGTAAAAGGAACACTCTATCCAACAAATTTTGGTGGGTGTTGCCCCAAACTAACACTCCGTAATTAAGGTAGGGCAATATCAATGACGAGTATAACATAAGTAATGATTTTTGAGGGAAACACAATTTTAGTCTATTAATGACGCCTATATTACGAGAGATTATATTACAAATATAATCAATATGCAATTTCCAAGAAAGTTTGTCATCTACAATAATACCAAGAAATTTGAAATGTGAAACTCTCTCTAAATGTGTATCGTCCAAAACTATGTCTGTATTTAAAGTGCTAATGGTATTACTAAAAAACATATATTTCGTTTTATGAACATTCAACGAGAGCTTATTAGCTCTAACCCAATTTGTTACTTTTTTCAATTCACTGTTAACTTTTCGAACAAGAACAGCAATATCACTGTGAGAATAAAATACATTAGTATCATCAGCGAAATGAATAAAAGAAAGAGTGTCAGATACTTGACAAAAATCATTGATATAAATAATGAATAGCAATGGCCCTAACAGACTTCCCTGAGGAACCCCACATTTGACTTCTCTAGTCAATGACTTATCACTTTTAATTGTAACAAACTGTCTTCTATTAAATAGATAACTCTTGAACCACTCCAAGGCCTTCCCACGTATTCCATAATGTGATAACTTGTAAAGTAAGATATCATGATTAATTGTATCGAAGGCCTTGGAGAAGTCCAAGAAAATACTAATGAAATGGGAATGGTCATCAATTGCATGAGCTACTTTTTCAACGAAACTTAAGAGAGCATGAGTAGTACTGTGCTTCTCACGAAAATCAAACTGAGAATTAGTAAAAATTTTATGCTGTTTCAAGAAATTAATCATTCTCTTATGAATTAGTTTTTCCAGGACCTTAGACAGAGAAGATAATAACGAAATTTGACGATAATTATTGATTTCAAGTTTATCGCCCTTTTTGAATATTGGGATAACTTTTGCCAATTTCATCTTATCGGGAAACACACCGTGAGACATTGACAAATTAAATATATGAGCAAGCGGATCAGCAACCGAGGATACAACACTTTTCAAAATAACATTATCAATCTCATCATAACCAGAACTTCGGTTGTTCTTTAATGAAGATACCATATCAATTATCTCATATCTATTAGTAGGAGTAAAAAAAATAGAGTTGGGATTATTCAGTAAAATGCTGCTGTGTAACAAGGATATTTTGGGCATACGTTTCACCTATTTTTGAGAAATAAGAGTTAAAAACATTTGCAATATAAGCAGAATCATGACTTATTTCATCATTCATCTTTATGCTATCAATATCTGAATTTTTACTAGAAACATTCATAGCCTGTTTTAAAACCTTCCAAGTATTTTTCATATCAAACTTATATCTCAATAATAACTTAGTGTAATATTTTTTCTTTTCAAATCGTAAAATCATTGTTAAAGTATTTTTATAAGATGTATATTTATTCTTAGATAACTCATTTCTGACCATTTTGTATTTATAATATAATCGATTTTTTCTATTAATAGAACGGAGAATAGATTTTGAAATCCACGGTAACCTAGGTATCTTTTTGTAATCCGATTTATTCTTTTGTTTAGGGATTATTTCGTCCAAATGATAACTAAAAATTTCCATAAAATTATCAAACGACAAATTAATATCATCACTGTCTGACACTCTCGACCAGTCAGTATTATCAAGGGCCGCGTCCAAACTAGCTAGCTTTTCATTCGACACTCTGCGGCTAAATGAAGGAAATACGGATGATTTACCAATATTAGGTGAGACTTTAAGAGTAAAATAAGTCATAATTGGAAAATGATCAGTCATATCTGAAAGAATTATAAAAGAATCGGGGAGGGGTAGAACATTGCAAAAAAAGTTATCAATAAGGGTAGCAGAGTGATCTGTAACACGTGTAGGTTTTGAAATGAGCGGAAGAAACGAAGAAGGCAAAAATGTTTGGAGAAACTCATTTGAGATATTATCATTATCTAATTTCAATAAATCAATATTAAAATCACCGAGTAAAAAACAGTCCTTATTTCGAAGAACCGGGGATTGCGCCAGATCTGAAAGATGAAAAAAAAAAAATCGTTGATGCTTGAGTTGGTTGGTCTGTACAATATGCCTACCACAATATTTTTATTTCCTGGAATACAAATTTCGAGAAAAAGTGATTCGACAAAATCATCCATTCTGGAAATATTATCAAGAATAGTACATTCAAAAGTACGTGATACATACAACGCGACCCCTCCACCACTCCTATTTGGTCTATTATTGACAAACATATTATACCCATCGATTGCAAAAGAATTTCCAGAATTAGAAGTTAGCCAGGTTTCACTTAATCCAATGACTGAAAATGGCTGACTTATATCAGATTCCAGTAAAAATTTAAACTCATCGAAATGTTTATTTATACTCCTTATATTCAAATGCAGCAAAGAAAACGTATCTTCAGAAAAATTATTATACATATCTTTACATTGGTTCACAGTGATATAATTGCACAAAACATTCTGAGTTAAGTCAGAACTAAAATCATGGGGAAGTTCATTAACAGATGAATTCAAATTATCAGCGACAAGATTATCATAAGGGGTGATTCGTGTACCATCTGCCCCACTGAATGAATCAGATTCTGACATTGTATGCCTAAATAGTTCAAAAAGGTCATCATTTGAAACGGAATGAAATGGCGCATTACTGTAATCAGCCATTAGAGATACGGGGCGTAAATGTATGTATGAGAATCAGCTTTACATATAAAACTAGAGTGACATGAATCGATTCATGATAAGAGCAGATAGCCAGCCAACGAAATGAGGCAGAATACGAGAGGAATTGACGGCCATGAACAGCGTCAGAATCAGAACAGAAAATGGAAAAGAGAAAGTAGACGAGAAGACTCAGTAACATTGAGGTTGACAAACATGGAACACACACAACAAGTAGACAAGGATACATGGAGTGTCTTAGTGGGCTTCCGAAATGATAAAAATAGCATGTGTAGACAATCCAAACAATGCAAACAATGTCGGACTGAACAGGGTACATGCTGGAACTCAGAATTAACTCACGAGATCCCTCGTACTGTGTTATAAATATATGTAGAATTACACAGAAATTACCATATGATGTTGAACTTGCGAGGGTACAACAGACACTTAATTAGAATAGGCCAGATGGCTCCACAGCAAAGCTGTCACATCAATAATACGAATACCGTGAGGGAAAACAGAGTGGCGATCCCACAGCTATGTTTTGAATGAATAATGAATACATAATACACATCCGTGACCGCTCAACATTCTGGAAATAATAATACGGTCATAGAAAAGCTGTTGGAATCCATTATAGCATTTATCAAGACCGAGTCAAATCGGTAGCACAAACTGAGCCGAATGCAAGGCCACAGGCGTGAACTTAAGAATAGACTTGTACAAAACAATGAGTTTCACACCGGGTAAGTTACATAACGCTCTGAATTTTGGTATTCAGCTGCGATGAATGCAAAAGCACAACGTTCCAAATCGGCAAAAGCAATGACAAAGTAATGCCATATAATTGTTAACGGATGAGGGTGAGGAAATGATAGAAAGAGAAAGTAAAAAAGAAAGAAGGGTGAGAAAACAAGTGATGGAGGGAGGGAGGGAGAGTGCTTGCATCTGATGAGAGTAACTATTCTATGAGGGTATACATTGATATGCATACATACCGTCAGTATGTACATTGACATGCATAATAATTACAGACACTTATAATTTATATTGATTCATGCACATCAACGTGTATTATGAATTCAATATACACACATACAAGCCACATGTCATAATGCCATATACATTGATATATACATGCACATGCACATAATATCATTGATACCGACATACTAACGTACTGATATAGAATACATGCTGAAATGCGCACATCGACAAGCATTATACACTGAATCATAATAGTCATTATACTTTGATAAACCAACAGCTTAGATATACATGTATGCATATTCATACCATCTTTCATTGAAATTGAATATTCAACTTTCATATCAAGTATCAATCAATTATCATTTATAGAGAGTTAGATCATCAAGAGAGAATTCTATATGAATTTCTTTGGTTTATTACATAATGTATACTTGTTATCATAAGCTCCAGTGGAAGCGAGATCTGCACAACACATGACCGGGCAACACCCCCGAAGGGACATCGGCCCTCGGACCATGCCCAAAATCCACCCTAGCAATCAACCATCGTGGCGGACATTCAGGCGACGGACAAAGACGACAACGAGGCGGATTGCATTGCTTGAGAAGATTTGTCGACCTCTCATTACACAGGCTGTCATGACGGCAATGGTTAAAGCTGTAAAAAAAAGGCTGTCATTGAAGACTTTACTGAAAGAGTGTACAAATCCCTACGACTCGATTATTGAAAGCAAGGAAAGAGAACTCGATGCTCTCACATCCCGAATGAAGAAAATGTGATACAACCAAAGCTTCATGAGTTTTATGATGAACCCGACGACCAAGAGCAGTCATATAGTCGACGACACTGTTTTAAAATTGACGGGTTACCAGATAGGCCAACATGAGAACACCAACGACGTGGTCGTAAGCATACGGTTGTTGCGACACGGATTGTCGCCCCTACACGGATTGTCGCCTCCTGCTCGGGGCGACAATCCGTGACGGGCGCTGGCGGCACGGATTGTCGCCCCCGTCACGGATTGTCGCCTGGCGACAATCCGTGACGCTTGTGCAGTTCCCAGTTTTAGACCTCGAAGGCGACAATCCGTGTTGGCAAAATAATTTGTTGCGACACGGATTGTCGCCCCGTCACGGATTGTCGCCCCAGGCTCGGGGTGGTTCCTCCGGTGTTAAGCTTTGGTGGGATGGGTATGACTGGTAAGTTATGCGTATATGTGTGTGTGTGTGTGTGTTTGTGTGTATGTGTGTGTGTGCGCGTGTGTGTGTGTGTGTGTGTGTATTGTGAGCTGCATGAATTGTGATGTGTATGATTTGTTGTGTGTTTGTGTGTGTGTATGTGTGTGTTTGTGTTTGGAGTATAATAATACAATATGTAGAAACTGTGCATGTGTGGTGGTTGTATAGTGTTAGTGGTTTGTTTGTCTGTGTGTATACGTGTGCCTGTATGCTTACGTGTGTATGTTGAATATAGTGGCGCTACTGTGGCAATATAAACGCATTCAGAGTGTATGAGCACGTGTTTAAAGAATTCACACCAGCGTTGATCTAAAAATAGTATGGGTGTGTCAACCAATATCAGCGGTGAGGCGGGCTAGGCGAGAGAGAGACCGAGAGAAAATACATACGAGGGAGGTACCCTCCCCAAATGTTATTTGTCTTTGTTCATTTTTCACTGCAGACATTTTCTTCCATCAGTCTCATAAACTAGAACGTCCATACCACTATTCTTTGTCCCAGAATAGGTTTGGCATGCTTTATGCATGAGCGAATAATTTCCACACGCCGTAAAAAATTTGTCAATCGTTAGTTGATTTTAGCACAAACGAACTGCCATTGCACACCGCTAATACATACGTAATACAAACAAACACCAACAAACACTCAAACAAATCCTCATAATGGAAATAAACCATCTCAACTTTTTTTTTCCTTGATATTCATTGATTTCATTCAAATCATTCATAAATCGACCCATTCTGGGCGTAACATGAACAAAAAAAGTTACAAATGGCAATTCGAAACACAAACAAATCCATTTGTCAATTTATACCACAAACAATCTCACTTCAACATAG
This sequence comes from Diadema antillarum, assembly GCF_040938485.1. Classification (NCBI taxonomy): domain Eukaryota; kingdom Metazoa; phylum Echinodermata; class Echinoidea; order Diadematoida; family Diadematidae; genus Diadema; species Diadema antillarum. Next base: position 5,306,559 of record NW_027270895.1, read on the forward strand.
ATAACTCGATAAATAGACCAACCCTACTAATAATTTCTTCACGAGAAAGTTTTGACATGTAGGGCCCTACCAAACCTATATTCCTTGAATATATTGGTTTGGATCATGTAACACCTTCTTACTTACAAGGGCATATACATAAAAAAAAAACACAAATACATTACACAAATCTAGAATGAAATCAGTCATAAAAAAAAATCCCGACCACCCCCTCCCCTCCCCAACCGAAACAAATCTAGGGCCTACATCTATCCTAAATATTAAATCCTACCAACATATGTCATACCATTTTATAACTATCCTTCTTCAAATCCAATCCCCAACCCACCAACCCCTGATTAAACAAAACCTAAATCATCCCACACCCACATTCACCAACCCAAATACATACATACATACACACACACACACACACACACACACGAAGGTTCGGTATTCCGAAGTTTCGTTTTTTTCCGAGGCTTCATTTATCCGAAACACACAATTCCCTATACCTAGAGGTTCGTTGATCCAAAATGAAATTGGGAATAACGAACCTTTGGAATAATGAGCCTTCGGACGAATGAGCCTTCAGAATAACAAACTTTTGCAATAACGAAATGTAACCCCTTCCCACATACCGACGCACACCCGAACCGATACCAGATTCCTTCCTGATGATACGATTTCCCAATGTTGATTGATGAATAAGACATAATGGACCGTATGCAGAAAAGCAGCATCTGCCCGCACGCAAGCTCCACTCCGAATTCATATACAAATCTGCCAAACAAACTCATCAAATTCAAAGCTGCTGATAAAATCAATATCAACGTTTATGCCAGCAACAGCTTACTAGGTATCCCTACCCACGCGCAGCTAAAAAACACATACGCAAAAAACTGACATAATAAACACATTCTTCCATCACACACACACACACACACACACACACACACACACACACACACACACACACACACACGAACAAACGGACACTAAATTATCATGTGCACGCGCACATACACACTTTCTTGAAACCTTACCATGACTTTTTACATGGCATCATTGCATGGATGTAGCCATGTAAGTTATGTGTTAGTATTTCAATGATTATGTCCAGAACGATATTACCCAGCAAAATGTGCTTCGGGGGCGGGCGACAATCCGTGCCGCCAGCCCTCGTCACGGATTGTCGCCAGGCGACAATCCGTGACGGGGGCGACAATCCGTGCCGCCAACGCCCGTCACGGATTGTCGCCCCGAGCAGGAGGCGACAATCCGTGTAGGGGCGACAATCCGTGTCGCAACATACGGTTTATCAAGAATCAGGTTGACGTTGCCTGCAAACCAACTGACATCGACCGCCGCCACCATCTCGCCTGACGCATTCGACGTGAACACGACACGAGGGATGAGGGTCTGGGAAAACAGAACGCTGTCATCGCCCGCCTCGCAACTTACAAAGCAGGACAAAGAGTGTTCAATCCCACGGGGAAGCTAAACGGAAAGTCATGCATTACATATCAACGAATCCTCCACCATGCTCTAAGCGTATAGAAAACAACTGTTTGACCAGTCTGAAGACTTGGACACAATGGAAGGATCACGAATCTCAATGAAAACAAGCATGAAGAAATTTGCACTGCACAGTGAATAAATTTCAAGAAACTTGAAATATTGTGTGTATCTTATGAAGTAAGATAAGTTAAATCTTATTATATTGCAATTGCATGTTCAAAGTGAAAGAGAGGAATTCATCTGAAGTGCTCAATTCTGGATTCGATTTTTTTTTTCTCCCCTGGCCTTGTGAAATATGTTTACTTGACCCCCCCAAAAAAAAAAAAAATGAACACAATGACCTAGCAAACTATCTGCAAACTTACTTTGATATATGAATTTTGTTCTCCTGTCATAATGATCATAGACGAAATAATTATGAATCATAATACAAATATCAAACATTCGCCTTCTTGTACACACTTTGAAACCATGGTATAAAGGTGATTCAATCCATAGAAATACATGTCTTGAAGATACCAAGGAGAGACAGAAATGGACAGTACGGATATGCTATCACATATTTTTATCGGTGATGTAGAATTGTTGTGCACTGAAACTAATTCAGAGAAGCTGAAAGACCGTCCCTGGTGTGTGCCGTTGTATAGACTCCACGACGGAAATGCCCACATCTTCAATTCGTTTTGAAATGGTTTGCAGACCGTCTGAGTATACCCCCCCCCCCCCCGAAAAAAAAAATATATAAAGAGTTTGTTCGCAAAAACCGATAAGTCCATATTTGCCAAGTGGAGATATTTGCGATTGAAGGTCAAGAAAAATAAAGAGAATAATAAGAAAATTTTGCTTCTTTTGACCATAACTTCAAAAATGTACCGGTACCTTTACATGTAGTGACCAATATATCCTTTAAAAGGTATTATTTTGTACTTTATGACAGAGACCGTACTTTAAAATCTTCAAAAATGGACTTATCGGTTTTTGCGAACAAACTCTTCATATTATAGATATGTCTTTTGATAGACCATTTGAATCGTGATTATCGTCAGGAAAAAAAAAAATATCGCAAAATAAAATAATAAGGTTTTCTTAAATTGATTACAAATAGCATGAAGCAGTGTGTTACAGGACCCAAACGTAAGATTAAATAAACTGCAATAAAAATTGATCTGGCACTCCATTTATGCGATGTATAGTAGGAAAACTATGTACGTACTCATTGATTACCTAATAATGTAGATTAGAAAGAGATTTATTGCTGTAAATACGTCCTTTCTTTAAGCTTAAACTTAACTGTCATTGTGTTTTTTTTTCATTGCTAATGATTATGTCCTCTTGTCCTCTTGTAATGTATGTTACTTTGTGTAGAAATATCATCATTCTTTTTTACATAAGTCCTAAGTATGTCCCTGTCTGTGTTCTAAATATAACGATGTGTTTTTCTTTTTCTCCTGCATTTTTACCAACATAACTACGTATAAAAAATGTTTTGCATTACATTCAATCCAGCTTGTATTTTATCACTTATTTTACATTATGAAATCTAGATTGCTTGCGTCCACGATGGCACATGCTGTAGTTCCCTCTTTTTTCTCCCTTTTTTCCTCTCTTTTTTCCTCTTTTTTTTCTTTCCTTTTCTCTCTTTCTCCTCTTCCCAATCAGTTTGATGTCAGTTGACATCAGTTCGTTTATTGTGTTTTATATTGATGTTTTGTGTATTTTCTGAGGGTCCCATATCGTACAAGCTTTGCTTATTAGTGGGACCCTCCACTTCCATCCTCGTCCTTAGTTGACTTGCATTATACTCTTTATGTATTTAACAAAGATGTAATCGCATCTACTTTTCATTTTCATAATTTTCTTATGTACCTTTTCAAATTTTGTTCTGTATCACAAATATCCCGTGTATATGCAAATGTACATAATTTCTTTGTTCATTTTGATGGAGGTGAAAATAAAGTTGAAAGTTGAAAAGTTGAACAAACGAAATAACACACAAATTAAATAAATAAAAAGGTATAGAAATGTTGTCGATTGCCGACTGTGAAGAGGAGATGTGAAGCGTGATATAAAACATAGGCCTAGTGTTTTTATTAGAAAATATGTAATTAATATGGAAACGAATATGAACCCTTACGAACACAAAAGAAATTCTTTCTCCTCCTTTAGTTCAAGGACACTGGTTCGTTTTTGTTTTGTTGTTGTTTATTCCTCCATTCTTTTCTACCTGGATTTAAAGTGAAATTATGAAATATTCAGTTTGCAAAAACGATAGGACATACACATAATGATACAGGAAGATTGCATACAATACTTTGTCATATTAATGTTTTTTTTTTTTTTGCTGTATTTGGGGGGGGGGGGATGGAAATAGATATTGGGGAACGCTATCAAAACCAGTGCTTGATTGTCTTTTAACTGAACAGATGCTGTCTATGTCGGTTGTTCCCCCGTCCGGTGTTTCGACAACGCGTATCAAATATCCTCGGAAAATATGACGGGCGGCTCGTGCTACGCCGCTTGCGCCCAGAGTGGACACACTCATTTTGCCCTCCATGGCGGTAAGTATTGCTTCTGTGCCTGCCGCAAGCTGTGCCCCACCGACGACGAAGTTTTGCCAGACGACCAGTGTGGCGTGCCGTGTGCCGGAAGTGTCAGCATGTTCTGTGGCGGGCTACAAACAGTGCAAATTTATTACGGTGAGTACGCTTCAATAAAGCTTATGATTATGTTGCTTGTAACGTGAAGGAACATTTTATGGCGCGGTATTTAGGTTTTAGTCTCAGAATACTCTAATAAAGCACAATCATGATGGTTGTTCTTGAATAAAGATGATGGCTTGCCCTTCACTGAAACCGGCATTATCATTATGTTATTATGATTATCCAACTGTTGCTGTTTATGACCAAAAGAAAACCACCATGAATGTTTCTTATCATTCATGTCTGAATGGCAATACACCGCTAGAAGAGACGTAGATGACATATGTATTTGCAAAATAAACTGCATCCTAAGTGTGCACTTGTATGATCTGCGCGGTTTCTATTTCTATTTATCTAACCTACACATTGACTAATAGAGCTTTCAGAGCTTATCTAAACGTTGAGATGACTGGATCCTGATGTGAGGTAGGTACAACAAATTATTCGATATCAAACAGGGTCCGATCTACTACATCATGCTTGTTATGAAAATACTCAGTTATCCCATCAATACTATCCATCTTTGTATGACATACACAAACATAATCCATGTACATTACTAACTTATGTGTCTGACATCTCGCACCATTTTTTTTTTGTGACGTAGAAAACACGTTATTTTTTATTTTTAGTAATTAATTTTGGTCTCTATCAAAACGTCTCTTATTTCAATTTCAATTTCAATTCTTTCTCGCAGTCCTACCGGATTGTGATATAATGAGCTGTTCGTGTGAGACGTCTGCCAAAATGCCAGGACAAACACATCAATACACGAGCGAACAACTCTCCAATATCGAACAGGTGACGAGGAACTGTCCCATTTGGTTTTTTGTTTGTATGTGTGTGATTTTTTTTTTTCAATAGGCTCATTTTATGGTTGTAGGGAAAATTACTGAAGAGTTATATTGCAGTTGCCAGCACTTTAATGTTCCTCTCTTTCACGTGTCTTTGCACATCTATCCTGCGTGCTTGGAAATACGAAGTGAATTAATAAAAAGTATTAATTACCACAGTGATACTGCCATAAATCAGAGACGTTTGGAGCCATCTCTGTGGAGAAATAGAGCCAGATGAACTGGTGGCGGAGTCATATAGTTTTTCAAAGCGATACGCCCCTCGAACTACTAAATCATTCCTTACTGTCCGAGCAATAATAAATCGGTACTTCAAGATATTCGTTTTGTAACTATAACAAGCAATGATGATATAATTAGATTATCAGTACGCACTGTAGATGTCTATGTTCACGAACCGTGCCCATAGAAAATCATGTCATCACCATAAGCTGTGACACTTAATTTGATTCAGAGGATGTGTGTGTATGGGTGTGTGTGTGTGTGTGTGTGTGTTTGTGTGTGCTGAAAGTATTCACGACACACACACACACACATACACACACACACATACACACACACACACACACACACGCACGGACACACACAAATGTCAAGACTTTTGGGAGACTTGCCGGGCGAAAAATTACTATGATTATAAACTAAATGCTTTGCAGCTCGTGAGCATTTTCATTCACCCCAGTAGATTTTCACCTCACTCGAAACCGTACAGTTTAACATAAGCGCATGTACCAGGATGCAATATTATATCCATATAGAGGGTAAACGAAATAGTATTATCTTTGTGTTTCTGTTGTGCAGATTCCGGTTACAACATCTAATGTCGACAGAGTTTTGTCAACTGTCAAAGCGCTCACCGGAAATGGCGTCGATTCTCAGGCTCTGACGTCAGCTTCAAACATCCTGAAGAAGGTAACCGAGCAACAGTATGACGAATTGGAGGTGTGTATATCTATCATTATTAATTGATTGTATTCCATCTAATAATTACCTTTCATTGCCAATCTTCTTTTCCTTCAAGTATACGCAGTAGTCACTTAAACTTTAACAGTATATGTAAACACTTGTTTCTTCTTTTTATGTAGATTTCACCATTCCTCTAATCCTCCCCATACTGTTGTTACATTAATTAACCCCACCCCAAGTCTTCCAATGAAATAATTCCGACATGTAACCATCGTACTGTGGGAAAGTCAAAGCAAACCATAGTTAACAATGACTTCCTGTATGTCTTGTAGAAAATGATATACCCTTAGAAATACCTCTCATCAACATTTTTTTTTTTAATTGATTGAATAGCATTCGAGGGTTTGCTTAGTATCTTATACAATGTATACCTCAAACATGCTTGGGAACTAAATACGATTCGAATGTCTGTCAAATTGATGTATGACTTTCAGAGGTTTTTTTTCTGAAGTAAAAGTCTATCAATTTACTAAGATTATGTCCACACAAAGTGGCTAAAAATTCATGATACATGTACAGCTCATTAAAGCATAGACTGTCATAGATTAAAGAAGTGACGCAATTTTCGAATAATTGTTTGGTTTGCTGTAAATGTTATCATTAGCCTAACTTCCGGACTCTAGGTCTTGAATATAATCCAAACTTGGCTTTTTGAATGAGAGTCGATTGCTCATCCCCAAGGTTACTGTTTAACAACTCATATTATTAAAATTTTCTTCTACGAATAATTTCATTCTAACACATTTTTTCAACTGGATCACAACCGAGGGTTTTATATACATTTTCTGCAACCAGCTATCTAACATTATTCATAAAAGAATATGAAAAAAAAAAAACCGGCGGGGGAGAAATAGACTTCATTTCGGTTTCATGAAGCACTGATAAACACCTTCATTTCAATCACAGAATGCTTTTACATTTAATGAAATCAAGGAACAAATAGTGTCTGTAAGCTGATATTTTTCTTTTTCATTTCATTAACATACTTATTCGTGTATGCATTCATAGATATACTTTTGCATGACGGTTTTTTTTTTCTGTCGTTCATTACCAAACGATTCTCTTGCGATGTTGAAAGGTGATATAGCACAATACAATTTAATCTTTCCTTGTATAGCTTATTGATTTTCATGTCAACTTTCTTCGACCCCCCTCCCAAACAGACTCCTGAGATAACAAAGACTGTAGTTGAAGTAATCAGCAACCTCTTGAACTCTGAACCGGAAGAGCTAACTACGAGCCAGGTTGAGACAGGTGCAGGGAGTAAGGTTATGAAGTCTTTAGAAGCACAGCTCGAGCGCATCGAACTGACAGAAGAACCTTTCACAGTTATCAAACCGAATGTGGCAGTCCAGGTAAGAGAAGGTATTCGATATTCGACTCACAGTTGGCATTACAATTGCAATACACACGCAAGGACAAAACAACGGACTGACATAGAGAAAAAAACAGAAAAAACTGTCAAAACAATCGGACAAATACGCACTTCTTGTCTTAAAGGCTTGTCTTATTTACTGTACAGCTGGACATTCACTTTGAGTGTATGATACAATTCATTGTTTGCCATATATATATGTATATATTATATAAACCAGCAAAATATCCTGAAAAAAAAAAACACGTAAGAATTGAGGCTTAGTTAAACTGGTAGGCTATCTGTCTGTTCAGGTTCAAAGTATTCCCACAGACTCGCTTAAAAATGGATTGACGTTCGTGTCGAGTGGAGAAGGGGTCGTTAATGACGTCAACGTGTATCAAACAGCTAAAGTTGTAAAGTCGCAAGCCAAATCTTCTGTCAGCGTCCGCTCGACGAGCGGTCGTCCCGACGTCGACCCTGGGTCCGCAACCGAGCTCCGCATATCCTTCGCCGTCATCAACAATCCGGCCCTGTTAAGTCCTGCCGGAGACGATGACGATGACGACGATGACAAAGACTCGATTGACAGCAGTGGCGACGGGGATTTTCGGCCAAACTCTCAAGTCCTTTCTGTCACACTATTCGGTCTGAATCAGTCGAGTCATCTTCCACTCGAGGTGATGAGTGTCTTCAAACCACTTCAGGTCAGTCAATCCTTTTTAATCCTGATGTTGTTTCTTGGATATTTGTTTGATTGTTTGTTCACCATTACTGTAATATAATAAATACACGTGAAGAGTTTGAATTCAAAAAGAGATAAACGCCAGTTTCATTTCTACTTTTTTTTTGAGTGAAGTCATCATTACTATGCGAAAAATTTAAATCGACTTTGTATACACAAGAAGGAATATCATCTTTTGAAGAAATGTTAAGATTATGTCATATCTCAGAATGATAAAAATTGTTGCATCTGTGTTTTCAATGAAAGTCTTCAAAAGTGCTATACATTTGTTATATATGTAATATTATAATATATCATATCATGATATAGTATGTTATAATGCATTGTATTATATATATATATATATATATTTATATATATATATATATATATATATATGATTCATATTTGATTTTCATTAGATTATTGTTTTCTTTATTTGGAAAACAAAATTTCATAACTGGGGTTTACTGGCGGATGAAAATGCTATTACCGATCGCAATGGAAGAGCACGGAAAATGACATGTTTATATTTGGAATTGTCTTGACTGATCGGTGTTAACCGGATGCCTACTCACATAAGGTCAGAAAAAAACAACAACAACAACTTCAGGCTCATGTCGCGTAAACAAGTGAAACAAATACGGTACAGACTAAGAATGAGAGAGAGGGAGAGAGTATCGAAAATATCTTCATTGCCATGGACGATTTGTTTTTCTTTACGTGGAAAACTAAACTAAAATATTAGGTTGCCGATGAGTCATTCCTTGCTACTGTCCCCATTTGTTGCTGGATGTTGTAAGTACGTAATTTGTCACAAAAATGTGTTCTCCTCACCGAAACTACGGCCATCGAATCCATCCCTTTCCCTAATGGCCCTTTACTCTATTAAAGAGATATATGCTATAAATAACCCCCATCCCGAGATGACACTTTTTATTCATGGCAGAACACACCCATCCATACAATAAAGTGTTTGTCGTCATAGTATAGTTTCATGAAAAGAGTGTTCAGGTGAAATGAACGATTAAGTTTGTGTGTGTGTGTGTGTGTGTGTGTGTGTGTGTGTGTGCGTGTGTGTGTATGTGTGTGTATGGTTTGTGTATTTGTAAGAATCAATGACCAACTTAGGACGTTGTAGGTTTCGCGTATATTCACAAAACAATGATATCAGTGGAAAGCATAAATTTATGCAAATTAGATGGATAATGACGTCAAGTCCTCGCAAGTCTCCCATTGATCTGCACTCAAAGTTTTTAAGGCTCTTGTTTGGGTGTATATGTGTGTGCCTGTGTATGTGTGCTTTGACGTTGAACAACCACAAAACCACAGTTTGTCGTTCGAAAAAAAAAAAGAGGATTTGACAGTGACAAGGAGGAAAAGAGAGAGAGAGAGAGAGAGAGAGAGACAGACAGACAGACAGCAAGATAGACAGAAAAACAAACAAACAAACAGACAGGCAGACAGATAGAAAGACAGACTGGTGGACGGAACGACACCGAGTCAGCGTAGTCAAGCGTGTATGTGTACGTGATTGTATGTACGTATGTACGTGAATGTACGCGTAGGCATTCTCGTATCATATCTTTTAATACGTCTTTACGCACAAGGTATCGGATGAGCAGACGACCATCAGTGAACCTATCTGTGTCTTCTGGGACTTCAACGCCGAAAATGGGCTGGGAGCCTGGTCCGAAGACGGCTGCTGGTTGGTATCGTTCACAACGGATAACCTCGTGAGATGCAGATGCAACCACACCACAAATTTTGCCATTCTTATGGTAGGTTTTGCATAGAACTGATCGTTCTAGACGCCATGTGGTACTACCGATGATGGTAGACATTGATTGCTGATGATAATTTATGATGACTCCCATTACAAGCGTAGGATTGCGAGTAGATTGGAATACGACATGTAACGATATTCATATCATATATAGTGATATAATGACGTTCATATAGTAAGAACATCACATTCACTGAGGGTGTTTCATTTTCGAAAACTTAGAACTTCTTTGGAAGGTTAAACACAACAATAATCAATCCACTTAATTGTTGGTTTTTACAAGAACAAAACATAAATAACATGCTTTTGTAAATATTAGGCGCGATATAATATCAAAGTCATAGGTACAGTAGTGTAATTAGCTTTTCGTTTTCTGATAAAGCTACAAAATGATTAGTAAAATAGAATGGATTTCTCAAAACATGTTTAAGGAGTGACGCGGCATGTTTGCTCCTTGCGAAAATTGTTCCGGGTTTGTTTTCACCAAGGACTTAGGATTAGGGTTAGGGTTGTGAAAGGATTTTAGGTTCGGTTCCATGTGAGGACTAAAATTAGGTTAGGGTTATATTTTTGAGGTACATGTAGGATCTGTGTTTGGCTAAGAGTACAAGTAATCTGTTGGAGCAATTGTCGCAGGAGCAGGTCTCATGGAACCTTTAACACAAGGAAAGATGTAACAGTCAAAACAAACATTGTTTTGAAGGGGATGGCTAGTACCTGATCAGTGGGAATCAGTGGGAATGCTGGGAGATGATTGTTCCAATGCTTGTGGGTACATTTAAGAGTACATTATATATCTATTGTATGAAAATTACTATTTGCTTCAGAATGGTCTCATATTCAAGTAACCTGCAGCTCAATGTTTCCAGGTTAGCATGCCTGTACAGTGACGGGGCGATTGTTAACAGACCGTTAAAGTGTGAACTGGAAAAAAGAGGCTCTGAAGTAAAGGGTCTATTCAAGCGCTTAATCTTTCCAAACCTTCCCGGCTGTGCGCAGAAGGGGACCAAAAAAAAAAAAAAAAAACACACACAGGATGTAAACCGATGCAGCAACAACAATGAAGGGATTATTAGATTAAACTGATATTAAGCATGATCAATTAACACGTTCTGTCCATAATGAATGGTTACTTTCAAGGCGATAGCACTATCTATTCAAAAGTTATTAGAGATAAAAGTGAAGGGTGTGCAAAGGATTTTAAAGAAATGAAAAGGGACCTCTAAAGACGTACTAATCGCACAACTCTTCAAAATGGGCGTGGTAGAAAAACTGCTGAAAACACCCTTTCCAATTCGTTTTATGAACCCCAACTTAAGAATAACGTAGATAAAGCTTAGCTCTTTCAGAAAGTGTGAAAAACTCAAGATTGGCTTTGTCGACCTGTTTTACCTTTTTGACGTCCTCACGCAGAATCAAGGGCACTGCAGGGGCGGATCCAGGGAGGACAGCAACCGGCGCACGCCCCCCCCCCCTTTATTTTTTGTTGAAACAAAAGAAATAAAAAGAAAAAAATGGGGGGAGGGGTGCGTGCGCCCCCCCCCCCTTATTTTTGTAAACACGCCCCCTCTTTACTGAATTCCTGGATCCGCCCCTGGGCAGTGACTTTTTGTTCGTTTTGCGATGCACGTCACATTCATTCAGTTCTTTTCCGTTTCTTTTCCCCCTTTCCATCAGAATTTCAAGGAAGTTGAGATGTCTAATCACACTGAAAACGTCCTTGAAATCCTGAGCTACAGTGGCTGTGCATTATCAATCGCAAGTCTCCTCCTCACCATAGTCACATACAGCTTTTCAAAGTGAGTACAGCAGGACCTCGATTGTCCGGCCATCGATTAACCGGTTTTTCTGTAATCCGGACGTCGAATATTAAACTGACAGTATTGTCAATGCTTTCATGTAGTTTCAATATCAAGATACTTTCCAAACAAACACACATTCAACCATTTTCGTGGGAATACAAGACCGTACACATTCCGATCCCCTCAGTTAGACTGTAGCTTTAAAGTCAATTCGTGAGACGATGTCAATGATTGCTACCGCGCTTGTCACTGGCACTGCGTGCACAGCAGTAGTATAAGTTACAATGCAGTGGGAGTATCGAATTCGACGAGTCGCAATCTCGTTTTCGTTGTTTGTCAATATCAATCAAACAAACAACACATGAATACATTGAATACAATACATGACGGATATTTAACGTTAGTCCTATATTTCAATTTATTTCCCTTTCACATCAAGTATGGAACATGACAAAGCCGTGCAGATGATTGTAATATCATAAAGAACATCGGTAATAACATGTGTCTAGCATGGAATGCTAGAAAGTGCTGTATGTGAATATACCTCCGGCCAAATCGATTATCCGGAGGCCTGCTCACGCGGCCGCTCCCGACGTGCCCGAATAATCGAGGTCCTACTCTGGACGCTGCTCATTTCTCTTTCTCTGCAAAGATCCCCATGTGCAGAATGAATCCGTTTTAAATATTCAGTTGGTTGGGATTCATAGCCGACGCGTTCCAAGTGTTCTTTTCTAAGCTTTACGCATGTTGTGACTGCAGTTCGACACCCACTAACGCCACGCTGAGCTAGAAGAAGACAGCGTTCTCTTATCGATGATTCAGTGCGGCTGATTAATGAGCTCTTTGAGATGTTAGTGACAGAGTCATTACATCGAAGACAAAAGTAGCTAAGCTTGTTTATCGGCCCATGTAAAGTTGTGGATTTCAGGGATTCAGAATGTTCGTACTAACTTTCTCGAAGGTCCATGGTGTCTATGATGAATAAATCAATTAAAAAAATACTAATTATTGTATATAATTAATATAAATATGTGACCGTCCACCACAAAACGAACATAAAGTCGCACACACTGATTTTGCGTGAGGACTGAAAATAAGTGAACTGGGTCAGCCAAGCTGATCTTGACTTTTTCATATTTTCTGAAAGAGCAGGTCTTCTTTTACATTGTGCTAAAATTTAGTATCATAAAACGGGCGGGAAAGTGTTTTTTTAGCAGTTTATATCGAGCATTTTTGGTAGAATAGTATGATTAAGTGTGTCTTTTAGAGTCCCTTTTTCATGTCTGAAAACCCTTGTACACACTCTTCACTTTCAACTCTAATAACTTTTGAAGGGATAGTGTTACTGCATTGAAAGTTGGCATTAATTATAAACAGAATGTGTTCATAAGGCATGCTTAATGTCAGTTTGATTTCATAATCCCTTCATTGTTGTTACTCTGGTGGTTTACTTCCTGTTTTTTTGTCCCATTCATCGCACAGCCAGCACGGTTTAGTAAAGATTAAGCGCTTGAATAGACACTGTACTTCAGAGCCTCTTTTCTCAGTTCACACTTTTCCTGAGTGTGTGCTTTCTTTCCAATATTTAGATAGGTTAGAAGAGTCCATTTGATTTGAGTTATACATCATTTTAAAGCTGAATGTCTGCTCTTTCAGAATATGGTCTCAACTAAAAATTCATGTCTGGCGACTTTTTTGTTTGTTTTGAGGTGCAGGGTCACATATGGTGGAAGGGGTCGTTGTTTTTTCGAGTATATGAAAGGAAAGCATTATTCTCACATGAATTGTAGTTGTATAGAAACCGACGGGGGAGTTGTGATATTGCGGTGACTGATTTTGCTACAACACGCATAGACACCTGCCCAAGTATAATCAGGACTCGTCCTCGACGGGTTAGCCAAATAAGACATGGAGATGCACATTTGTATTTCAAATTCAGCCCCTTAGAAGTTACGTCTGATGGTTAAAACATTATCTTACCGAAGGGTTTGAGTTCAACTCAAGTCATGATAGTTCAATAAGAAGTCATTTAGGCCTACGTCTCGTCAACAACATGTTGTCTTCAGGCTCATACCCAATCACAGGAACTACGTATTAGCCCTTTCCTTACACATGCAGTTCGTTGAATTCCTGACTCATCTGCTCCGAGTAAGATAATGTGTTCAATGTCTGTTTTTTGTTTGTTTGTTTGTTTGGTTTTTTTTTCAGGAAATTGCGTCAAAAGCAGCCGAATCAAATTTTGATCTGCCTCGCTGTATCTCTCACGTGCCTCTATGTGACATTTATCATCGTCGCAACGCTATTTAGTCGCCCGAAAGACGCCGAGATTTCCAAAGGCCCGAGTATCGGTTGCTACGTGGTTGCTGGCTTGATGCATTATTTCACTCTGGCTAGCTTAACCTGGATGGGCGTAGAGGGCGTTCATCTGTATCTCCTCTTCGTTCGAGTTGTCAACTTTCAGATTCCGGGTTTCATGCCGAAGGCGATTTCTGTTGCGTGGGGTAATGTGTTCACATTTAGGCGCATACATTCAAACCTATTAATATAAAATGTCAAGGAGTTTCGTCAGACAGCCACACTATCAATTCATAAAATTTTGTAATCTAAATGTTGTCAAATTAATATATTGCAATTTATTGTTGCAATAATACGCTTAATGATTTATGTAAAGGCATACATCGACATACTGCCATTCTTTCGCCCATGTTTTATGACTACATTATAAACAGTTATTCTACAATACAGACGTTTTCACAGCTATGTATTTCAGGCGCAAGATGTTATTATAATGCCTACGTATATTTTGGCTGGTAAAGTTCATTGAATTAATGTGCGTATGTCTGGTTTTTTGGACATCATTTCTTCTTCATCCTTTCAACTTTCTCACTTGAAAATAACCTTTTATTATTTGAACTTATGGGGAAATAGTTATGGGAATGCGTTACAAAGAACCCCTATGTAATCTCCCCCCCCCCCCCTCTCCTTGCCGTGTTTCGATTTACATAATAATGCACGGTAAGGTTAACAAAATCAAGTATATTTTGATACAATGGATTTATTCTCTCTCCCTCTTTTTCCTTCCCACCTCTCTGTCTCCGCTACGTCTTCTTTTCAATATTTCCTCCACTCTTCCCACCTCATTTTATTTTTCTCTCTCTGTCTGTGCTATCAATTTTGTATATGCTAGGTATCCCCGTTTTAGTCGTTGTGACGACAGGAGCTGTATCCAGGGAAGATTACGTACACGAAGACGTGTAAGTAACTTATTGTTTGTGCTTCGATCAGGGTAGGTGTGACCCTTTCTCACACATCCTTGTTTAAAGCTCCCTGCAGCTTCATTGACCTGTCAAATCGGCAGTGACATTGACTATTTTTGAAGAGGAAATCTACCCAAAAGGTTCAAGGGCAAAGTAGTACGCCGATGGTATGTCCCATCTTGGAACGACATACAATTTTTGATTGCTTTGGGCTGCCTTCGTATTAGCATCAATGTTTGATTGTTGTTGTTGCTGTTTTTTCTTCTGTTTCTGCTTGATTGCTGTAGACTAAATTAGAAAAAAAAAATCAAGTTTCATTGGCACCATGATAAACATCCTTCTGAGGGCCCCTGACTGAAAAATGATGCGTATATCTCAAACGGGCAAGAAAATAACGCAAATTAAATTGTCAAACGCAGTTAACCACCTGAAAGGGATGATACAGTAATGGTGGAGATGAGAATTGGACTTTTAATTTTTTTCGAGATAAAAAAAAACCAAACACTTCTGCCATAGTACAGAGCATACGATTTTACGAGGAAGTCAAAGTTTGTTTGATGAAAATTGGGTTTGGAATGACTGAAACGTCCAAAATCAAAGTAAAGCAAAGCAACGTAATGAAACAAAATGGCTCCCGCACTTTATTAGAATTGCTCTGTCTTGGATATCCCTGCCATTTCAAAGCCAATTTCAGCAAATAAACGTTAAATTCCTCAGGGAATTACATGCTTCCTTATATAACATAAAACAAAGAAAAAAGTTTAAAAACCTGATATTTATAGGTCTCAACCAAAACTATACGATCCCTTTAAGCGATGTAATGGTTGTTGTTGATGATGTTTGTGTGCTTGTGTGCATCCTCCAATTAATACAGGATTGACTATGTTGATTATTGACATCGCTCCCTATGCATGCTTGAGAAATAAACTTTACTTCTAAAATACCTTAATCAAAACATAATTTCTTAAAGACTTGTACTGTGGGTGTGTCGTGTCATAAACCCGGAAGTCGACTACCGATTGCGGATATTACCATATCACATGAATATAAATGTGACCGTGCACCTCAAAACGAACATAAAGTCGCACACACTGATTTTGCGTGAGGACTGAAAATAAGTGAAATGGGTCAACCTAGCCGAACTTGACTCTTTCATATTTTCTGAAAGAGCAGGTCTTCTTTTACATTATGCTAAAATTTGGTATCATAAAACGGGCAGGAAAGTGTGTTTTTTTTAGCAGTTTATCTCGAACATTTTTGATAGAATAGTGTGATTAAGTGTGTCTTTAGATCCCTTTTTCATTTCTGAAAAGCCTTGTCCACACTCTTCACTTTCAACTCTAATAACTTTTGAAAGGATAGTGCTACTGCTTTGAAAGTTGGCATTGATTATGGACAGAATGGGTTAATGAGGCATCTTTAATTTCAGTTTAAGCTGATAATCCCTTCATTGTTGTTACTCTGGTGGTTTACTTCCTGTTTTTTGTGCCATTCATGGTACAGCCAGCACGGTTTGGTAAAGATTAAGCGCTCGAATAGACACTGTACTTCAGAGCCTCTTTTCTCAGTTCATACTTTTCCTGACTTTGTGCTTTCTTTCCAATATTTAGATTGGGAGAGTCCATTTGATTTGAGTTATATATCATTTTAAAGCTTAAAGTCTGCTCTTTCAGAATATGGTCTTAACTAAAAATTCATGTCTGGCGACTTTTTGTTTGTTTTGAGGTGCAGGGTCACAAATACAAATGGTGTGGAAGTAATTGATCGCTTGCACGATTTTCTACATATCAAATTTGTCCTTTCTTTACTCCATGTCACAGTTGCTTCCTCGATAAATGGCCCAAGATTGCAAGCTTGGTGATTCCCGGTGGGGTCATCCTCTTGGTCAACTGTATCATCTTTGCCGCCGTGTTGGTGCGACTCCGACGAAACGAGATTGCGAAGAAAGCCCGCCAAGGAAATAACACACAGGGGCTGGTGAGGAGGCTCCAAAACGCTATATGCCTACTTCTTCTTCTCGGTCTTCCCTGGAGCATCGGTGGATTTCTCTTCATAAGCAAGTCCAACGTCTTCTTCCAAATGCTCTTCATCGCCTTGAACTCCTTCCAAGGCTTCTTCATCTTCGTTTTCCATTGCCTCCGCCAGCCCGCTGTCAGGGAGGAGCTCATCGGATGCTGTGGCTCCTGTGTACCCGTGTATCAGCCAGCTACTACCCGAACTCCGAAGGCACAGCAGACAGCAACATCCAATGACGCTGCGGGGGGCATTTCGTCGAAAGTCAAAGAACCCGAACCAACGACAATTGCGACTATAGATAACTCGGAACCTCCCATAGTTCAATACGAAACCATAGATGATCAGATCCCTACAAAGAAAGTTCGAAGAAAGACAGGCACTCTTAAAAAGAAAGGGTTTTCGTATTTCTGGTGAGGTCACGTTGATACTGCTTTTACGTTTTAATATCATGGTCGATTTGATATGAATAACTGAAAAAAATAAAAGAAATACATAAATACCTTTCTTTGGTCAACCTTTTCTTTGGATTACCGCATGTCAATGAAGATATTCATAACAAAGGAAGAGTCAATGTGATTGCCGGAATGTATCTAAGTCAAGATTATCATGATTCAATTGTGATCTTTACAGAAACAAAAGTGCATATATTTCTTTCTCTTTTTCATAAATAAATTGTCTTTCTTTCGTAGAGTTCATTCCACTCCACTTGACCTGCAAAAATACAAACCTGACTATGCTCAGGAAATAATTATGACTAGGATGCCTTATAGAACAATGACTGTGCTATTGTGCCAGAGTCTATGGTTGGTAAAAATACGAACATACATAGTTATCAACGCTATTAGGAACTTTTTATAGGCTACTTCAATTTTCATTATCATCACCATTATTTTCTTTTACACTTCCGCATTTCATTATTATCGTTAACAGTGTTGTTGTTATCGTTAACATGAAAATCTTTATCATTGTTAAATCGTTGTTATTGCTACATAACTCATAGTTACTGGATTTATTTACATTATAGCGGGGGGGGGGGGGTGACCTTCCTGATTATAGTTATTCTTACCATAATGTTGTTTTGAGCGCCGTCCAACATTTTTTTTTTTGTAAATTCTTACACTATCATTGAAAATCAATGTTTTGAATAATATTGTCCATGTGGGTTTGACAGGGTGTCATAATTTCCTGTCAATTGTAAATCGTTGCGAATTGATCATATGTGACCGTGCACCTCAAAACGAACATAAAGTCGCACACACTGATTTTGCGTGAGGACTGAAAATAAGTGAAATAGGTCAACCTAGCCGAACTTGACTTTTTCATATTTTCTGAAAGAGCGAGTCTTCTTTTACATTATGCTAAAATTTGGTGTCATAAAACGGGCAGGAAAGTGTGTTTTTTTAGCAGTTTATCTCGAACATTTTTGGTAGAATAGTGCAATTAGGTGTGTCTTTAGAATCCCTTTTTCATTTCTGAAAAACCTTGTCCACACTCTTCACTTTCAACTCTAATAACTTTTGAAAGGATAGTGCTACTGCTTTGAAAGTTGGCATTAATTATGGACAAAATGTGTTAACGAGGCATGCTAAATTTCAGTTTAATCTAATCATCCCTTCATTGTTGTTACTCTGGTGGTTTACTTCCTGTTTTTTGTCCCATTCATCACACAGCCAGCACGGTTTGGTAAAGATTAAGCGCTTGAATAGACACTGTACTTCAGAGCCTCTTTTCTCAGTTCACACTTTTCCTGAGTTTGTGCTTTCTTTCCAATATTTAGATAGGTTAGGAGAGTCCATTTGATTTGAGTTATACATCATTTTAAAGCTTAAAGTCTGCTCTTTCAGAAAATGGTCTTATCTAAAAATTCATGTCTGGCGACTTTTTGTTTGTTTTGAGGTGCAGTGTCACATATACGATTTTAAGCTGACTTGTGTTAAAAACATGATTGTGTAAATAAAGTGGCATTCGCTGCAACAACTATCATGACTTTGTGCCAAATATACCGTCATTATATGTATCCTTTGTATTTACTCATAAATCATTGTTATTAGTATTAGTATTAGTAGTATTGTTATTATTAGTTTTATTATTGTTATCATTATTGAAATTATTATCATTATTACTACTACTATTATTGTAACGTATCTGTAAGACCAGGCTAGCAGACAAATGAAGACAACATGCATAAGGTGTACAGAAGGCCATGTCCATAATTGTAAATATAACCTGTAAGATGATTTCTATGTTAATGACCTAAATAGAAGAAGAAAAAAAAAAAACCACACACACACACGCACACGATAGCGTTTAAAGTATATCAATGCAACACTGTTTACCCTGATTGTATTTTCCAATGATGGCAAATGGTAATGGTATTTCAGTATACAGTAACAAGACAATTATATTTTGCTCGTTCAAATGATATCACTTTGGATTGTATGAAGATGTACCAACTTTTTATATTGACAATGTGTTTTTTAACTTTAAATCGAGGCATTGCTCTAGTTATAAACGTGATTTAGGGAAAGACATAACAACTGATAGATCATTTCCTATAAGAAAGACACAGCATTCCTTATAACCCAACACACTCTTAGTCAAGCGGAGTTGTGTAATGATTAATCATGTATAATGCCAGAGCATGGATGCTTCTTCCAGCTGATCAATCCTGTGCGTACTTTGAGTATTCTGAGTGCCAATTAGCACGGAAGGCGTCTTTGCGTTGTACACGCTGTTCAAAGTCTCCACTCTGTTATAGCAGTTGTGAAGTGTTGGTTTCAGACTCGGACAAGTCTAGAGTCTATGTGATATTTAGTTGAAGACATATAAAAGCACTTGATCGCAATTCACAATGACAAAAGAGATATATGACCTACATTGTGCTCAGGCAAAAGGAAACCCTTATTAAAACATATTTACACCGAAATAACGTAAAAATATAGCACGACATGCTAACGGTTATGGCACGCCAAATGTTTCACAAAAGTGATACAATCAGTTAATCGGCGATAACCTAGGTTTATGGCTCGAAAACCTACTTTATCAACAGAAAAGAACACGTTCTTAAGCCATAAATCGAATGAATCGGTCGATGAACCTTTTTTTTTTCATTTTTATCAGAATTTGGTTCGCCATATGACAAACTAATTGTTTCGTAACAACTGTAAAGTTTATCGGTCGATAAGTTTATCATCGAGCAAATATAATTTTTGGTGATAAACTAATTTTGTCATGTAAAAAACTTTCGCACTTGACGTGTATGAACTCGAGAAACAAAGTTTATTATAGTGAAAAACAGAGTTTATCGATGAATCAGTGCTGTTTGATCGATAAACTTATGTTTGAAAAAGGAAATAAGTTTCAATTAATGTTCATGGGGCCATAAACAGAGTTTTCGACTTATTGGCACAGTTGGCTTGCCATAGACGTCTATATACTACAGCATTATCGTGAGAAGGTCATCATGATTTCAAGAAATTTTGATCAGCTACCACAAAACATTGTGTGATTATGTTATGATGCTTTCCCCTATCATTCTAGATTGAATGTGATCAAGTTCTAGTTATTATCTGCATTATCTTTGTAGGTCTTTATCAATAATCACAATGGCTTTGCTTCAAATTAGTAATGCTTCAGTGAATTTCAAGGAGAGAGAGTTTTGACTGCAGTAAACAGCAACAAGAACAATGTAAAAACCATAAGAATAGGGTGCTGAGATGTTCATTTTCTTTGTTCTTTTTTACCAGCTCTTAATAAATCGACATCAGTCGTGATTTTGACTGACTTTGAAGCACATCCTTCGAGAGATATCTTTATTCAAGAGTCAAAATGGCGCCAAGGCACTGTAAAAGGTCGTAAGGCCTATAAATATCCCTTTTTACAAATGTCACGAAATATTGCCTGGCTAAACAATAATATGCCTGTGCAGGAAATCTTACGGAAAATGCACCTCATATTTTTTTTTTGACAGAATGAAAAAGTAGTCACACGTCACTCTAAAAAACGCTAACATTTGTTTGTTTGTTTGTTGTTGTTTTTTTTTTTTTACCGAGAATGACGGTTGGATTTTGTTTTCTCCGAGGTCCGAATAAATTCACTGGAAATCTATACTATTTAGTCGAAGAGCGTTACGTTAAAATAGGCTTAAACCCGGACATTTTTGGTAACAAGCTGATTTTTTTTTTTCAGGATGGGTCCAGAAATATGTCTAGAATAACATGCTAAAAGTCCGCAAAAATCCCCCTTGAGCGTTTTCCGCAATCCAAGATGGCGTCCAAAATGGCCGCCATTTCCAGAAATTCTTATATCCCTTCAACCAGGTAACCCAAATACAAAAATTAAATGTCTAAATATATGTTTTTAAGGATGAAGAACTGAATAATAGGCATATTAAGAGATGTTGATGAACACAAGTACTGTAATCCAAGATGACGTCCAAAACGACAGCCAGTTCTTGAAATTTTTACAACCTTTCAACTAGGCAACCCAAATACAGAAATCAAATGTCTAAATATATGTTTTTAAGGATAAAGAACTCAATAATAGGCATATTAAGAGATGGTGAGCCATTTCAGCCATTTCCTGAAATTTTTATAACCTTTCAACTAGGCAACCCAATACAAAATGTAAGTGTCTATTTTTCGAAACGTGAAAAACTCAATAAAATACATAATATCAAGAGATGCTGACGCGCACAAGTACCGCTCTTCCTAAAACGCAAAATGCCGTGCAAAATTTCCGGGCAGTAACAATTTTATCTCACAATGATGTAGATAAATGTCAGTATAATTTATAAGAAACTTTTTTTTTAATATAGAAAAATAGTTCTTACTTGTATACAAAGTGTACAAATAAAAACATTTGGATGTTGAAATCAATGAGTGTGTCCCTGTTACGAGAGAAAAATTTCAATATCAGATTTGTTGCTATTTGAACAGAGAGCCGACTAGGAGGCAATTCTCTCTTTTTTTTTACCACATGGCCTATTTTCGTCACCTCAAGCACATGAGATGAAAATTTAGTGCTAGCCTTTTTTATTATCATTACTAACGCATTTGATGTCTACCATGAGGTGAGTTCCATTTGAAATTGTCATTTATCTCTTAGGAAGTAAAAACAATTCTTTTTGGTGTCTGTGTTACATACATGTTCAAAATTAGTGTTAAGATGTGCTACAAAATAATGTGTAATTTATCACATGACAGTGGATTTCTTTGGTGCAGTATATTGCTCCACCTAGAAACACCTAAATTATCTTATTATTTCATGTAGATTAGGTAAAATTATACAACATATAGAAATCAGAGAATATGACACTTATAGTTACTGGAACATGGATGAGGGATACTCCCCTCCCACACGAGGGATTTGTGTGTGTGTGTGTGTGTGTGTGCGTGTGTGTGTGTGTGTGTGTGTGTGTGTGTGTGAAAGTGAAACATAGTGCAAACGTTTGGTAAGACATTGAATTCTTTTCGTCAAAGAGTAGGAAAAATATAAAGTATATTATTCACCGAAACGGGCAATGGGAGGGCGTGGAATGGGGATTCTCCCCCCCCCCCCCGAACATGAGGGATGTTTTGCATTTTCAGACTTGCTATTCAGACATCTGATGCACCCTTTTCATGAAATATTAAATTTTTGTTTCCATCAAAAAAGGAACAACAAGATATGTAATCATGGAAGTGTGCGGTCATAAGGTTGCCCGTAATTTCAAACTTGAAATTCACAGATTTGTTGCACCCATTTGGTGAAATATCCGATGTTTGTTTTCTTTTTAAAAAAACTTCGAAAATATGTATTCAGGAAAGTGTCGGGGAGTGTGGAGTGTGGGAGGAGAATGCTCCTTCCCATACCAAGGACATTTTGCCATTTTCCAATTTGAAATTCAAAGATTTTTTTTTTATATTTGTTTTTGTCAAAAAAGTAAGAAAATATATTTTTGGAAATATGCGGGGAAGGTGTATAAGGCAATGCACCCTACCACAAAATGGAGATTTTTTTCCAGGTTAAGGGTTTTATGGTGCGCAGTGTTGATGAAATACTAGATTCTTGTTTCTATTAAGAACGTAAGTAGAATAAAGAATAGTATGTTCAAGGCAATGAGCTAGTGGAGGGTGTGGGGGACCCCGATCGACCGGAGGGAGTTTTACATTTTTACGATCGTCATTAAACGGCCTAGTGCACCCTTGGTGTTATGTTGAGAAAATTGTACATCCTGAAAGAGTACGTAATTCATAGTCTCAGTATCCCCAACCCCTCATACACAAAGGAGCTTTTACACTTGAATTGAAATGAAAATATTTATAATTGTCACATATTTGATGGAATATTTCGAATTGTTAATCAAAGGGGTATTCAATTTATATCAGGGAAGTGAAGGGTTAGGGTCAGTGAAGCGGTGAAGGGTTAGGAAGGGGAAATCACCCTCCAATATGAGGGAAATAACTTTTGCATTTTATAAGTTAAAGATCTAATGCACACTTTTAATGAGATATTCGGAAATTTGTCAATCTCAAAAGTGTACCGAGCGAGGGACGTTAAGCATTTTTATGATTGCAATTTAATGCCAAAGTGCATATACTTCAGGTTGAACATTTGGAAAATAATGATTGTACAGGCCAACCCCCCCCCCCTTCCCCAATAAGGGGGGGGGGGGGGGCGCATCCAACCCAACTTATATCCATGTTGTGCACATTTAAGGGAAAGACTCCGCTGGACCTTCTGAGTAGTTAAATCTCGAACATTATGTTGAATTTCTTTCTCTCTTGAAACAGGCTAAAATCAGCAATGTTTTTGAAAACAAAATGGCGGCCATTTTGGGCAACATTTGGTTTTCGCGAAGAGAACTCGCGTGGTTTTATTGGTACTTACGTGCTTCATTTTCTCTCAATAAGTATTTCACTGGGTTCCTTATGTCTCAACATACATATTTAGACATTTGAGTGCGTATCGCGGTTACCAAGTTGCAGGTTTATGAGAAAAAATAGGAAATGGCAGCCATTCTAGGATTTCTGAAGTTGCTTAAGTGCTTTATGTGTGCTCTAAATAAGTATTCTTAAGTAGTTCCTTGTGACTCAAAACGTATATTTCAAGTGTGTACAGCTGAAATCTACTTCCAAAATTATGAGAAAAAATATCAGGAAATGGCGGTCATTTTGGCTGCCATCTTTGATTACGGTACTTGCGTGCGTCAACAACTCTTAATATCTATTTTATTGAGTACTTCATGCTTCAAAACATAAATTTAGACATTTAGATTTTGTATTTGAGATAACTGGTTGAAAAGTTTACAGAATTTCAGAAAATGGTGGCCATTTTGGACGCCATCTTAGATTTCGGTCAACATCTCGTAATATAATTTCTTTGAATTGTTCATGCTTCAAAACATATATTCAGACATTCAAATTTTGTATTTGGGATACCTGGTTGAAAAGTTATAGGAATTTCAGGAAATGGCGGCCATTTTGGACGTCATATTGGATTGAACGCTCAAAAAAAGGATGTATGAGGACTTTTAGTATGTTATTCTTGACATGTCATCGTAGCTATCGGGAAAAAAAAAACCAATCAGGTTAAAACTAACACTCTTGGACTAATTGTTTTCCCGTCCACAATAAAGAAGTTTCGAGCTTTATAATTTTTAAGAGAGGACAGAATGATATACTTAGATAACATATAAGCACATGAAAGGAATATTCATATCATATAGTGATATAATGACGTTCATATAGTAAGAATATCATATTCAATGAGGGTGTTTCAATTTCGAAAACTTAGAACTTCTTTGGAAGTTCAAACACAACAATAATCAAGCCACTTAATTGTTGGTTTTAACAAGAACAAAACATAAATAACATGCTTTTGTAAATATTGAGCGCGCTATAATATCAAAGTCATAGGCACAGTAGTGTAATAAGCTTTTCGTTTTCTGTTAGAGCTACAAAATGATTAGTAAAATAGAATGGATTTCTCAAAACATGATTAAGGAGTGACGCGGCATATTTGCTCGTGCGAAAATTATTCCGGGTTTGTTTTCACCAAGGACTTAGGATTAGGGTTAGGGTTGTGAAAGGATTTTAGGTTCGGTTCCATGTGAAGACTAAAATTAGGTTAGGGTTATATGTTTAAGGTAGGATCTGTGTTTGGCTAAGAGTACAAGTAATCTGTGGGTGCAATTATCGTAGGAGCAGGTCTCATGGAACCTTACAAGGAAAGATGTAACAGTCAAAACAATCATTGCTTTGAAGGGGATGGCTAGTACCTGATCAGTGGGAATCAATGGGAATGCTGGGAGATGATTGTTCCAATGCTTGTGGGGTTCATTAAAGAGTACATTATATATCTATAGTGTGAAAATTATTATTTGCTTCACAATGGTCTCATATTCAAGTAATATGCAGTTCAATGTTTCCAGGTAAGCATGCCTGTATACAGTGACGGGGCGATCGTTAACGAACCATTAAAGTGTGAACTGGAAAAAAGAGGCTCTGAAGTAAAGGGTCTATTCAAGTGCTAAATCTTTCCAAACCTTGCCGGCTGTGCGAAGAAGGGGACCCCCCCCCCCCCCAAAAAAAAAAAAAAAAAAAAAAAATAATAATAAATAATAATAATAATAATAATATAAAAAATAAAAATAAATAAATAAATAAAAAAAATACAGGATGTAAACCACTGCAGCAACAACAACGAAGGGATTATTAGATTAAACTGATATCAAGCATGATCAATTGTGACCTTGCACCTCAAAACGAACATAAAGTCGCACACACTGATTTTGTGTGAGGACTGCAAATAAGTGAAATGGGTCAACCTAGCCGAACTTGACTTTTTTATATTTTCTGAAAGAGCGGGTCTTCTTTTACATTGTGCTAAAATTTGGTATCATAAAACGGGCAGGAAAGTGTGTGTGTTTTTTTTTACAGTTTATCTCGAACATTTTTGGTATAATAGTGTGATTAGGTGTGTCTTTAGAATCCCTTTTTCATTTATGAAAAAAATTGTCCACACTCTTCACTTTCAACTCTAATAACTTTTGAAAAGATAGTGCTACTGCTTTGAAAGTTGGCATTAATTACGGACAGAATGTGTTAATGAGGCATGCCTAATTTCAATTTAATCTGATAATCCCTTCATTGTTGTTTCTCTGGTGGTTTACTTCCTGTTTTTTGTCCCATTCATCGCACGGCCAGCACGGTTTGGTAAAGATTAAGCGCTTGAATAGACACTGTACTTCAGAGCCTCTTTTCTCAGTTCACACTTTTCCTACGTTTGTGCTTTCTTTCCAATATTTGATTTGAGTTATACATCATTTGAAAAGCTTAAAGTCTGCTCTTTCAGAATATGGTCTTAACTAAAAATTCATGTCTGGCGACTTTTTGTTTGTTTTGAGGTGCAGGGTCACAATTAACACGTTCTGTCCGTAATGAATGATTACTTTCAAGGCGATAGCACTATCTATTCAAAATTTATTAGAGATAAAAGTGAAGGGTGTGCAAAGGATTTTAAAGAAATGAAAAGGGACCTCTAAAGACGTACATAATCGCACAACTCTTCAAAATGGGCGTGGTAGAAAAACTGCTGAAAACACCCTTTCCAATTCGTTTTATGAACCCCAACTTAAGAATAACGTAGATAAAGCTTAGCTCTTTCAGAAAGTGTGAAAAACTCAAGATTGGCTTTGTCGACCTGTTTTACCTTTTTGACGTCCTCACGCAGAATCAAGGGCAGTGACTTTTTGTTCGTTTTGCGATGCACGTCACATTCATTCAGTTCTTTTCCATTTCTTTTCCCCCTTTCCATCAGAATTTCAAGGAAGTTGAGATGTCTAATCACACTGAAAACGTCCTTGAGATCCTGAGCTACAGTGGCTGTGCATTATCCATCGCAAGTCTCCTCCTCACCATAGTCACATACAGCTTTTCAAAGTGAGTACAGCAGGACCTCGATTGTCCGGCCATCGATTAACCGGTTTTTCTGTAATCCGGACGTCGACTATTAAACTGACAGTATTGTTAATGCTTTCATGTAGTTTCAATATCAAGATACTTTCCAAACAAACACACATTCAACCATTTTCGTGGGAATACAAGACCGTACACATTCCGATCCCCTCAGTTAGACTGTAGCTTTAAAGTCAATTCGTGAGACGATGTCAATGATTGGTACCGCGCTTGTCACTGGCACTGCGTGCACAGCAGTGGTATAAGTTACAATGCAGTGGGAGTATCGAATTCGACGAGTCGCAATCTCGTTTTCGTTGTCTGTCAATATCAGTCAAACAAACAACACATGAATACATTGAATACAATACATGACGGATATTTTACGTTAGTCCTATATTTCAATTTATTTCCCTTTCACATCAAGTATGGAACATGACAAGGCCATGCAGATGATTGTAATATCATAAAGAACATCGGTAATAACATGTGTCTAGCATGGAATGCTAGAAAGTGCTGTATGTGAATATACCTCCGGCCAAATCGATTATCCGGAGGCCTGCTCACGCGGCCGCTCCCGTCGTGCCCGAATAATCGAGGTCCTACTCTGGACGCTGCTCATTTCTCTTTCTCTGCAAAGATCCCCATGTGCAGAATGAATCCGTCTTATATGTTCAGTTGGTTGGGATTCATAGCCGACCCGTTCCAAGTGTTCTTTTCTAAGCTTTACGCATGTTGTGACTGCAGTTCGACACCCACTAACGCCACGCTGAGCTAGAAGAAGACAGCGTTCTCTTATCGATGATTCAGTGCGGCTGATTAATGAGCTCTTTGAGATGTTAGTGACAGAGTCATTACATCGAAGACAAAAGTAGCTAAGCTTGTTTATGGGCCCATGTAAAGTTGTGGATTTCATGGATTCAGAATGTTCGTACTAACTTTCTCCAAGGTCTATGGTGTCTGTGATGAATAAATCAATTGAAAAACATACTAATTATTGTATATAATTAATATATATATATATATATATATATATATATATATATATATATATGGTGGAAGGGGTCGTTGTTTTTTGGAGTATATGAAAGGAAAGTGTTATTATCACATAAATTGTAGTTGTATAGAAACCGACGGGGGAGTTGTGATATTGCGGAGACTGATTTTGCTACAACACGCATAGACACCTACCCATATACTCAGGACTCGTCCTCGACGGGTTAGACAAATAAGACATGAAGATGCAGATTTGCATTTCAAATTCAGCCCCTTAGAAGTTACGTCTGATGGTTAAAACATTATCTTACCGAAGGGTTGGATTTCAACTCAAGTCATGATAGTTCAATAAGAAGTCATTTAGGCCTACGTCTCGTCAACAACATGTTGTCTTCAGGCTCATACCCAATCAGAGGAACTACGTATACATTAGCCCTTTCCTTACACGTGCAGTTCGTTGAACTCCTGACTCATCTGCTCTGAGTAAGATATTGTATACAATGTCTGTTTTTTGTTTGTTTGTTTTTTCAGGAAATTGCGCCAAAAGCAGCCGAATCAAATTTTGATCTGCCTCGCTGTATCTCTCACGTGCCTTTATGTGACATTTATCATTGTCGCAACGTTATTCAGTCGCCCGAAAGACGCCGAGATTTCCAAAGGCCCGAGTATCGGTTGCTACGTGGTTGCTGGCTTGATGCATTATTTCACTCTGGCTAGCTTAACATGGATGGGCGTAGAGGGCGTTCACCTGTATCTCCTCTTCGTTCGAGTTGTCAACTTTCAGATTCCGGGTTTCATGCCGAAGGCGATTTCCGTTGCGTGGGGTAATGTGTTCACATTTAGGCGCATACATTCAAACCTATTAACATGAAATGTCAAGGAGTTTCGTCAGACAGCCACACTATCAGTTCATGAAATTTTGTAATCTAAATGTTGTCAAATTAATATAATCTTATTGCAATTTATTGTTGCAATAATACGCTTAATGATTTGAGTATATGAATATAAGAACGACCCAAGTCCAATTTTTGGCCAAATTCAGTTTGACATGGGAAATTGTAGCTTATGCATGGACTCATCTTGTGTGTAAATGATAAATTCTAATTACCCCCGGAAGTGCCTGAAATGAATGAGTTAAATCTTATATTAATGTAAGAATGAAGGACTTGGGTCATTCTTACATTCATATAATAGCGCCCTCTCTCATCCTTCTCAAATCTCTATAGCAGAATATCATGTATATGAATCAAAGAACGACCCAAGTCCATATGAATCAAAGAACGACCCAAGTCCACCACACAAAATGGCCTCTCCACAATTAATGTAAATGTTAATTGTCATAATGATATATGTTCTAATTTGTATATACAATGTTGCCTTCCCATCACAGTTAAATAGAATATTATTGGACAAATAAAAAAGATATGAAGGTTTTTTTTTAGTTTACTCGAATTGATCTTCCATGGACTTGGGTCGTTCTTATATTTATATACTCATTTATGTAAAGGCATATATCGACATACTGCCATTCTTTCGCCCATGTTTTTTTACTACATTATAAGCATTTATTCTACAATACAGAAGTTTTCACAGCTATGTATTTCAGGCGCAAAATGTTATTATCATGCCTACGTATATTTTTGGCTGGTAAAGTTCGATGAATTAATATGCGTATGTCTGTTTGTTTTGTTTTTTTTTTTTTTTTGGGGGGGGGACATCATTTCTTCTTCATCCTTTCCACTTTCTCACTTGATGATAACATTTTATCATTTGAACTTATGGGGAAATAGTTATGGGAATGCGTTACAAAGAACCCCTATGTAATCTCCCTCCCCCCCCCCCCCCCCTCTCCTTGCCGTGTTTCGATTTACATAATAATGCACGGTAAGGTTAACAAAATCAAGTATATTTTGATACAATGGATTTATTCTCTCTCCCTCTTTTTCCTTCCCACCTCTCTGTCTCCGCTACGTCTTCTTTTCAATATTTCCTCCACTCTTCCCACCTCATTTTATTTTTCTCTGTCTGTGCTATCAATTTTGTATATGCCAGGTATCCCCGTTTTAGTCGTTGTGACGACAGGAGCTGTAAACAGGGAAGATTACGTACACGAAGACGTGTGAGTAACTTGTTGTTCGATCAGGGTAGGTGTGACCCTTTCTCACACATCCTTGTTTAAAGCTCCCTGCAGCTTCATTGACCTGTCAAATCGGCAGTGACATTGACTATTTTTGAAGAGGAAATCTACCCAAAAGGTTCAAGGGCAAAGTAGTACGCCGATGGTATGTCCCATCTAGGAACGACATACAATTTTTGATTGCTTTGGGCTGCCTTCATATTAGCATCAATGTTTGATTGTTGTTGTTGCTGTTTTTTTCTTCTGTTTCTGCTTGATTGCTGTAGACTAAATTAGAAAAAAAAATCAAGTTTCATTGGCACCATGATAAACATCCTTCTGAGGGCCCCTGACTGAAAAATGATGCGTATATCTCAAACGGGCAAGAAAATAACGCAAATTAAATTGTCAAACGCAGTTAACCACCTGAAAGGGATGATACAGTAATGGTGGAGATGAGAATTGGACTTTTAATTTTTTTCGAGATAAAAAAAAACCAAACACTTCTGCCATAGTACAGAGCATACCATTTTACGAGGAAGTCAAAGTTTGTTTAATGAAAATTGGGTTTGGAATGACTGAAACGTCCAAAATCAAAGTAAAGCAAAGCAACGTAATGAAACAAAATGGCTCCCGCACTTTATTAGAATTGCTCTGTCTTGGATATCCCTGCCATTTCAAAGCCAATTTCAGCAAATAAACGTTAAATTCCTCAGGGAATTACATGCTTCTTTATATTACATAAAACAAAGAAAAAAGTTTAAAAACCTGATATTTATAGGTCTCAACCAAAACTATACGATCCCTTTAAGCGATGTAATGGTTGTTGTTGATGATGTTTGTGTGCTTGTGTGCATCCTCCAATTAATACAGGATTGACTATGTTGATTATTGACATCGCTCCCTATGCATGCTTGAGAAATAAACTTTACTTCTAAAATACCTTAATCAAAACATAATTTCTTAAAGACTTGTACTGTGGGTGTGTCGTGTCATAAACCCGGAAGTCGACTACCGATTGCGGATATTACCATATCACATGAATATAAATGTGACCGTGCACCTCAAAACGAACATAAAGTCGCACACACTGATTTTGCGTGAGGACTGAAAATAAGTGAAATGGGTCAACCTAGCCGAACTTGACTCTTTCATATTTTCTGATAGAGCAGGTCTTCTTTTACATTATGCTAAAATTTGGTATCATAAAACGGGCAGGAAAGTGTGTTTTTTTAGCAGTTTATCTCGAACATTTTTGTTAGAATAGTGTGATTAAGTGTGTCTTTAGATCCCTTTTTCATTTCTGAAAAACCTTGTCCACACTCTTCACTTTCAACTCTAATAACTTTTGAAAGGATAATGCTACTGCTTTGAAAGTTAGCATTAATTATGGACAAAATGTGTTAATGAGGCATCTTTAATTTCAGTTTAAGCTGATAATCCCTTCATTGTTGTTACTCTGGTGGTTTACTTCCTGTTTTTTGTGCCATTCATGGCACAGCCAGCACGGTTTGGTAAAGATTAAGCGCTTGAATAGACACTGTACTTCAGAGCCTCTTTTCTCAGTTCACACTTTTCCTGACTTTGTGCTTTCTTTCCAATATTTAGATAGGTTGGGAGAGTCTATTTGATTTGAGTTATATATCATTTTAAAGCTTAAAGTCTGCTCTTTCAGAATATGGTCTTAATAAAAATTCATGTCTGGCGACTTTTTGTTTGTTTTGAGGTGCAGGGTCACAATTACAAATGGTGTGGAAGTAATTGATCGCTTGCACGATTTTCTGCATATCAAATTTGTCCTTTCTTTACTCCATGTCACAGTTGCTTCCTCGATAAATGGCCCAAGATTGCAAGCTTGGTGATTCCCGGTGGGGTCATCCTCTTGGTCAACTGTATCATCTTTGCCGCCGTGTTGGTGCGACTCCGACGAAACGAGATTGCGAAGAAAGCCCGCCAAGGAAATAACACACAGGGGCTGGTGAGGAGGCTCCAAAACGCTATATGCCTACTTCTTCTTCTCGGTCTTCCCTGGAGCATCGGTGGATTTCTCTTCATAAGCAAGTCCAACGTCTTCTTCCAAATGCTCTTCATCGCCTTGAACTCCTTCCAAGGCTTCTTCATCTTCGTTTTCCATTGCCTCCGCCAGCCCGCTGTCAGGGAGGAGCTCATCGGATGCTGTGGCTCCTGTGTACCCGTGTATCAGCCAGCTACTACCCGAACTCCGAAGGCACAGCAGACAGCAACATCCAATGACGCTGCGGGGGGCATTTCGTCGAAAGTCAAAGAACCCGAACCAACGACAATTGCGACTATAGATAACTCGGAACCTCCCATAGTTCAATACGAAACTATAGATGATCAGATCCCTACAAAGAAAGTTCGAAGAAAGACAGGCACTCTTAAAAAGAAAGGGTTTTCGTATTTCTGGTGAGGTCACGTTGATACTGCTTTTACGTTTTAATATCATGGTCGATTTGATATGAATAACTGAAAAAAAATAAAAGAAATACATAAATAGCTTTCTTTGGTCAACCTTTTCTTTGGAATACCGCATGTCAATGAAGATATTCATAACAAAGGAAGAGTCAATGTGATTGCCGGAATGTATCTAAGTCAAGATTATCATGATTCAATTGTGATCTTTACAGAAACAAAAGTGCATATATTTCTTTCTCTTTTTCATAAATAAATTGCCTTTCTTTCGTAGAGTTCATTCCACTCCACTTGAGCTGCAAAAATACAAACCTGACTATGCTCAGGAAATAATTATGACTAGGATGCCTTATAGAACAATGACTGTGCTATTGTGCCAGAGTCTATGGTTGGTAAAAATACGAACATACATAGTTATCAACGCTATTAGGAACTTTTTATAGCCTACTTCAATTTTCATTATCATCACCATTATTTTCTTTTACACTTCCGCATTTCATTATTATCGTTAACAGTGTTGTTGTTATCGTTAACATGAAAATCTTTATCACTGTTAAATCGTTGTTATTGCTACATAACTCATAGTTACTGGATTTATTTACATTCTATAGCGGGGGGGGGGGGGGTGACCTTCCTGATTATAGTTATTCTTACCATAATGTTGTTTTGAGCGCCGTCCAACATTTTTTTTTTTGTAAATTCTTACACTATCATTGAAAATCAATGTTTTGAATGATATTGTCCATGTGGGTTTGACAGGGTGTCATAATTTCCTGTCAATTGTAAATCGTTGCGAATTGATCATATACGATTTTAAGCTGACTTGTGTTAAAAACATGATTGTGTAAATAAAGTGGCATTCGCTGCAACAACTATCATGACTTTGTGCCAAATATACCGTCATTATATGTATCCTTTGTATTTACTCATAAATCATTGTTATTAGTATTAGTATTAGTAGTATTGTTATTATTAGTTTTATTATTGTTATCATTATTGAAATTATTATCATTATTACTACTACTATTAATGTAACGTATCTGTAAGACCAGGCTAGCAGACAAATGAAGACAACATGCATAAGGTGTACAGAAGGCCATGTCCATAATTGTAAATATAACCTGTAAGATGATTTCTATGTTAATGACCTAAATAGAAGAAGAAAAAACACACACACACACACGCACACGATAGCGTTTAAAGTATATCAATGCAACACTGTTTACCCTGATTGTATTTTCCAATGATGGCAAATGGTAATGGTATTTCAGTATACAGTAACAAGACAATTATATTTTGCTCGTTCAAATGATATCACTTTGGATTGTATGAAGATGTACCAACTTTTTTATATTGACAATGTGTTTTTTAACTTTAAATCGAGGCATTGCTCTAGTTATAAACGTGATTTAGGGAAAGACATAACAACTGATAGATCATTTCCGTTAAGAAAGACACAGCATTCCTTATAACCCAACACACTCTTAGTCAAGCGGAGTTGTGTAATGATTAATCATGTATAATGCCAGAGCATGGATGCTTCTTCCAGCTGATCAATCCTGTGCGTACTTTGAGTATTCTGAGTGCCAATTAGCACGGAAGGCGTCTTTGCGTTGTACACGCTGTTCAAAGTCTCCACTCTGTTATAGCAGTCGTGAAGTGTTGGTTTCAGACTCGGACAAGTCTAGAGTCTATGTGATATATAGGTGAAGACATATAAAAGCACTTGATCGCAATTCACAATGACAAAAGAGATATATGACCCACATTGTGCTTAGGCAAAAGGAAACCCTTATTAAAACATATTTACACCGAAATAACGTAAAAATATAGCACGACATGCTAACGGTTATGGCACGCCAAATGTTTCACAAAAGTGATACAATCAGTTAATCGGCGATAACCTAGGTTTATGGCTCGAAAACCTACTTTATCAACAGAAAAGAACACGTTCTTAAGCCATAAATCAAATGAATCGGTCGATGAACCCTTTTTTTCATTTTTATCAGAATTTGGTTCGCCATATGACAAACTAATTGTTTCGTAACAACTGTAAAGTTTATCGGTCGATAAGTTTATCATCGAGCAAATATAATTTTTGGTGATAAACTAATTTTGTCATGTAAAAAACTTTCGCACTTGACGTGTATGAACTCGAGAAACAAAGTTTATTATAGTGAAAAACAGAGTTTATCGATGAATCAGTGCTGTTTGATCGATAAACTTATGTTTGAAAAAGGAAATAAGTTTCAATTAATGTTCATGGGGCCATAAACAGAGTTTTCGACTTATTGGCACAGTTGGCTTGCCATAGACGTCTATATACTACAGCATTATCGTGAGAAGGTCATCATGATTTCAAGAAATTTGATCAGCTACCACAAAACATTGTGTGATTATGTTATGATGCTTTCCCCTATCATTCTAGATTGAATGTGATCAAGTTCTAGTTATTATCTGCATTATCTGTGTAGGTCTTTATCAATAATCACAATGGCTTTGCTTCAAATTAGTAATGCTTCAGTGAATTTCAAGGAGAGAGAGTTTTGACTGCAGTAAACAGCAACAAGAACAATGTAAAAACCATAAGCATAGGGTGCTGAGATGTTCATTTTCTTTGTTCTTTTTTACCAGCTCTTAATAAATCGACACCAGTCGTGATTTTGACTGACTTTGAAGCATATCCTTCGAGAGATATCTTTATTCAAGAGTCAAAATGGCGCCAAGGCACTGTAAAAGGTCGTAAGGCCTATAAATATCCCTTTTTACAAATGTCACGAAATATTGCCTGGCTAAACAATAATATGCCTGTGCAGGAAATCTTACGGAAAATGCACCTCATATTTTATTTTATTTTTTTTTTGACAGAATGAAAAAGTAGTCACACGTCACTCTAAAAAACGCTAACATTTGTTTGTTTGTTTGTTGTTGTTGTTTTTTTTTTACCGAGAATGACGGTTGGATTTTGCTTTCTCCGAGGTCCGAATAAATTCACTGGAAATCTATACTATTTAGTCGAAGAGCGTTACGTTAAAATAGGCTTAAACCTGGACATTTTTGGTAACAAGCTGATTTTTTTTTTTCAGGATGGGTCCAGAAATATGTCTAGAATAACATGCTAAAAGTCCGCAAAAATCCCCCTTGAGCGTTTTCCGCAATCCAAGATGGCGTCCAAAATGGCCGCCATTTCCAGAAATTCTTATATCCCTTCAACAAGGTAACCCAAATACAAAAATTAAATGTCTAAGTATATGTTTTTAAGGATGAAGAACTGAATAATAGGCATATTAAGAGATGTTGATGAACACAAGTACTGTAATCCAAGATGACGTCGAAAACGACAGCCAGTTCTTGAAATTTTTACAACCTTTCAACTAGGCAACCCAAATACAGAAATCAAATGTCTAAATATATGTTTTTAAGGATAAAGAACTCAATAATAGGCATATTAAGAGATGGTGAGCCATTTCAGCCATTTCCTGAAATTTTTATAACCTTTCAACTGGGCAACCCAATACAAAATTTAAGTGTCTATTTTTTCGAAACGTGAAAAACTCAATAAAATACATAATATCAAGAGATGCTGACGCGCGCAAGTACCGCTCTTCCTAAAACGCAAAATGCCGTGCAAAATTTCCGGGCAGTAACAATTTTATCTCACAATGATGTAGATAAATGTCAGTATAATTTATAAGAAACTTTTTTTTTAATATAGAAAAATAGTTCTTACTTGTATACAAAGTGTACAAATAAAAACATTTGGATGTTGAAATCAATGAGTGTGTCCCTGTTACGAGAGAAAAATTTCAATATCAGATTTGTTGCTATTTGAACAGAGAGCCGACTAGGAGGCAATTCTCTCTTTTTTTTTTACCACATGGCCTATTTTCGTCACCTCAAGCACATGAGATGAAAATTTAGTGCTAGCCTTTTTTATTATCATTACTAACGCATTTGATGTCTACCATGAGGTGAGTTCCATTTGAAATTGTCATTTATCTCTTAGGAAGTAAAAACAATTCTTTTTGGTGTCTGTGTTACATACATGTTCAAAATTAGTGTTTACATGTGCTACAAAATAATGTGTAATTTATCACATGACAGTGGATTTCTTTGGTGCAGTATATTGCTCCACCTAGAAACACCTAAATTATCTTATCATTTCATGTAGATTAGGTAAAATTATACAAAATATAGAAATCAGAGAATATGACACTTATAGTTACTGGAACATGGATGAGGGATACTCCCCTCCCACACGATGGATTTGTGTGTGTGTGTGTGTGTGTGTGTGTGTGTGCGTATGTGTGTGTGTGTGTGTGCGTGTGTTACTTGAAAGTGAAACATAGTGCAAACGTTTGGTAAGACATTGAATTCTTTTCGTCAAAGAGTAGGAAAAATATAAAGTATATTATTCACCGAAACGGGCAATGGGAGGGCGTGGAATGGGGATTCTCCCTCCCCCCCCCCCCCCCCCCCGAATATGAGGGATGTTTTGCATTTTCAGACTTGCTATTCAGACATCTGATGCACCCTTTTCGTGAAATATTAAATTTTTTTTCCATCAAAAAAGGAACAACAAGATATGTAATCATGGAAGTGTGCGGTCATAAGGTTGCCCGTAATTTCAAACTTGAAATTCACAGATCTGTTGCACCCATTTGGTGAAATATCCGATGTTTGTTTTCTATTTAAAAAACTTCGAAAATATGTATTCAGGAAAGTGTCGGGGAGTGTGGAGTGTGGGAGGAAAATGCCCCTTCCCATACCAAGGACATTTTGCCATTTTCCAATTTGAAATTCAACGATTTTTTTTTATATTTGTTTTTGTCAAAAAAAGTAAGAAAATATATTTTTGGAAATATGCGGGGAAGGTGTATAAGGCAATGCACCCTACCACAAAATGGAGATTTTTTTCCAGGTTAAGGGTTTTATGGTGCGCAGTGTTGATGAAATACTAGATTCTTGTTTCTATTAAGAACGTAAGTAGAATAAAGAATAGTATGTTCAAGGCAATGAGCTAGTGGAGGGTGTGGGGGACCCCGATCGACCGGAGGGAGTTTAACATTTTTACGATCGTCATTAAACGGCCTAGTGCACCCTTGGTGTTATGTTGAGAAAATTGTACATCCTGAAAAAGTACGTAATTCATAGTCTCAGTATCCCCAACCCCTCATACACAAAGGAGCTTTTACACTTGAATTGAAATGAAAATATTTATAATTGTCACATATTTGATGGAATATTTCGAATTGTTAATCAAAGGGGTATCTAATTTATATCAGGGAAGTGAAGGGTTAGGGTCAGTGAAGCGGTGAAGGGTTAGGAAGGGGAAATCACCCTCCAATATGAGGGAACTAACTTTTGCATTTTATAAGTTAAAGATCTAATGCACACTTTTAATGAGATATTCGGAAATTTGTCAATCTCAAAAGTGTACCGAGCGAGGGACGTTTAGCATTTTTATGATTGCAATTTAATGCCGAAGTGCATATACTTCAGGTTGAACATTTGAAAAATAATGATTGTACAGGACAACCACCCGCCCCCCCCTTCCCCAACAAGGGGGGGGGGGGGCGCATCCAACCCAACTTATATCCATGTTGTGCACATTTAAGGGAAAGACTCCGCTGGACCTTCTGAGTAGTTAAATCTCGAACGTTATGTTGAATTTCTTTCTCTCTTGAAACAGGCTAAAATCAGCAATGTTTTTGAAAACAAATTGGCGGCCATTTTGGGCAACATTTGGTTTTCGCGAAGAGAACTCGCGTGGTTTTATTGGTACTTACGTGCTTCATTTTCTCTCAATAAGTATTTCACTGGGTTCCTTATGTCTCAACATATATTTAGACATTTGAGTGCGTATCGCGGTTACCAAGTTGCAGGGTTATGAGAAAAAATAGGAAATGGCAGCCATTTTAGGATTTCTGAAGTTGCTGAAGTGCTTTATGTGTGCTCTAAATAAGTATTCTAAAGTAGTTCCTTGTGACTCAAAGCGTATATTTCAAGTGCGTACAGCTGAAATCTACTTCCAAAATTATGAGAAAAAATATCAGGAAATGGCGGTCATTTTGGCTGCCATCTTTGATTACGGTACTTGCGTGCGTCAACAACTCTTAATATCTATTTTAATGAGTATTTCATGCTTCAAAACATGTATTTAGACATTTAGATTTTGTATTTGAGATAACTGGTTGAAAACTTTAAAGAATTTCAGAAAATGGTGGCCATTTTGGACGCCATCTTAGATTTCGGTCAACATCTCGTAACATAATTTCTTTGAATTGTTCATGCTTCAAAACATATATTCAGACATTTAAATTTTGTATTTGGGATACCTGGTTGAAAAGTTATAGGAATTTCAGGATATGGCGGCCATTTTGGACGTCATATTGGATTGAACGCTCAAAGTGTACCGAGCGAGGGACGTTTAGCATTTTTATGATTGCAATTTAATGCCGAAGTGCATATACTTCAGGTTGAACATTTGAAAAATAATGATTGTACAGGACAACCACCCGCCCCCCCCCCCTTCCCCAACAAGGGGGGGGGGGGCGCATCCAACCCAACTTATATCCATGTTGTGCACATTTAAGGGAAAGACTCCGCTGGACCTTCTGAGTAGTTAAATCTCGAACGTTATGTTGAATTTCTTTCTCTCTTGAAACAGGCTAAAATCAGCAATGTTTTTGAAAACAAATTGGCGGCCATTTTGGGCAACATTTGGTTTTCGCGAAGAGAACTCGCGTGGTTTTATTGGTACTTACGTGCTTCATTTTCTCTCAATAAGTATTTCACTGGGTTCCTTATGTCTCAACATATATTTAGACATTTGAGTGCGTATCGCGGTTACCAAGTTGCAGGGTTATGAGAAAAAATAGGAAATGGCAGCCATTTTAGGATTTCTGAAGTTGCTGAAGTGCTTTATGTGTGCTCTAAATAAGTATTCTAAAGTAGTTCCTTGTGACTCAAAGCGTATATTTCAAGTGCGTACAGCTGAAATCTACTTCCAAAATTATGAGAAAAAATATCAGGAAATGGCGGTCATTTTGGCTGCCATCTTTGATTACGGTACTTGCGTGCGTCAACAACTCTTAATATCTATTTTAATGAGTATTTCATGCTTCAAAACATGTATTTAGACATTTAGATTTTGTATTTGAGATAACTGGTTGAAAACTTTAAAGAATTTCAGAAAATGGTGGCCATTTTGGACGCCATCTTAGATTTCGGTCAACATCTCGTAACATAATTTCTTTGAATTGTTCATGCTTCAAAACATATATTCAGACATTTAAATTTTGTATTTGGGATACCTGGTTGAAAAGTTATAGGAATTTCAGGATATGGCGGCCATTTTGGACGTCATATTGGATTGAACGCTCAAAGTGTACCGAGCGAGGGACGTTTAGCATTTTTATGATTGCAATTTAATGCCGAAGTGCATATACTTCAGGTTGAACATTTGAAAAATAATGATTGTACAGGACAACCACCCGCCCCCCCCCCCTTCCCCAACAAGGGGGGGGGGGGCGCATCCAACCCAACTTATATCCATGTTGTGCACATTTAAGGGAAAGACTCCGCTGGACCTTCTGAGTAGTTAAATCTCGAACGTTATGTTGAATTTCTTTCTCTCTTGAAACAGGCTAAAATCAGCAATGTTTTTGAAAACAAATTGGCGGCCATTTTGGGCAACATTTGGTTTTCGCGAAGAGAACTCGCGTGGTTTTATTGGTACTTACGTGCTTCATTTTCTCTCAATAAGTATTTCACTGGGTTCCTTATGTCTCAACATATATTTAGACATTTGAGTGCGTATCGCGGTTACCAAGTTGCAGGGTTATGAGAAAAAATAGGAAATGGCAGCCATTTTAGGATTTCTGAAGTTGCTGAAGTGCTTTATGTGTGCTCTAAATAAGTATTCTAAAGTAGTTCCTTGTGACTCAAAGCGTATATTTCAAGTGCGTACAGCTGAAATCTACTTCCAAAATTATGAGAAAAAATATCAGGAAATGGCGGTCATTTTGGCTGCCATCTTTGATTACGGTACTTGCGTGCGTCAACAACTCTTAATATCTATTTTAATGAGTATTTCATGCTTCAAAACATGTATTTAGACATTTAGATTTTGTATTTGAGATAACTGGTTGAAAACTTTAAAGAATTTCAGAAAATGGTGGCCATTTTGGACGCCATCTTAGATTTCGGTCAACATCTCGTAACATAATTTCTTTGAATTGTTCATGCTTCAAAACATATATTCAGACATTTAAATTTTGTATTTGGGATACCTGGTTGAAAAGTTATAGGAATTTCAGGATATGGCGGCCATTTTGGACGTCATATTGGATTGAACGCTCAAAAAAGGATG
Source organism: Diadema antillarum (assembly GCF_040938485.1). Taxonomy (NCBI): domain Eukaryota; kingdom Metazoa; phylum Echinodermata; class Echinoidea; order Diadematoida; family Diadematidae; genus Diadema; species Diadema antillarum. The sequence continues at coordinate 5,347,374 of NW_027270895.1, forward strand.
TATGAGGACTTTTAGTATGTTATTCTAGACACGTCACCGTAGCTATCGGGAAAAAAACAATCAGGTTAAAACTAACTCTCTTGGACTAATTGTTTTCCCGTCCACAATAAAGAAGTTTCGAGCTTTATAATTTTTAAGAGAGGACAGAATGATATACTTAGATAACATATAAGCACATGAAAGGAATGTAATTATTACAATAGATATTGTCAAACCTCGCAGATAATAGTTGATTGAGGCCGGGTGCCAATATCTTAATTGTTAGCTTCAGTGCTTCAAATCTATTGGATATTCGCCAAAAGAGAAGAATGAACAAAGCCCTTGCTCCCTGTCACCTGGTCCCATGATTTGCTTGGAGTGGGACTGATATAATGTCGCTTTCAGATGGACTGAAATCACAACCAAGTTTCACATTAAGCCGCGGTCACTCTCTCCACTCTTATTTTGTAAATTGAGTGGATGAAACTGAAGCAAAAAAAAAAAGAGAAGATAATAACAGTAATTTATACCAACGCTGCGGAAGCAGTTAACGCCATGCCACCTCGTGTTAACTGACGTCCAGCGCTCGCTTCAACAATAATCAAGTACATGTTGGCCTTCTCCGAAATGCACACTGGTAGTGCATTTCCTTGTCTTTCAGACCATGCGTCATTTTGTGTATTTGTTGGTTTCAGAAGATGTTGCGTTCTAACGTTTAGTGCATTTCCTTTTGAGTGACTGCGTGTCTTCTTTTCTGATCACTGACAATCAGAGACGGGAAGAGAAAAACAACTTTGGGGATATTGGCTGTTATGGAGTGTTCATCCTCACGAGATTGGTCTCTCTTCCTTTTGCTGGTGTTTCTTTGTGCACGTCCATCCATCAGCTATGGCAGAAGTAAGCAATTGTCTTTATCATCATTATTACTACCATTTTCTTACGTCAGGTATTCACATGCTCCAATCTACTGATATGAATTTGGATTTGATTCAGTCTAGTAAGTGCAGTGATGTCATCATCGTGCAGTCACAAATTAAAATGCAAGTCGTCAAGGGGCAAGGTATATCATCATTATTTATTTTTTTTTTTTGCGATACGTTAAAAGTCGGAGCCATCAGAAAGGTTGAAACAGAAAAGCAAGACTTGGCCCCATTTCATAACAGATGTTACGATAGCAACTTATGTTGAAATGGCAATTTCCCATGGCAACAGCCAATCAGGAACAGTTGCGTATCGAGGGGGGGGGGGGGGGGGGCAAGAGGGGCACGTGCCCCGGGCGCCACTCCTTGCGGGCGCCAAAAACAAGAAAAGAAGGAAAAAAAACGAAGAAGAAAAAAAAAATCGCCCGGACTCGGGGGGGGGGGGGGGGGGAAGAATGGGGGGGGGGGGGGGGTACAAAACCAAATCAAGCAAGATTAGAAACAAAACATGATGATGACGCGGACATAAGCGGAAATACAAACATTTTCGGCTCGCTCGCTGCGTTCGCTTGCCAAAATTTATCAAAAAAAAAAAACAATAAAAAAAAGATAAGACCAAAACGTGATGATGACGCGGACAAAATGACAGTGTCTATTGTGTTCACACATGGTATTTTACATTTAGCAGGCAAAATGTTACACGGACCATGCAGCGGCTGCAATTTCTTCCGCTCTGAAGCGATTGCCGATTGGATCAAAAAGAGGGCACCAATGGTTTCGAACATAGGGGAGGGGGAGGCGCAAAAAAAACCCAAGTCAAACAAGATAAGAACAAAATCTAATAATGACGCAGAATATACCAATTTCGACGGCTCACTCGCTCGTACTAATTTAGAGTATTTTTACAAGTCCTCAGTGTGTTGGTATTAATCGTTATCTATAAGGCCGTCACTTTATCTCTATGGGAATCGTAGATTTAATAAGCAAAAATGACAAGAATTCCATGTTTTGTAAGCTGATATACAAAAACTTTCGGCTCGTTCGCTTCGCATGCCTCGCTCGCCAAAATTTATATTTAAAAAAAAAACCTAAACGTGATGATAACGCGAAAATATACAAATTGCGGCTCACTCGGTCGTACTAATTTAGAGAATTTTTGCAAGCTAGTCCTCATTTTGTTGGTACAAATCGTTATCTATAAGGCCGTCACTATATCTTGATTAGAATCGTAAGATTTAACAACCAAAAAATGACAAGAATTCCATGTTTTGTATGCTGAAATACACAAATTTGCGGCTCGTTTGCTGCGCTCGCTCGGCAAAATTTATAAAAAAGAGATAAGAACAAAACGTCATGATGACGCGGAAATATACAAATTTCGGCTCACTCGCTGGTACTAATTTAGAATATTTTCAAGTCCTCATTTTTTTTGGTATAAATCGTTATCTATAAGGCCGTCACTACATCTTGATTAGAATTGTAAGATTTGATAAGCAAAAAATTACAAGAATTCCATGTTTTGTTAGCTAAGATGCAAAAATTTTCGGCTCGCTCGCTGCGCTCGCTCACTAAAATTTATATGAAATAAGAAATAAGAACAAAACGTGATGATGACGAGGAAATAATATACAAATTGCGTCTCACTCGCTCGTACTGATTTAGAGTATTTTTTTTTTCAAATCCTCAGTTTGTTGGTATAAATCGTTATCTATAAGTCCGTCACTATATCTTGATTAGATTTGTAAGATTTATTAACCAAAAAAAAAAAATGACAAGAATTCCATGTTTTGTAAGCTGAAATACAATAATTCTCGATATTTGATTCTGATATTTGAATCACCCTCAAAAGACCCCTTTTAAGTGCTTGAAAAAGCATATCATGTGGACCTTTTGTAAAGTCCCTCCCGGAATGGGGTTGGAGAGGTGCAATTTTCGCGCTTGCCCCGGGCGCCGTTTTCCCTAGATACGCCACTGATCAGGAAGCTGGATTCCTGTCGTTACCATGACAATTGTCATTCCTGCAAGAGTTGCTATCGTATCAACTTTTCTTTTCTCTTTTTCAAATGGGGCCCAGATGTTCCTGCAGCCCCCCAAGCCTCGTTGATGAATCATCTTGGTCGAGAGTGATAAGATGTCTGTAAGGTTGAAAGTCTTTGAAGTATGATGAATATGCGATCATTATCGTCTTGTTTAATTGTTTTTGATGTAAGATCCGTAATGTTCAGATAACATTTTTTTTTTTCAGAAAATACATCCACTTCTCTATCGTATAGGTATTATTATTACATGAAAGTGCCGAATTCCGTTTAGGTCAGCATATATTTTTCTTTCTTTCTTTAAAAATACACCATCTTGCGTATCTTACTTTAAATAATTATGGTAAACATGTATTTTTGACACTAGAAAGGGATAAAGATGAACAGAATATGCCAGTATACGAAAAGTACTTGTACATGTACACGGGTTTCTCTGAATTTGGCTGTTGTCTTTTATGGATTTCCTCTACTAATTTGCTTTAGCATTTTCGTGTTTTTATGTTATGACTTGAATAGTGATTCGATGCTATTTCCTGGTGTAATGAAAAGGGGTATGTCAAAGAGAGTAGGCAAGAACTTCATGAATTCTGAATTAGTTGTAGAGGTCTAGATATGACTACGTCTAAAATAGTCATTATAATTCTATTCCGCTATTACACGTATGTCTTTAGCACCAGCGTTTCTCCTGAGTTCGAAAAGAAACAAGACCAGTCATAAGTTTTCTTCGGCCTTAAAAAACGACTACCCCTAATATGCCGGGCTGAAACATTTCCTGTGGTGTGAATGACCTGGTCACGCACGAACATGGCTAAGACTGGTTGCCGACATCAAACAGCCAAAAAGTACCGATGACCATTGACTGCCAATCTGTGCACGACTAGCTGCAGACCGGTCAACCAACAGTTACCGACCTTTCGCAACAGGATAACACAACAACAACAACAACAATAGCAACAACAAAAAAATAATTTGACGATGAATAGGGGAGCGGTCGACTGGACGTCTGCGTCTTAACCCATGATTGATTTTATCATAACACGCATTTCCCATAGAAGCTCGCCCGAGTATACCTGGGACTCGTCCTCAACGGGTTTTTACTGCCTATTTGTTTCTGATGTTTTAATAGCTCTCGGGAACCAAAAAAAAGAAAGAAAAAAAACCTGTTTTTCCCTCAGTCTCTGAATCATACTGCTGCCACTGCTATTCGACTGAGATATTTCTTGTCGCTACCTTTTTCCCGACCTTTCGCTCAGGCATTTTGTTAAAAATTATTATACTGTTCATTTTGTGTGATCACAAACACTCTAGAAAAAAAAAAGAATGCGTTTACTACATTAATTAATATAATTAGGTTCCCGACAACTTGGCAAATGGTTGGCAGTCTGTCTTTAATTGGTTTGAAATTGGTTAGCAAAAGTTTCCGGTCCAAAACACTTCAAGCCACAGGCCGGAAATTACCGAAGACAACTCTTTAAAAATCAAACAAACAAAACAACAAAACAAAAACAAACCTACACACAAATAACCTTATTTATGACCTGTGACTACGAACTGCGGGCCATTGAATTCTGAGGTCCTAGAATGGATGGCGACCAGTCTTCGCTTTGTGTGACCACACGGCCTTAAAGAGTTAATGAATGATTTAAGTTAAAACGATTCGTTATTTTCTTTCTTCTGATATTGTAGGCTCTCTCTTATACAAGTATTAAAAGCTTGTCAAACATCGTGTATTGAGATGCCAAACGATATCGAGTACACAATGATGGAGTTTTATTTAGGAAAAGTGAAAACACAACAACTGAAAAAATAAATCGTAACAAGAAACCATCATTTTGATAAATTACCACGCTAAGATAGCTCGACATCATAGTGATATGTGTTGACATTGATAATGAAGTACTTCGTTCTTTTGACCAGTGCGCCTCCGCGACAACCATTGTTTCTTTCCAGTTTAATACAGTTAGGGCCTTGTACAGTTGATTACTTCATTCGTACAAGGGCAATTATACTCCCAGGACTATCCCCCCCCCCCAGCTTAATACTGGTTAGGGATAGGGTTACAGTATTGTAAAATGAAGGGTTTGTTTGCAAAAACCGATAAGTCCATTTTTGAAGATTTTGAAGTACGATATCTGTCATAAAGTACAAAATAATACCTTTTAAATGATATATTGGTCACTATATATAAAGGT